>NC_091091.1:22202236-22516842 GCF_032405125.1 Capricornis sumatraensis
GCAGGCTACCTTTCAGCAACACAGATTCTATCCAAACTATCTCAGCTTCCTGCTCTTGAGTGAGTCATTAATCACTTTCTTTGTTTTTGAGGCAGAGATAGGAGTAGGGTTTTCTATGGTGCAGGGGCTTGGCACCACTAACCCCCACATTGTTCACGAGTCGTCTATACTTTGCAGAACGCTAGAGAGACTTAACACTCAATTTTGGATCTCCTGATAATGTGGAAAGGAACAAATAACCACCCTCTTTTGTGACCTTGAATCAAATAGAACTTGAAAGGCAAGGAACAACCAAAGCCTTGGGTCCTGTAAGAGTGGGAATCCTACTCTTGAGCTTTCCTGTTGGGTGTTCAGAAGCCAGTGAGTTGAAAATAGGTGTTTTGAAGGCAGAAAATATGTTTTTTTGGATGATCTTTAGTTAACTAATGTGAAAATGGAGTCCTAAGCATTCAGTATCTTAGACATGATGATAGAGAATGGTCTTAGTTAATCACTGTGACTTGAAAACCCCTCTAGAAGTTGAGTTTCTTGACAGAAACTACATTGAGTTGTTGAGGGTGGGTCTGTCACAATTATCAGGTCTTTTGTGTCAAGTCTTAAATTGTTTTGATCTGATCTCTTTTCCCCTTCTTTGTATTTTTAAGGTAAAAGACTTGGTTGCCAGGATACATGGAAAATGGCAGGAAATAATACAGAACTGTCGGCCTACTCAGGTGTCATTTTATTAAACAGTTTTATTTGTTCTCAATTTGTTGTTGTTCAGTCAGTCGTTTCTGACTCTTTGCAACCCCATGGACTGCGGCACGCCAGGCTTCCCTGTCCATCACCATCTCCCAGAGTTTGCTCAAACTTAATGTCCCATTTAGTTGGTGATGCCATCCAGCCATCTCTACGTCTGTTGTCCCCTTCTCCTCCTGCCTTCAATCTTTCCCAGCATCTGGTTCTTTTCCATGAGTTGGCTCTTTGCATCAAGTGGCCAAAGTATTGGAGCTTCAGCTTCAGCATCAGTCCTTCCAATGAATATTCAGAGTTGATTTCCTTTAGAATCTACTGGTTTGGTGCTGTTATTTCTTCATAGTGTTCTAAAAAAGCATGACAAAGTACTTACTTCTAGATATGTTAAGATAAACTGAAAATTCCAATATACTCCTTTATGTATGTTTTTAAAATTCTTGTTTGTTCTTATATTCATTTATTTTCAAAGGTGGTTGACCCGATTTTAAAATGTTACATTGCATCCAATGGTACATTGCATCCAATGGTGCTTATTTCATGTAGAGTATTTCTTAATATCTTTATTGAGATAAAATTCACATGTCATACATATCACCCAATTAAAGTATATGGTATTTTTTAGTATATGCTCAGTTGTTCAATCATCACCACAGTTTAACTTTAGTACATTGCTGTCACTCCAAAAAGTGACAGTCATGCCCATTAGCAGTCACTCCTCATTCCCCAAGCACCTGCACTCCCATCCCTACTCACCACAAGCCCTAGGCTACCACTGATCCACTTTCTGTCTAAATAGACTTGCCTATTCTTTATATTTCATACAAATGGAATCATATATGATGTAGTCTTTTGTGACTGGCTTCTTTTACATAACATAATGTTAAGTTAATGCATGTTTGGCGTGTTGTATGTCCTTTGTATTGCCAAGTAGTATTCCACTATATGCATATATCACATTTTCTATATCTACTTATTAGTAGATTTATATATCTACTTTTATATATCTACTTATTATGAATTGTTTCCACTTCCTGGCTGTTGTGAATAATGCTTCCATGAACATTTGTGTATAGGTAAAGTGGCTGCACTGTTTTACATTCCCACCAGAATGTTGGAGATTTCCAGTTTTTCCACGTTCTTGCCAACATTTGTCATTATCTGTTTTTCAAATATAGACAGAGGGAGTTGAACGAGGAATGTCATTATGATTTTAATTTGCATTTCCCGGATGTTGAGTGTCTTTTTATGTGTTTGTTGGCCATTCATACATTTTCTTTGAAGAAGTCTCTATTCAAGTCCTTTGTCCATTTTTTAACTGTGAGAATTCTCCGTATGTTCTAAATATAAATTCCCCCATGAGGTACATAATTTGCCAATATGTTCTCCCATTCTCTGTGTGGCTTTTCATTGTTTAGATGATGTTATTCAGAGAACAGAAGTTTTTCATTATGATGAAGTCCAGTTTTGTTTTGTTTTTTCTTTTGTCACTTAGGGTTTGGGTATTATATCTAAGGATACTTTCCATAAGAAGGACATTGTTTAAACACTTGCTAATAAGTTTACCATCCTGTTTATTTACAGACCAACTACAGTAATAAATGGGATTGTATCAAAGTAACAGGAACACAGAAGTCTTTGAGAAATATGTTAATGTTTTGTTGTTCTTGTTTTAGTTACTAATCTCCATAGACTTATTTTAGGCCAGCCTTTTTTGCTGATGTAGCATTAAAACAAAAGAATTTAATACCAAAACTTCGTTAATCAGCTTAACATTTTCATTAATCTTTTTAAAATACATCCCTCCACCTGTGTGTGTTGCTGAGGAAAACATCTTGTAGTAATTTATGCTTACTTTAAATTGTTAGACTATAAAATGTGAAACTTGAATTTGATTACGATAAATTATCAGAGAAATGTACTATGTCAACATTTTATTAATTTCATTATCAAAGCCCATTGTCTGGTGAATAGTGGTTTTATATGGATTAATTCATAATCTGATTTTCCTTTATCCTGTTTTTTTTCTTCCCTTCCCTTTTCTAGGGGCAACTTCATGACTTTTGGGTACCAGATTCTTAACAGGAGTTGCAGCAAAAAAATTATGAACCAAGAGAAATTCAGTAAGAGCCTTTCCTAAAGGAATACTACAAATCCAATGGAAAGCTAAGAACATGTGCAGCAGATGGGCTACTTGAGTATCTAGAATGAAGCTGGTAATGAAGAAATTGCCATTTCTGAAGCAGATATGAAATATAATCTGATTAATTACAGCAACTGGCATTTTAAAAGAGAAGAATTCCTTGAGGGGGAGAGGTAGAAGCAGCGGACAGTTGCATATCTAACCTTCCCCTGTTTACTCTTGTTAAATTGTAAGCCTGTTATCTTTTTTTTTTTGGATTATATTTGCAGCACTTGGATAATCACAGGAAGTATGTAAGAAAGGGCTTGGACCAACTTGAAAAGCTGGACCTGGAAACCAAGATCAAGTTCCAGTTTGATTTAATTTTCCTATTTTTAGTTATTTTATGACTCAAAGGGAAAGCTTAGAACTGAATTTAGTAATTGAAAGGATAAATCTTTTCTGTTACTCTGTAAAACCACTGGGGTGTTTTAATCCATGCATTTTTCTTCACTGTTCAAGATTATAAATCTATTGGGTTTTTAAAATACATTTAAACAGTTGAGAAACAGAAGTTTGGTACCTTGTCAGATCCCCTTAAGGGGAGGAGTTTAAGCTATAAAATAGTGGCTTTGTTTTTACTCCAAAACATACATCTGCTCTTTGTTTTGGATTTATTTTACATGCATTTGTATATTTTTTAATACTGGTTAAATCTTAGCATCTTGGCTAAATCTTAGAATTCTGGCCCTTTGTAGCCATATTACAGAAGTCTTTATTGTAAAAGCTAAAGGTCTGAACAGGTTTCCAAAAACTACTTTCATGAGGATATAACCTTAGCAGAGACCTGAATAACATCTATTCTTTGGTACACTACGCACGCGTGTGTATGTATGTATGTGTGTGCGTGCTTGTATTTTAAATTTGTTGCACTTGAAAACCACAGCTGCTCTAAATTCTTAAACACTGGAAAGCCATCCTTTGGTTTCAATGGTGGAGGGTTAGGAGAAATGCACATGCTAGTCTTAGCCCAGGGCCCTTTGAAGCCTTCGGTAGTAATAGACTCTTACTAGCTAACTGAAGAATTCTTTTGTTGACTGAGTGTCCCTTTAGGAGGGCTGGTTTCTTGAAAGATGATGCCAGCTTTGTTTTTCTTTCTTTCAATATTGACTTGGATGACACTGCTCTCCTGAGCACTCTGTTCCCTCCAGTTGTGGGAGAGGAGGAAGGGGAAGGGATTTGGACTTGATGTTGTAGTTTGAGAGGGGAGAAAATAAATTTTGAAAAAATAGCTTTCTACCTCTAATTGAGGCTTAGCAGTAAAAAGTATTTTATCTTAAATTTTCATTTAAAATAGTAACTTTTGAGCCCATGTCAAACATTGAGCTGTTAGAGATTTTATAGGGAAGAGTAAGTTAATCTGGTCCCTAAGAACCCTGACTAAATGAGGCTTCAAGAGTCAGACCAACAAAAGTTTTATTCTGTGTTGCGTTTACTGGTAAGAATATTATTATCTTGATACTACCTCTCAAGGGTATTGTTAGAAAATGCCACTTACGGTTAAATGAGATAGATACAAAGAGTTATATTGACAGAAGCCTGAAACTCTGGCATCTATCTGCCCAACAGTGGGGGCTTTCACTCTCTGTAATTTAATATTTTGTAGATATACATTATTTGTGTGTAATTTTATAAGTGTTCATATTTTTCTCATTTTGCATTGTGTAAAGTGTACAATATCTCAAAGTATAAAATACTGCTTATATTGCTTGTAATTACAGTGTGTAAATATTTTCTAATCGTGTACATTGAAAGGGGGAACGAGTGGGTTATTCAGGTTTTTTTTTTTTAAGTGACCCTTTTGTATTGCAGTTTCAGCAGATAACTGCTCATCAAATTTAAAACCACTTTGATACGTTTTATTTAGGAGTTCCAACAAGAAAAGTCTATTTTTAATTGTCTTTCTCCATTGGAAAAAAAGTTCATCGGTCCCTTTAAAATAAATGGCCAAACATCAATTTGAACCATTATATTTATGACTTGGTAGATATCCTTAGTCTCCAGGTCATATTCCAACAGTATTTTCATTGGGGCTCTCAGAAATTTTTGTGAGTCTCTTTAGCACAAGTAGCCCGTGGTTTTCCTCCCAAATCAAGTATTATCCTTCACCCTCTGAGTCCCCATGCTTTGTCTCCCTCCTGCTGCTGTTGCCCTGTGAATGGGATGGTAGTGGGGGGGTGGGGGGGGGGATATGTTTGTTGCACAGAGAATGTCAGGTCACTTTTTGGACTTGGCAAACAAAGCTTGCACTGAGTGGTGGTGTGTTTGGCAATATTACTGTGTCAAAAATCACCTTGTCTAATTTTCTGGATCTGTATGTCAAACTTATTGCCCTTATTGCAAGCTGAAAATTAAGGTACTTGCAAGTGTTTATGCTTTTGTGTGTAACTGTTTGCCTTACCTAAACTGCTTTTCTTGTTATCCTAAAGTATAATTCTGTTGGTTATATCATGTTAAGTGAAGAGGCTTTCCATGCACAAAATGCATCTATGTAGCAGTAAAGTCATATTTGTACATTTTCTGTTTGTCTCCTGATGGCAGTGGTGCCTTTGTCACCTTTTAGAAGGTTGGCATTTTGTTTTTAAGTACAAGTAATAGCTTGCTTTTGACTTCACAAAAATCTCCCCGGACGTAGAAGAAAATGGTGCGTTGTCATCCAGGCTCAGCTGGAGTATTTGCATTTTTATTTCTGTCAGAATAAGTATAGTTGGTGGGGATTGGGCCAGTAATATGTGTGGAGTCTTTAAACCAAGAGTAATTTTGAAATTTAAAAAAAAAAAATTTGAAGAGGTGACCCATTAGCGAGTGACTGAGTTGGAGAATTAGAGGAGGACCGTTCTGGCTTGTCTCTTTAGAAGGCACGTTCGCATACACGTGGCTTGGGCATGTAGCGTGTGATCTGCGGTTATTTCTTACTCATCAACAGTGTTGGTGCACCTCAATATCTGTGCATTTGTTTTCCCTGGGCAGTCCTGTGAGCCAGGTAATCCACCAGCTTTTAGGAAGTTTACAGGTAAATGCAGATTTCCTCCCCCCCCCGCCTTTTTTTTTAACAGATTTTATACTACGTCTTGTCTAAAGTCCTATGAATGTATGTGTCTGCATTAAAATGGCTTTTTCTCAGTTTGAACACGTGTTTGGTAATATTTGTTTGGGAGTGGGGATGGTTAAGTATCTGGGACGTCCTGTTTCTTCCCTTGCCCCACCTAGTTTTGAAACCAATTTCTTCCTCTTGGGTTGGATTCTTCAGTCAGTTTTTTAGTTTGATATTTCCTGTTTCTGGAAAGGAATCATGTCGAGCCATAGTTGTACACAGTTCACTGTTATATACTCAGTTAATAATTTGCTGTATACTCTGTCATTGGGAATGTGATAATCTCTTTCTTACATCACCTCATTCAGTACAAGTACTCAACAGCTGTACTGCTGTTGCATGTCAGGCACTGTTTTTAAGATTCAGTGAACAACACAAAGAGATCTCTCATGGAACTTACCTTCCGAAATCCAGGTGAAGGTATTTTCTTTTATTAGGCAAAGAGAACTGGAGAAGAATACCTTTGGCCTGGCTTCCTTTTTCTGGAGCTCAGGGCAAAAAAAGGGGAAGCCATGCAGAGTAGAGGCAGAGCTTAGTTCCACCTCCAACCTGCCAGGCAGAATATAGCTATGGATATGCCAGCTGAGGGCTTCCCTTGTGCTCAGCTGGTAAAGAATCCGCCTGCAATGCAGGAGACCTGGATTTGATCCCTGGGTTAGGAAGATCCCCTGGAGAAGGGAAAGGCTACCCACTCCAGTATTCTGGCCTGGAGAGTTCTATGGAATGTATAGTCCATGGGGTCACAAAGAATCAGACATGACTGAGCAACTTTCACTTTCACTTTTCTCCTCCCAGCCAAAGGGAGACATAGGTTGAGCTGACCTCACAGGAGAAACTTCTCCCAAGCTCACAGAAGGACCAGTCAGGGTTGCCTGAGGCCTTGGGTTCCAGAACCATGCCAGTATTTCCTTCTCTCTTCTGATGGGCTGATTAAGAGGAAACTGACCACCTGTCAAACCAATCGATCCTAAAGGAAATCAGTCCTGAATATTCATTGGAAAGACTGATGCTGAAGCTGAAACTCCCAATACTTTGGCCACCTGATGCGAAGAACTGACTCACTGGAAAAGACCCTGATGCTGGGAAAGATTGAAGGCGGGAGGAGAAGGGGACGACAGAGGATGAGATTGTTGGATAGCATCACCAACACATTGGACGTGAGTTTGAGTAAGCTTCGGGAGATAGTGATGGACAGGGAAGCCTGGTGTGCCGCAGTCCGTGGGGTTGCAAAGAATTGGCGACTGAACTGAACTAACCACCTGTGAGTACTTTTCTCCAACTGGGGTGGGGAGCCACAGCCTAGGCAAAAACAAGAGACACTGCCTCAAGTACTTAACTGGGAGGCAGGCAGCGCAGCCTTGTCCAAGATAAGCGCCTTGACCTTGCCCTTAGTCCTGACCTCAGATCCCAGATTCACAGTATCCGCCATGTGATCTTTGGCAAGTTACCTTTTCTGAGCTTGAGTTTCTTCATCTGTTAGTGTCTCCCTCAGGATTAGTGAGAGCTAAGTAAGCTAGTGGAGTGAAAAGTGATTAGCCAAGTGTCTAGCATATAGCAAGAACTTCAATAAATGATAGCTGTTACTTAGTTTTAATCTGAGGCTTTTTCTCAGATGATAATTAAAATTGATCTTAGTACTTCGGAGTTCACTGTCATCTGAGCAAACCATATCTCTTAAAATTACAGTGTATGTGTTCTCTATTCTGATACAGGGAGCTCCAGAAGCTGCTCTGTCCTAGTTTGTCCCTGCTGGCAAAAAATTGTGATTTCCCACCCCCCTAAACTCAGCATGCTAAAGCTGAGGACGGGGTGGTGGGTGATGATTTTCCATCCTATGTGGACATGTCCTGATACTCCCTTTTCCTTGCTAACTGCTCCCCAGGATAGAGTCAAGAGGGCAAACCAGAAGGCCCAGCTTTGGCTTTGACTCCCAAGACGACCAGCTGGGAGGAAAAGCAACAGGCAAAACAGGCTCCTGAGGCAGTGGAACAGTGAGACTACATTATTGTTAAACTGGTGATAGTGCCTACTGAAGAAG
This sequence comes from Capricornis sumatraensis, assembly GCF_032405125.1. Classification (NCBI taxonomy): domain Eukaryota; kingdom Metazoa; phylum Chordata; class Mammalia; order Artiodactyla; family Bovidae; genus Capricornis; species Capricornis sumatraensis. The sequence goes on from NC_091091.1 coordinate 22,210,283, forward strand.
CACCAAGAGCTGTATGCACGTACGAAATAAAGGTCACGCCACCTCAAGGGAGAGTGCTGGGCAAACTAAGAGGTGGAGATGGCAAAACAGGAACGGAGGTGCTGCCACAGGGAACAGAGAAGCAGGACAACTTGACTAGGCCAGAGTTCTCTGAGGGAACCTGTGCTCAAGTTTCAGGGTTTCATACCTATCCCCCTCACCCAGGATCCCTGCTAAAAGGAATAACTTGGTCTGTGCAAATCCTGGAGCCAAACACTTGTGTATAGGTGGCTGAAGGCAACTAGCACTGGCCTCTGCCACTTATTTACAGCCAAGTTGGGCAGAATAACCTAGCAACAACAAGACCCATATTTGTGTTCTGTGTGAAGTACACTAGAATTTTGTCAAGTGGGGTCCTCTCATAGCCACCCTATGAAGCTATGAAGGAAGGAAACTAGGAAGCTCCCAGGGTAGTGACTTTAAGGGTAAGTAATAATCCATGCAAAGAATGACCTTCCTGTGTCCCCAGATTCAGATTCATGGCCAAGTTGAGGTTAATTTCTCGGTTTGATTTCTTGTCTCTCCCATTGTCACTATCCCCTCATTCATATTTTATCAACTTGATTTGCAGAGAGGAATCAATCAAAAGGGCTTCCTATAGAAAGTTCCATTAATTCCTGTCACACATTAAGTTCAGAGATTGAAGTGGGAAGACAGCAGAGAGAAATGGATTTGGTCTGAATCTATATTATCAAGAGAGTGAAGTAACTGCCCAGCTACAGTTTAGCAAGTGCCATGCTAGAATTCAGCATTGTGATTTATACATTCTGTTTATTTGAAAATGTGTAAGATTCTGAGTCAGCCATCAGAGCACCTTAGAAGAGAAAGGCTTCCCTCATATAGAGTGTAGGTGAGTTAAATGCTGAACTGACCACCAAACCATTTTGGCCTACTTGCCACCTCCTGAGGTACCTAAGTCAGCACTGAGTTCTTCGTGAATATGAAGAGCTATGTCCCTTAGCCCCCTGGGCCCCTGCCCTTTAATTTCTCTCCTGTCTGTTACCATAAGGTGGTAGTCTTCCTGCCCTCCCTCCACTATCCCCCAGCCCACTTTCCCACAAGGACTGCAGATTTACTTTTCATAGCCATGTGTCTCCTGGTCTTCCCAGCTTGCACTTAGTCAATCCATCAGCTCTTTCAAGATTTTTTTCTGTGTTCTTTTCCGAATTACTTGCTGACTTTTCCCTTCTTTTTCCTACTAGGAACCATCTTATCAAATCAAACTCACTTTTCTCTTTCATGCCCCTTCCCTTCTGCCCACTCCCCCAACACTCATCTGTGCACAAGCTTACAAGCATGCATACTTCTGCCTTGGCTCAGACAATTCTTTAGATTTACCCTGCTTCCCTCTTCTCAGGCTTTTCCAGTCCTGATTTCAAGGCAAGTCACTTAACGCCTTAGAGCCTGTTTTCCCATCTAATAAATAGGCCTGATAATCCATCAGAGTGGAATGAAACTACAACGAAAAATACTAAGTTGGATACTCTTTGTAAAAGTTTATGTACACTTTAATTTTTGGCTGCACCACAAGGCTTACAGAATCTTATTTCCCCAACTGGGGAATGAATCTGCCCCCTGCAGTAGAAGTGCAAAGTCCTACCCACTGGACTGCCAGGGAATTCCCTGTGTACACTTGAATGTAAACATTTCTTCCCAGCTACCGCCCCTTCCACATACACACACATCCTATTTACGGAGTGCTGGCGGTGGTGGAAGTGGGACGTGGGCCCTGCTGTCTAGCGACATGCAGTCTCACAGCCACACAAACTACAGACTGTATGTGATGAAGTGCCAAACTAAGCTTTGGGGAATTCTGAGAAAAGGGATGACATGTCTTTTCCAGGGTCCCTTCAGTTAAATAATGACAGCTACTTCAATCTTGTTGACCTTCTCTTAGGCCAGTGCTCATCTGCCTGTTCCCTCACTCCCTGCTCCTCCAGAGCTCAGATTCCTAGGCACATGTGTGGCTCAGTTACCTTTGACCCTGTGGCTCTCATCACTTTGGTCTTATTCTTAGACCATATCAGTACTGTCACAAATGAGAGAGGGAGGATCAGACCAGGTTGTGGCTAGAGCTCAGGTCTGATTTTAAACCCTAGAGGGAGATTTAATAGGTGTTGGGAAGGAAGCATGGCCCGAGTTGAGGGGAAATTGTGGGGCCAGGGTGCATGGGAGGACTACCCTAGTTGAGTAAGGAGCTGGAGAATTGATTCTTGGGAGGCTTCTTAGATTGCTGCTGGGTAAGGTGATCAAGTCTAGAAAGGGAGGGATATTTGCTCACCTAGGAGGAGCTCACTGTAAGATCTGGAGTAAGAATGATATTCAACATGAACTGGAAGGGAACGCAGGTGTCTGAGTGACCCAGGCCCTGAGGAGGTAGACCCCAGTTACATCTAAGAGTTGGTCTGAGCGGACAAGTGCAAATGTTTGTGGCTTCTTTAATCAGAAAAACAGCATTTTTTTGGTATGCACTTCCGGTCAAATTTTTATTCATCCCTTCAAGCCTGACCCCCTCAGAGCTCAGGCTGAAAAAGCAGGCAGCTGGATACACTTGAGCTAGAAATCAAGACCCTCATCTGGGTTGAGAGCTGCCCCAACACTTGGTGTACACCTACTCTGGCCCTCCGCCCTAGGCAAAGAGTAGAAGCAGGTAGCAGGAGCGCAAAAAGTGAGCTCCGCATTAGGGGACTGGCCCGAGGGCCTTCGGAGAGTTAAGTCAGCCAGAGGACACGTGTGCACATCCCCCAGAGAAAGCAAGTCCAAGGGGTCCTAGGTCTGAGGGGTAGGAAGGTGGGATAAGTCCTTACAGAGCACACAGGGTGATGAAGCCACCTCCAGGGGGCGCGGCCCTAGGGGGCGGGGCACGCCAGACGCCCCAGGGCACTGTGTGAGCCTTGACCTATAGTATAGGGTGGGGATGCGAAACCAGAGAGCGCCTTTCCCCGCACCCTTCCCTGCGGCCCCGCCTCCCCGGCCCCGCCTTCCAGGCCCCTGCTCCACCCCCGGCTCCGCCTCCACCAGCCCCGCCTCCGGCCGCGGCCCCTTCCTCCCGCAGCTGGTGCTGTGGGGCCGCGGAGCCGCGCATCGCCGTCTGCATGGCCGGGGATCTGCGAGCAAAGGTGAGACAGGCGTGGAGTGCGGGCAGCGGCAGGGCCTGCGCCGGGGGGCGGGGGCCAGGCCATGCCTTCCCTACGTCTGTTAAACCTTCCAGGCTCGGCCAGGCCTTTCTCACCGCCAAGTCCCCTAGTCCCGCATAAAAGCTCTAGAGGGGCGCGGGCCAGGCCTCGGGCGGCGCTGGTCGCAGACCTGCCACCGCAGAGTCGGGATCTGGAGTGGGGCGGGGGCCCGCGTGGTGAACAGTGTTCCCCGGGATCTGGGTCACGTCTCCTGGCGTCTGGCGGGATCGAAGGAGAGCTCGTCCTCGAGCTGCAGCAGTAGAGACTGAGGTTAGATCTGAGGAGAGGAGAGAACCGCGGACTGTCCAGGATGAAGGCGAGGGTAGCGGGGGAGGGGCTCTCAGGCCAGGAGAGACCATCATCCTACTGGGCAGAGAGGGATACCGCCTACACTAGGCAGGTGGACATCTGCGATGAAGGTCGACAGCCTGCCTATCCCTACATTGATCCCGCTGGCTACCCTCCTCAGTTCCCTCCACCCCAAGATCTAACAGCGGGAAGGTGGTCAGAGTTCAGGGGGCCGGCCCTGGGGGAGGATCGCAAGCTTTGGAACCGGAGATGGTGTGTGGGATGTGGACTGGAGACCTTGAAGCCTTGTGGTCACTGGGAGAAGGGGGTGGCAGCTCCGCCCGTCCCCCCGCCCCATTTAGCCCCACCCTCCTGCCCAACAGGTTAAATGCAGGCTGAGCGCTCCCGGCCCATATCCCAAATCTAGAACTGCAGTAGACATGGGAGTGGAGGTGGGTTAAGTTACCTGTTCCATTGCATCTTTACTTTGCTACATCAAGGGGCCTCCTCCTGCCTGGGTTATGTAGCCCCTCCCTCCCTTGCCAGACTGGCCTTGACCCATGCATGGATCCTATTTGAGCATCTGAGATCAGAAACTTCCCTTCTCTTTACACACACACTCACAAACACAAACTTGGATTCTGGCCTTAGAATTAGGACTTTGGGGAAGGGAGGCAGGGTTCTGCTCTGCATCTCTCTCCCAGTGGATACTGTTAGCCTCCAAGCCTGCGGTGAGAACTGGACCCCTATATGTACATACGCTTGTCTCTGCATAGATGTAATTGTGTGTTTGAGGACTGTGTGCATACAAATATAGTTGATCCTTTTGTGGACATGATGGTGCCTGACCCACTGTATCAGTGGGATTGTGTGCGTGTCCCTACAGGTGCAGGACCCTCCTGTGAATAGGTGTATAGTCTTCCATAGGGACATGTGTGGGTGTATAACTCTCCTTGTTAACCCCTGAGACTGGGTGCCTTGCTAATTGAATGGGCATGTGAATACAACTTTACATGTAAATATGTATAGACAGGTGGCAGGCCCTTTAGGTGAACATATTGTGCAGACCTCACTGTGAGTGTGTGTGCCTGACTCTTCATGTGTACGTGTGCTCATAGCCCTCCTATGAATATGTATGTGTGTGTATCTACGTGCATGCACATCTCCCTCCTCTGGACATATGTGACTCATTTAAACCTCTGTCGGTGTGTCAGGCACCACACTGAGTGGTTCCTCTGACCTGGGGTGTATTCCTCTTGCCCAATCCTAGAGACTGATCCCTCCTAGCCTTAGGGCCCCCCCCGCCCCTGCCCCACTTCTGCACTAAGCAAATAGGAGGCCCCAAAGGTAAACAGGTGTGCCTCCACAGTGAGTGATGGGGCCTGGGCGGTTTGCCTGGGGCCTCTTGCTGCCCCAGCCCCCAAACTAGGATACGATGCCCCTCCTGTGGTCCAGGGAGCCTCTTCAGTCTACTCATATGCCATTCTCCATTTTGGGGCTCTGCTCCAGAACAGTAGTGATCTTTACCTCTTGAAAAAACCCTCCAAATTCCTGTTCTCCCTCTGGCCAATTCCCAGTCTCTGCCCTCTCTTCAAGGCCACCTAGTTAATATTTGACCTGCAAGGAAAGGGAGAGGCCAGTGGCCTCTCTCTGGCTTTGTCAAAGATTGGGTGAGTCAGGTTTTCTCCACACCTAGCCCAACCAAGGAACTTCAGAGATCAGGCCTGAAGTTCAGGGGTCAGATCAAACCTGCCACCTCTCCCAACCCCATCCCCAGCTGGTTGCCATGAGGGAGGGTCCAGGTGTGGTAACAGTCTCCAAGATGTGCCAAGGGAGGTGGCCAGGGTCTCAGGGATCCTATCATTTACCTTTTCCATGTTGCTCATGTCTCAGTTAAGTGACCTTGCACGCTCGAGCTTCCTGTACAGGTATGACAGCTGCACTGCTGAGGGTAGGGGAGGGCAGAGGGGGCAGATACCCACTTTGGTGCCTGTGAGTGCCTGTTTGCAGGTAGGGGCACGTGTGGACGCTTAGCCAGAGGGTACAGTACAGACTTGCATGGGCAGGGCAGAGATGTGCACCCCCTTGGAGAGGAATGCTGAGGAGGAGAAGTATCTAATTAAAGAGAAATTCCAGAGGGAGCTTTCAGGCCAGGGAAAAGAAAAAACAAAGGGAAAATAGGACAAAATAAACAAAGGCCCATTAAGCATCTCTGCCCAGGCCTTCCTGCATAAGGCACCCCCGCAGGCGGAGGGGCAGCTGCTGCCCGAGTTGGGCCTCACTGCTGGGAGAAGGCATTCTTCCTGAGAACCTGGGCTCTACCAAGATGGAGGCCTAGCTGAGCTTCTGACTAGGTTACAGAAGGGCTGTCACCTGAGATTTGGGTTGAAGGGAGTCTAGGGTCTTGTAAAGTGGGCAAGCTCCGCCCAGCTTCCTGCATCTGAACAGCAAGGAGGACCGAATGATGGAGTTCATTCTCTTGTGGGAGTTTCATAGATGCTGGGCCTCCTCACTTTGATACCACCTGAACTTAGAGGGGAATGCTATCTACTTTCCATCTACACACAGAATAAAGGACTTTTTTTCTGTTTGTTTTTTCTTTTCTTCAGAAAACAGACCTCAGTGAACCAGAACTAGCCCTGCTGTTGGGGCAGGGTGACCCCACCAGTGATCTACAACCCCTGTGTGACCCCACCATGGAGTTTGTAACTGATGCCGAGAGGCAGTCTGGAATCCACCCCTCTTCTTGACCTCTTACCTGGGATTCCATGGCTGCACAATCATGTGATTCCATGTCTTCCCGATTCCAGGACCCTCCCTGGCCCCATGACCTCTGACCTAAGCAACCTCCCTGGACCTTAATACCCTGTGACTATTCTTCCCATCATCCCCTAACCTCTGGCCCTGGCTCCCTTTGGGGGTCTTGTTGGTCTGGGCCTCCCCAGGAAGATGTGGGGGAGGCTCTGGCCCCTCCTCCTGAGCTTCCTCACAGCAACTGCAGTCCCTGGGCCCTCACTGCGGAGACCATCCAGAGAACTAGATGCCACCCCGCGGATGACCATCCCCTACGAAGGTTTGACAGCCCCAACCTCGAAAGGCAGCAGGAGGCAGGGGCTGGAGGTGGGGAGGCAGTCAGTCCCAGGGCTGGGCTCACAGATCCCGCTCTCCCCAGAGCTCTCTGGGACCCGGCACTTCAAGGGCCAAGCCCAGAACTACTCAACACTGCTGCTGGAGGAGGCCTCCGCAAGGCTGCTGGTGGGAGCCCGAGGTGCCCTCTTCTCTCTCAATGCGCAAGACATAGGAGACGGGACTCACAAAGAGGTCAGCCCCTGGAGCCTAGACCACCCAGAGGGTATCCAGCTTCATTCAGCATCTTAAGACCTCAACTTCCTGGAAACCCTGTCAGTCTTCCGTAACCCCCTGGTCAGACAGCACTGCCTTTCCTGGTCCAGGTCTCCTTTACATCCAGTGCTCCTTCTGACACTTACCTCACCCTGGGGTCCTATCACCTTGTCCCACAGGCAATGGGGAAAGTCAAAGGCATTGGGTTCTATGCATCAGCCTATTCCCTTTACCACCCCCTCCAGATTCGCTGGGAGGCCTCCCCAGAGATGCAAAGCAAATGTCATCAGAAAGGGAAAAACAACCAGGTATGTGATCCGCCCTGTTCCCAACTCCTTTCCTCTTTCTCTTCAGTGGGGGCTATCACAGTTGGTGGGGACATAGATGGAGAAACAGATCAGCCAGTCAGTTGCAGCAACCACTGTGAGTGCCGCTGGAGTGGCTGGCCTGGGAGCAATACTTGTAATGCAAACATCTGGTGACCTACTAGTGTGGTTTTGGATATTATCTTAATCTCCTCTGGGCTCCCAAATAATAATCATGATAACAATAGGTAATCTCTAGTAAGTGCTGACTTAGCTATTATCTAATTTCATTCTAAAATAATCCTAGGAAATGGTGTTATCCTCCACTTTCAATGAGAAAAATGAGGCTTTGGTCAAGGAATAGCTCAAATACCCACTTTTCCATAGGTATTAGTGAAGTGTCAGGCTTCCTTGGTGGCTCAGACAGTAGAATGTCTGTCCTTAATGTGGGAGACCTGGGTTCAATCCCTGGGTCAGGAAGATCCCCTGGAGAAGGGCATGGCAACACACTCCAGTACTCTTGCCTGGAGAATCTCATGGACAGAGGAGCCTGGCAGGCTACAATCCATGGGGTCACGGAGTCGGACACTGGACACGACTGAGCAACTAACACTCTCTAGTGAAGTGTCAGCCCTTTCTAGCTAAAGAACAGAATGTCTGCAGGGGTCCTATGTCTGGCTATGTAACAGATTCATCTGGAGAGCTTTTTACACAGTGTTTTTATTTTTTTGTGGCATGGCATATCGGAATCTTAGTTCCCCAACCAGGGATCGAACCAGCACCCTCTGCTGTGGAAGCACAAAGTCTTAACCACTGGACTGCCAGGGAAGAACCTGGAGAGCTTTTTAAAAATACCCCAAGGCCCACAAGCTGGGGGATTCTGACCTAGTGGGTCTGCAGCACTTAAAGGCGTCTCCAGGAGATTCCATCAAAGGATGCCTCTAAGTGTAACATGGGTGGAAAATGGAGCTGGTGAAGCATATGGAGCCCAATTTATGGAGGGCTGTTAACACCCAGCTGGGGGGTTGGATTTTATTCTGTGACAGTGGTACCCTCACCATTTGATATTTTAGAGACTTTCAAACTTTGACATGCACTTGAATCACCTGGGTGTATTATAAATGCAGATGCTAACTCAGAAGGTCTGGGGAAAGGCCTGCGATTCTGCGACGCTAATGAGCTTCCAGATGAAGCTGACACATTACTGGTCCCAGACCATTCTTTGACTTTAGAAGAACATTTCCCAAAGCATGTTCTGAGAAGCAATAATTTTCAAAAGAGATGTTTAATAGTTAGATGAGTTTGGAAAATGCTGCATGCTCAATCCTACAATGCACAGGGATACCCTTAAGGCTTTGAGGTGTCCCCAGTAAAGATAGCTTTTACCTGTGGTTTTCTATCCATTTGACCACAGAACTCCCCCTCCCCACTCCCCCTTTTTTAATGGAAACATCTTGGGGAAACACTATTTTAAGAATATTTATTTGGTCTCAGGCACTAAATGAATTAAAATAGAGTGAGTCTGGAGGCAAGAAAGGTAGTGCGGAGGTGGGGGGCATCATATGGGTCAGAGGAGGGAGGCCTGAGCAAGCTGGTGGAGAGGAGGGCTGGATGCCAAAGTCTGCACCTGGTGAGGGTGGGGTAAAGACATAGAGGCCTGCATGGACTCAAACCCTGGGTAACAGACAGGAGGAGGAATCATTAACAAGACAAAGAAGTCAAGAGGGCATCAGCTTAGGGCATTTGGTAGGCGGAGAAGGCCACTGTGGCTGCAGGAGGGTGAATGAGGCCAGAGGAACGGGCAGGGCTCTGTCATGTAGGGCCAGGAGCATGTGGGGCCCTATGTTCAGGACTCTGGTGAGTCACAGAAGGGTTTTAAATACAGCAGTGAGATGATCTGGTTTACATTTTTAAAATATGCCTCGGAAAGTGGGTTGCAAGAGGGTGCTGACTGGTAGAATCTCTCTGAAAGGAAAATCCAGACAATGGTAACAGCAGTCTCCTTTGAAGGCAACAGGATAAAAAAGGAGGCTGTTTACAACATATCCCTTTGTACCTTTTGAATTTACACCGTGTGCATGTATTCCTCATTCACTGAATCAATAAACAGCTTTTGTAAAGAGAGGCAGGGAGGTGGGGGAGCTGTCAGGGGGTCGCTGTGGCTGCCCAGGAAGAGATGACGGTGATAAGTGGACTAGGGTGATGGCAGTGGAGGGGAAGTGGACCGAGTCATGGGACGTGCAGGATAAAGACCTAATCATGGAGAGACTGAATGTGGGGGTGAGGGAACGGGAAGCAGCAAAGATGACGCCTGGTTTCTGGACTGAGTAATAGGATGGACGGATGAAGTGAGGTGGGAAAGACTGGAAGAACAGGTTCAAGGGAGAAGATGCACAGGATGGAGGAGGGGATAAGCTTGGTTTCTGACAGCATGAGTTCGACATGTCTGTGGGCTAGCAGGTGGAGCAATGGCTGGAACCTGGGGGGTAGGTTTGGTAATGCCACCCTGAAGCGGGTGTGGGAGCTCCATGCCTGGTGGACGGTGCTGTGAAGATGCAAGAGAGAAGCATCTTCAGGTGGTGAGAGCCCTTGGATCCCCCAGACTAGGGGACTACAGAAGATGCAAGAGAAGCCAGCCAAGTGTGTCAGGTGAGCTGAGCTAGCCAAGGGGAGAGGAGTCAAAGGACAGCAAGTTCCCGGGACCAATCTGTGTCCTGAGCAGTGAGAACACCCACCAGGATCTTAGAAGGAACCTTTTGTCCTGTGGGTGGGGGCAAGAGCCAGACCACAGAGCTGGCCTAATGGAAGCAGTCTCTAAGGAGGCCTGGGGCTCACAACCCTCCTCGTCTATCCCACAGACCGAGTGCTTCAACCATGTGCGGTTCCTGCAGCGGCTCAATGCCACCCACCTCTACGCATGTGGGACTCACGCCTTCCAGCCTCTCTGTGCAGCCATTGTGAGTGTGTTTGCCCCTGCCCTGACTGCCGCCCCTGCTCCCTGACCCTGGACCCTTCTGACCTTCAGCAACAACCCTGGCCTGTCCTCAGGATCACTGACTTTGGGCCCCTCCTCCCCCAGGATGCTGAGGCCTTCACCTTGCCAACCAGCTTCGAGGAGGGGAAGGAGAAGTGTCCTTACGACCCAGCCCGTGGCTTCACTGGCCTCATCATTGGTAAGCATGCTCTCCTCTCCACATGGGCCCCTCAACCACAGGCATGCTGTCTGTGAGACATGGATCTCATTGCTAGGACTTGCCACCCATGTAGTATTATGTGTCTTGTGTGTGACGTGTCTCTCACACTGGGCATGTTCGTGCCTCAGATGGAGGCCTCTACACAGCCACTCGGTATGAATTCCGGAGCATCCCTGACATCCGCCGGAGCCGGCACCCACACTCCCTGAGGACGGAGGAGGCACCGATGCACTGGCTCAATGGTTAGGAGGATGAGGCCCAGGGTGATGGGGGGCAGGGGACTGTTTCTGCATCCGTACTCCCTTGGGCAGTTGACCATCATCCCATCCCCAAATCCCCAGGTGAGCCTGTCTCTTCCTGGGTGTGGTTGAATCAGGGCGGTGCGGTGGGGATGGGGGCAGTGGGTGGAGATCCCCAAACTATCTCAGAAGCCACCTGACCCACAGATGCTGAGTTTGTGTTCTCCGTCCTGGTGCGGGAGAGCCAGGCCAGTGCCGTGGGTGACGACGACAAAGTTTACTACTTCTTCACGGAGCGCGCTGCTGAGGAGGGTGCAGGCAGCTTTGCTCAGAGCCGCAGCAGTCACCGCGTGGCCCGCGTGGCCCGGGTGTGCAAGGTGAGGAGGACTGAGGTCAGGGCAAGGGTGTAGAGGCTGAATCTCTGGCCCTGGCCATTGACCCCCTGCCCCCTGCCCCCCCAGGGAGACCTGGGAGGGAAGAAGATCCTGCAGAAGAAGTGGACCTCCTTCTTGAAGGCGCGCCTCATCTGCCACATCCCACAGTATGAGACGCTGCGCAGTGTCTGCAGCCTGCGAGCTGACACCTCAGCACACACACACTTCTATGCGGCCTTCACGCTGACCACACAGTGGTCAGTTCGGGGATGGCGGGAAGGCGAGGGATGGGGACAGCACAGAGACTGGAGCTGAGGTCAGGGGAGATGAGAGAGGACCCCCCGGGGGAAGCCAGCCTCAGAGAACTTCAGGCACATCCAGGGGTCTGCTGCCACTCAGGAGAGGGCCTGCGGACTCGGTCAGAGCAACGGTGGGCTCCAGGCTGGGCAGGTAGGCAGGCTCCTTTCAGTGTGACTCAGCCCCCTCCCCTCCATCCCATCCTTAGGAAGACCCTCGAGGCCTCAGCCGTGTGCCGCTATGACCTGGCCGAGGTGCAGGCTGTCTTCGCAGGCCCCTACATGGAATACCAGGATGGTGTCCGGCGCTGGGGCCGCTACGAGGGTGGGGTGCCAGAGCCCCGGCCTGGCTCGGTGAGTGCTGAGGCCTGGGGTCAGGGCTGAATAGACAGGACCCCTAAGATAGGGAGGAGGTCTAACCTTGTGGGGAGGGTGGGCCAGTGGTAGAATTCTAAGGTTCACCACCCTATCCCCCACCACAGTGCATTACAGATTCACTGAGAAGCCGAGGCTACAACTCATCCCAGGACTTGCCATCTCTGGTCCTGGACTTTGTGAAGTTACACCCGCTGATGGCTCGGCCTGTGGTGCCCGCACGCGGACGGCCCCTGCTGCTCAAGCGCAGTGTGCGCTACACACACCTCACGGGGACACCTGTCAGCACACCCGCCGGACCCACCTATGACCTGCTCTTTCTGGGCACAGGTGCTTCTGACCCCTGGCCTGAGCCCTTTGGTGACTGCTGGCCTGAGTCCTTGATCCCTATTGACGTCCAGTCCCCTGGAGGACCCCGATCACAAAACCCTGGTGACCACTGATGTTGATTCTTCAGTGAATAATCACTACTGGTCCCCAAGGACCACTAGCTCTTGGTGACTGCTGACTCCTGTCACCAACCACAATGACATTTGACCCTGGTCACTAATGCTTCTAAATCCAATAATTCTTGCCATGACTAATGTGGAGTTTCCAATCTCGGGAGAACCCACTGCTACTGGCTGAATCCTTGTCCCTGACCTCAGGACTCCAAGCTGTTCCCGTTAGGCTATTTATTGCAGGGGGCTGAGAGTAGCTTCCACTGCTGGGAGTCTGACCTTCTGCCATTCCCATACCAGCTGATGGCTGGATCCACAAAGCTGTGGTCCTGGGTTCTGGGATGCACATTATTGAAGAGACACAGGTGTTCAAGGAGCCCCAGTCTGTGGAGAACCTGGTCATCTCTCCGATGCAGGTAGCTCCTGACTCATGACCCTCAATATTCTGGTCTTGCCAGAGTAGACAGAGGGAGGTGGGAGGCTGGACACTGGCTGTGTGTGTGTGTGTGTGTGTCTGTAAGTGGGAGTGAGGTGCTGCCAACCAGCTGTTCTGACTCCTAGCATAGCCTCTACGTGGGGGCTCCAAGTGGCATCATCCAGCTACCACTGTCCAGCTGCTCCCGCTACCGCTCCTGCTATGACTGCATCCTGGCCCGAGACCCCTACTGTGGCTGGGACCCCAGCACCCATGCCTGCATGGTGACCACCACCGTAGCCAACAGGTCCCAAAGTAGCAGGTGAGAGGCATGGGGGTTGGGGGGGGGGCGGTTCGGGGGTCCCATTTGCCCCGGGAATCAGGGCCTAAGGGGTGAAGGAGGGCCTGCCAGCTGCAGGGAGTAGGGTCCAGTTGTTAGTAACAGCTTTACTGACCCTTCCACTGGGCAAACTACGGCCGTTTCCCTTGTTCTTGAATCCCAATCCTCTGTCTCCAGGACAGCACTCATACAGGACATCGAGAGAGGAAACCGAGGCTGCGAGGGCAGCAGGGTCACAGGTAAGTGCCATCATGGCCGTGTGTGGGTCTGGCAGCACAGTCTGTCCCCTTTACCATCTGATGCCATCTGTATGTGCATATATGTATCTGAATGACTCTGTCTGTGCTTTCAGTGAGAATGACCCAGCAGAGAGTAAGTATTCAACAAACATTTGTTGCAAAACGAAAAGCTATAAATAAGCAAACAGGTTCAAGATGTGAAGTTTTTCCTCACTTCTGGAGCTTACAGCCAAGTATGTGCACAGGCAATTAAATGATCACACAATAAATTACAATTCTTTTCTTTGGCTTTTTTGATACAAAAGAAATAATTACAACTATGACAAGGGTTTGAGAGATAATAGGTTCTTCCCCAAGGAAGATCAGATGACTGAGCTGATATCTGAAGCAAGAGCAATAATCATAATAATCATAGCTAATATGTACTGAGGATTAACCATGTGGCAAGCACTGATCAAACACACGCATTTCATTTGTTCTCAGAGCATTCCTATGAGACAGGTGCCATTATTACCATCTCCATGAGGGGCAATCTCTCCAAGTAACAGAGAGAATAAGTAAACTACCCCAAATTGATCAGCTCTTAAGCAGTAGGCTCAAATGAGCCTAACCCCAAGCAGGCTGATTGGAATCTGTGCTTTTGTTCACTGTTACGCTTTCTCCTTCGAATTAACCTGGCTAATACAGGGCACGAGGAAGGGGACGACACCCAAGCAGAGGGAAGAGCAAGCTTGGTGTTTGAATGAGAGAAGAGGCTGGAGAGATGGACAGGACTGTGCTGAGGCAGGGGGATGTGATCATCAGTTTAGTGTATTTATTTTATTTCTTTATTTTTTTTTTAATTTAAAACACAGATTTGACTTTATTATTTTTTTCAGTCTGCATTTAATATATCCTATTCATTTTCTTTTTTTAGTTTAGGGTTTTTAAAAGGTCAGCCCACTGCTGCGTAAAGAATGGATTAGGTGAGGGCCAGCAGCTGGGGAAGGAGAGACGTGAACAGGTCTGAGAAAGATTCTGGAAGCAGAATCTTAGTGAGGGTTAGATACAAAGGTGAAGGGGAGAAAGAGACAAGGGAAACTCAGGTTTCTGGGAAATGGCTGGTGGTGCCATACAATTGGTGATGACAATTCAAGAAAAATACCCAGTGTCATCTAAGAGGGAGCTTTTGGCCTCAGTTCCTGTGACATGTCCAAGAGATGTATGGCACGTAGAAGAAAGTCAAGTCTACACTCAGTAGAAAACTCTTTGTTGGAGACAGAGATGAGGAATCACTGGTAGATGTCAGGAACTGAAACCACTGAGATGGGCCAACTGAACCTTGCGTGGGAGCATGAGCACAGAGGGCTTAGTCCTGCAATTCTAGATTCTGTGGGTGGTGCTGGGGACCTAACAGTGAACCACCTGGCTTGCCATCTCCAGTGCCCTCCCAGGATAAGCAGGCACTGACCACGTTCTCCTGTCCCTTGCTCCCTCCAGGGCCACCACCACCACTGAAGACCCGTTCTGTGCTCCGGGGTGATGATGTCCTATTGCCCTGTGACCAGCCATCCAACCTGGCCCGGGCCTTGTGGCTGCTCAATGGGAGCATGGGCCTGAGCGATGGGCAGGATGGCTACCGCGTGGGTGTGGATGGGCTGCTGGTAACAGACACGCAGCCTGAGCATAGCGGCAGCTACGGCTGCTATGCTGAAGAGAACGGCCTCCGCACCCTGCTGGCCTCCTACAGCCTCACAGTGCGGCCAGCCACTCCAGCGCCTGGTCCACAAGCCCCTGCCATGCCTGGGGCACAGCTGGCACCGGATGTGCGGCTGCTCTACGTGTTAGCCATTGCTGCACTTGGTGGCCTCTGCCTCATCCTGGCTTCCTCCCTCTTCTACGTGGCCTGTCTTCGGGGAGGCGGACGAGGGCACCGTCGAAAATACTCACTGGGTCGGGCTGGCCGGGCAGGGGGCTCTGCTGTGCAGTTGCAGACAGTCTCAGGCCAGTGTCCTGGAGAGGAAGATGACGGTGATGATGGGGAAGGGGCTGGGGGCCTGGAGGGTGGCTGCCTCCAGATCATCCCCGGAGAGGGAACCCCAGCCCCGCCGCCACCACCCCCCCCACCGCCACCAACTGAGCTGACCAATGGGCTGGTGACGCTGCCCAGCCGGCTGCGCAGGATGAATGGCAACAGCTACGTGCTCCTGAGGCAGAGCAACAATGGAGTGCCAGTGGGGCCCTGCTCTTTCGCGGAGGAGCTCAGCCGCATCCTGGAGAAGAGGAAGCACACACAGCTGGTAGAGCACCTGGATGAAAGCTCTGTCTGAGCCCAGCCTCCCAAGACAAATGCTCTTCCAAACCAGCCTGCCTGTACCAGGCTGGGCCGCTGCCTCCCCAACGGACACCTTACCCTCATCCCTGCAACTCCAGGCCCTTCTCCCAACTTTGTGATGTCCCTGTAGGGCTGGCCAGCGTCAGGCCCAGCCAAAGCCCCCTTCTCAGTCTCTCCACAGACCCATCTGTGAGCAGCCCAGGTCAACCGGTGCTCCTCAGAGGTAGGTGCCCCTCAGGCTCTGCAGTCCCAGCCCCCACTCCTCTTCCCTTTTAACCTAAGCACTTGGGAGGAGAGGATGCCATCCTCCTGCCCCAATCATCTGCTTACACCCTTCCTCTTTCTCCCAGGCAGGGCTCTGCAGGTCCAGGTGGCCTCAAGGTCACCACCCTCTGCCTGGCCCTATGTGCTGGACGGTCCTGAAAACAAACCAGACCTCTGCCAGCCACCAGAGCCACCTGAGCCCTGCGTGCATTCACGTGCGCACGTGGAAGAATGCCTATCAGCTGGGCTGCAGGGCCCCCACCCCCACCTCCTGGTGCATTCCTGCATTTCATTCCTTCTTCTGGACTTTGGGTACCCTCTCAATTGCCACCTCCCATCCTATCTAGTCTTTTCCTGTAGTCCCAGCCCCATGTGATGACCTCTTTGGCAAGAGCTTGGCAACAGGCCAACCTGGGAAGGTAAGACTACCGCATCCTTCCCTCTTCTCCCCTAATGTGTACCCCTTGTGAGTCAGCCTCCCTACTCCCTGGTCACTCTCAGGAGTGCCAGAGACAGCTCCAGGCATGGTCTTCCTCACGCACATGTGCTTACATTTCCATTCACATGCACCTTCTGAGCCTCCCCTTGCTGCATCGAACCTCTGTCTGTTGGATTTGGTCCATGAACATTTCAGAGGGAGAGCTGTCTCCCATTTAGCTGTCCTTGCAGACACTTCCTTAGGACGGGTGACCAACACTGCACTCAATGAGCCAGCCTCCCTTTTGGGCACCAAGCATTTGCTGCCCCTAGATCAGAGCAGGGGGAGGAGAGATCTGAGGTCTCACCTGGCACTGATGCCCGTTCTCGGAACTATGCAAAGGGCAGAGGTTGGGAGTCTGGATGCTTGGCTCCCACCCCTGTCCTACCTCACCGGGGCACTTTCAGGGTCCAGGGGCCTCTGAAGTTTCCAGGCCCACATGGGACAATCAAAACCTGACTGAGCTCCCCCATTTCCCTCGGGTGAGGATGACTGTTATTTTTGTAGCTGAGAACGTGGAATCCCACGGATTTTTACTGCCCTTCACCCAACCTCTCCTTCCTCTACCCCACAATGAATGTATTTATTGTAAACTGGCTACACTTCTTTAGAAATGCCCCCGCTCACCACGCAGGTAGGCGGGACAGGCATGTGACAGAGTGGGGAGGCTGGGCTCAGCTCCTCCCCCTACTGTTGGCTAATAAATACCCGTTTCCCCACAGCTACTATGAGTGGTCTGCTTGGTCTAGGCTGGTCTTCCCCTGATCACCAGGAGACAGGCTTCTAAGCTTATGATAAAGATGCTTCAGGGTGGGCTTTGCTTTCCATACAACTATTTTCAGGGCTTCCCTAGGGGGCCCAGTGATAAAGAATTCGGCTGCCAATGCAGGAGACATGGTCCGGGAAGATCCCATGAGCAACTACGCCAGTGCGTCACAGCTACTGAGCCTGTGCTCTAGAGCCCGGGAATGCAACTACTGAGCTATTCACCACAACTACTGATGCCCATGTGCGCTAGAGTCTGTGCTTCACAACAAGAGAAGCCACCGCAATGAGAAGGCTATGCACAACTAGAGAAAGCCAGTGTGTAGCAATGAGGACCCGACACAGCCAAAAATAAAATTATTATTTTTTTAATTTTGCAGAAGGTGGGATCCTCAGCTTCCATCCTGATTGTCCTGAGCAGGCACACAGGCTTTTTAAAATGATCACTATTTACTGATCATGGTGATAAGGGGATGACAAAATTAATGACAATTCAAGAATTCATAAAAAAGTTTTTAGGTTTTTACCTCCTGGCTTTTTCTCATCATCTCCTCCCCCCCCTAGTTCTAGAAGATGTTGCCTATTAATCAGATGGTCTGAGAATCACTCTTTCCAAGGGTTAAGCCTAGATTAATCATATGGCCTTTGATATTACACCATTCTGAAGAGTTATTATTCATTTGCTTCTGGTTTTAGAATAGTCAAAAATTGGTGTTATTTTGAAGCAGACTTCAAGTGCGACCTTGGCAAATTTATTAACTTCAGTTTTCTAATCTGCACACAACATTCACATAGATATAAAGGGCCTAGTCCAGTGCCAGGCTCACAGCAGACTCTCTTGGTCACTGGCTACAGAAACAAGCCAAAAGGAATTCTTCAGAAGCCAGCCTTGAAAGCCCTCACTGTGCTTTGAGAGCACTATTATTGATTTGGATTTAAGAAATGAAGACCAAGTCAAATCTCTGAAGATTCTCAGGTTTCAGG
The DNA here is from genome assembly GCF_032405125.1 of Capricornis sumatraensis. Classification (NCBI taxonomy): domain Eukaryota; kingdom Metazoa; phylum Chordata; class Mammalia; order Artiodactyla; family Bovidae; genus Capricornis; species Capricornis sumatraensis. The sequence goes on from NC_091091.1 coordinate 22,228,150, forward strand.
ATGTCAACTGGCTAAGAATGAGGAGACTCACAGTCCCTGCCCCTAACGGTGGACATCAAAACAGACAGGCAGCTCTTCTTTATCCCAAGCAAAAGTACCCATTGGTGGACTCCATCTATCTCCCGTGAAGCAAACCAGGAGCAGGAACCACCTCTGCTGGAGTGAGAGTCCAAACTATGGGTATGGAGTTGGTCTTCATTGTGCTGGCCGCTGGGTCGGGGCAGGATTCTGGACCTCTCGAGGGCGCAGCCCGCCCAGTGCTGTCGGTTTGTTGGTGAAGGGGTGCCACTGACCCTGGATGCTAGGACTGTCCGTGTGGAAGGGCTTGCGGATGCGGATCACGTCCAAGCCCGACTGGTCGGCCAGCTTCTGCACCAGTGTGGCGATCTCCTCAACCGACTTGCAGTTCAGGTTCTCCTCGCGCACAGCCCCATTAACTGGTCGAAGGAAGATGGGGATAACAGAAGCGGAGCAGGGGTCAGACGAGCGGCAGGCAAACGGGCCGAGCCCCGCTCCGGCGCCGCCCTCCAGCCCTCGCCCGGCCCCACTCACGGTATTCGGCCACTACTCTCGGCACACAGCACGGCCGCGGGTTCACATATATGACGACCCCGGGATTCCGGCGGGCGAAGTCGGTCACCTCCCGTTCCACGAACTCCCTGAGGGACCAGAGAAGGGTGAGCAAGGTGATCCCTGACCCGGGGCGACCGCGGCTGGAGTCGCACCCCCGCGCCCGGAGTCGCACCCCCGCGCCCTTCCTCGGCTCACCTGGCGCCGCGGGACGAGGGCGCATCACGGCTGAGGCTAAAGCTGAGCCGCTGCAGCTGCTGCACGTAGCGACCCAGCCCGTTGTGCAGGACACTCGCCAGGAAGCGGCTCGCTGTCCCGCGGGCAGTCATGGCCACAGCTCTCCGGTCGCAAAGCCGGGTCTCGCGGAGTGGGGGCGGGGCGAACCAGAGGCTTCCGCTTCCGGGAACACTTGCGACGCGCTAGTTTTGCTTCCGAAGTCACGGCTAGTGGCTCGCGTGTTCCCCATGTTGCAGGCGACAGGGGTTAGACGAGAGTGGTGACCCGGGGGCTGGGGTCAGGAGCGGCGGAGCTCCTAGCCGTGGAGCCGAGGAAGCCACCCGGCGGAGGCACGACGGGCGCCCCTCGGCGGGAGCGGCGGAGCAACACTCTAGTCGCCTGGAGTCCCCTTGAGGGGAGCGGTGGAACGGTCCTTTAGCAGGGGCCCCAGAGGAGGGAGACCACGGAAGGGACACAGACGGCTGCAGAGATGAGGACGATGAAGAGGGGCAGTGGAGGGGCGGTAGTGGCGAGGAGATGATCGAGAGAAACCGCGTCAGGAAGGGGCGGCGCGGAAGGTGGCAGAGGTGAGGTAGCTGTGGAGGGACCGGCCAGAGGGAGGCGGACGTGAAAAAGTCCTCTGGCGTGGATGTGAGGTGGCAATGTAGAGGGGCTGAAGAGGATTCAGAGGGAGAAGAGAGCTGCGTGCAGGGTCCCTAGGGTATGACCTAGTAGTGAAGGCACCCGAACCAGGCACCTAAGGCATTTCAAGCAGTAACTTCCTCCGTTTGAGTAGGAATGTGGGTCCTCCTCCGAAGCGGGTACCCCCTCCGCATCCTGCTGCCCCTGCGTGGGGCGTGGATGGGACGGAGAGGCCTGCCCCGAAGCTTGGCCCCGGGCCCTCCTCGCAGACGGTACAGGAAGGAGGCTCTTCCCTCCTTGGAGGCACCACTGTTGCCTGTAACCACAACTGAAATCCGCCAATATTTGCGGGCCCGTGGGATCCCCTTCCAGGATGGACACAGCTGCCTGCGGGCACCGAGTCCCTTTGTGGAGGCCTCAAAGCTCAAGGACCAGACTGGTGCAGCCTCTTCCTTCAGCCTCTTCATTGACAAGACCACGGGCCGCTTTCTCTGCATGACCACCCTAGCAGAGGGGAGCTGGGAAGACTTTCAAGCCAGCGTGGAGGGGCAAGGGGATGGGGCCAGAGAAGGGGTCCTACTCAGTGAGGCCCCAGAAGCTGAGGACAGTGAGGAGGTCCGGAGGATCTGGAACCGAGCCATACCTCTCTGGGAGCTGCCTGAGCCAGAGGAGTCCCAGCTAGCTCGCATGATGTTTGGCCTCACCAGAGTGACAGATGACACACTTAAGCGTTTCAGCGTGCGCTATCTGCGGCCTGCTCGCAAGCTTGTCTTCCCTTGGTTCTCCCCTGGAGGTTTGGGATTGCGAGGCCTGAAGCTACTAGGGGCTGAAACCCAGGGCAATGGGGTGCAGTATGTGGAGACCACCATTCCCCGGCCTGGTGCCTACCACAACCTGTTTGGGTTACCACTGATTAGTCGACGAGATGTTGAAGTGGTATTGACAAGTCGAGAGCTGGATAGTCTGGCCTTGAACCAGTCCACAGGGCTGCCCACTCTAGCCCTACCCCGAGGAACAGCCTGCTTACCCCCTGCCCTGCTTCCTTACCTCGAACAGTTCCGACGGGTCGTGCTCTGGCTGGGGAATGACCTTAGGTCCTGGGAAGCTGCCAAGTTGTTTGCCCGAAAACTGAACCCCAAACGATGCTCCTTGGTGCGGCCTGGGGACCAGCAGCCCTCTCCACTGGAGGCTCTGAACCAAGGCTTAAACCTTTCTCGTATTCTGCGTACTGCCCTGCCCGCCTGGCACAAGTCTATCGTGTCTTTCCGGCAGCTTCGGGAGGAGGTGCTAGGAGAACTGTCAAACGTGGAGCAGGCAGCTGGTGTTCGCTGGAGCCGCTTCCCAGACCTCAATCGTCTTTTGAAGGGACATCGGAAGGGCGAGCTGACAGTCTTCACAGGTAACCCTTTGGGAACTTACTGCTTGGGTGGGTTTGGGGGCAGAGGATTAGATGACTAAAGCATGTGGGTTTGGGCAATAGTAAATGTTTAAGAGGAGCCTTCGCCTCCCAACTTTGAAGTTTCTTGTGGATCTTGGTTTCAAGGTTAGGGCTTTTTTCCCTCACCCAGGTCTGTGTTCAACCCCTGTGCAGGGCCAACAGGCAGTGGAAAGACAACATTCATCAGTGAATATGCCCTGGATTTGTGTACCCAAGGAGTGAACACGCTGTGGGGTAGCTTTGAGATCAGCAACGTGAGACTAGCCCGCGTCATGCTGACACAGTTTGCTGTGGGACGACTGGAAGAGCAACTGGACAAATACGATGAGTGGGCTGACCGCTTTGAAGACTTGCCCCTCTATTTCATGACTTTTCATGGGCAACAGAGCATCAGGTGAGGTTTCCAGGCCTCGGCTTTCAAAGAACAGGAGGGCAGGAGAACAGACTCCCAACAGAGTCTTCAGACTGCCATGGTCTAGAGAACAGTCATTACTTGTAACTGACTCTGGAATTCATTGTCTTTTCCTCTTCCCAGGACTGTAATAGACACAATGCAACATGCAGTCTATGTTTATGACATTTGTCATGTGGTCATCGACAATCTGCAGTTCATGATGGGTCATGAGCAGCTGTCCACAGACAGGTGACATCCTCCTCTTGTCTAGCTGTAACCCACTTAAACACACATCTTCTCAGGCAGCTGGCCTCTGGGTAAACACTGTACGCTTGTTTTCTGACATATGTGCAGGCACATACCTCTCTGTATGTATTTCTGTCTTTATAGAGGTGTGTGGTATGACAGTGGTAAATGTGGACAGGGATTTAAGTGTGAGTCCTTGGGCAAAGGGAAGTAGAGTGATGTTGTGGTAAGATGTGAACGAATCAGGAGTATGTGTTCATTCTTGTCCTTCTGTGTCTGATAACCTCTTTGCTTTGTTGGGCAGGATTGCAGCTCAAGACTACATTGTCGGGGCCTTTCGGAAGTTTGCAACAGACAGTAGCTGCCATGTAACACTGGTCATTCACCCCCGAAAAGAGGATGATGATAAAGAACTACAGACAGCATCCATTTTTGGCTCAGCCAAAGTAAGTGGACTTTAGAGGATCTCAAGCTCTGGAGAGTAGAGGGGGCAGGTATGACCAGGGACAGCTTTCATTCAGCCTTAAATCATCTTGACTACCCATCTGGAACAGGCAGGAGGCAGCTGCCTCTGGAGTCATGACATGAAGAATACATGTGCTATGTATTCTGGCGGTACAGTGGTGAAGACTGTGCTTCCAATGCAAGGAGCAAGGGTTGGAGACCTGGTCAGGGAACTAAGATCCCACATGCCATATAGCACAGCACAAAAAAAAGGAGACAGTGATTACAACTCAATATGATAATACTTGGGGCTTCCCTTGTGGCTCAGCTGGTAAAGAATCTGCCTGCAACGCGGGAGACCTGGGTTCTATCCCTAGGTTGCAGATCCCCTAGAGAAGGGAAAGGCTACCTACTCCAGTATTCTGGCCTGGAGAATTCCATGGACTAAGTGGAAGTCCATGGGGTGGCAAAGAGTTGGACATGACTGAGCGAGTTTCACTTTCATGATAATACTAAGAACTATGATAGGCAGCACAGGTATTTGGGGAGAAAAGGCATCTGAGTCAGCCTGGGACATCTGGGGAGACTTCTTAGAAGAGGTGTCAACAAAGGTTGGGTTGGGTTTTGGCCAACAATAGGTATGAAATAAGCAAGTAAGTGGGAGGGCCCTCTGCGCAGCAGGACCAGCCTGGGATCCTGGAGCTTCCATGGCACACTGAGTGAGTGCCTATTATGTGCCAGGCCTGGGCTGGGCACTAGGAAGACAGGGCAAGGAATGCAAACTATGTGCTATGATGAAACAGACATGGAACTGGGGAAAAGAATGACAGAAGTGGAAAGATGCGGGTGCCTTTTTTATGTATGGGGATCAAGAATGTTCTCTCCAGGGAAGTGAGACATGTAGACTGGGACCTAAATGCTAAGGAGTTCAGGTGGAGTGAGGTCGTGAGCCAAGGAGCCAGATGTGTTAGCAGCAGAGGGAACAGCATGTTCACAACCTGGGACGGCAGCAGGGTCGTCAGGGAGCTAAGATACTTAAGTGACCCCAGCATTTTGGTCAGTAGTTCAGAGAGCTTTGGTGACAGGGGAAGTACTTTTCCTTTTCCACATTCTTGCTATTCCTGCATTCTCAGCCTGCCTTTGTGCTCCTCTCATATATCTTCTTGCTCCTTCTTCCTTCTGCCCCTTATCCCCCAGGCAAGCCAGGAAGCAGACAACGTTCTGATCCTGCAGGACAGGAAACTGGTAACTGGGCCAGGGAAACGGTATCTGCAGGTGTCCAAGAACCGCTTTGATGGAGATGTAGGTGTCTTCCCACTTGAATTCAACAAGAGTTCTCTCACCTTCTCCATACCACCAAAGAGCAAGGCCCGGCTCAAGAAGATCAAGGATGACAATGGACTAGTGGCCAAAAAGCCCTCTTCTGGCAAAAAGGGGGCTATGCCCCAGATCTCTGAGACTTGTTCCAACCAGGCCCGCAACCCCAACCAGCCAGACCTCTCCAAGCCTTCAAGGTGAAGACACTGCAGAGCTGGACATTGAAACATGCCTGGCAGGACAGTGTGGGGTAGAGACTCTCAGTCCTCTGCTACGGCTGCCTCTGCCCTGTAGTTGTGAGCTATGGGCCCCTGTCTCACCCTGAGGGGCTTAGCATAGGGAATGGTTTCATTTCGAGAGAATTCAATTTAGCAAATATTTGAGAACCTACTATGTGCTAGGCTTGGTTCTAGATTCTGGGAAAATAGCACTGACAAGACAGATGAGGTCCCTGCTTCCATGGAACCTGTAATCTGGTAGAAGAGACAAGCAATGAGCAAATACACACAAAACATAGTTCTCAGTAGTGAAAATATGCTCTAAAGGAGAAAACTACAGTAATGTGATAGTGCTTACAGTCTAGTTTAGAGTAATATTTGAAAAGGTATCTCTGAGCAGAGGACATTTGAGCTGGGACCTCTGAAGAACTAGGATTGAGCCATGTGAACATGTGGAGAAAGAGGAATCCAGGCAGAGGAAAAAGTAAATACAGAGGCCCTGAGGTGAGAACGAGCAAGTTGAGGTCAAAGCAGAGGGGTCAGGCTCCCTGAACCTGTAGGGGAATAGGGGAACTTCTTGTCAAAACTCCAGCCCAGGCTTTCAGAGCCAAGGGGTGACATGGTGGACACCAAACTCCTCTACCCGCCACTCTGAAGCCTCCCCTGAAGTGGTGCTTAATACCATCTGATCTAGGTGCTTCACCCTTGTATTAATAACACCAGGGCTAGCTTCAAAGGTGGAAGCCTGGAAGAGAGCCATGGAAGGGAGATGTGAGCCCAGAGTGCCTGCCACCTAGACACTCATTCCATGGTATGCTGCTTTGGACTGCTGGAGTGGATGCAATCAAGACTTTTTGTAGAGCCTTTTCCAGTTTTACTGAAAAAAAATAAAAATATATTTTTTTCCATTGCCTTTGTTACTCTGCTTTTGCTTATTTGACCACCAGGTGTCTCCCTAGTCTTAAACTGGATTTTCCTTGAACTGAATTTTCCTCTCACTTTTTGAATTGGGAGTGGATAAGTCCCCTCCCCCACTCCGTCGGAGCTGCGTGCTCCCAAGAAAGCAGGATCTGCATGCATGCATGCACAGCCTTATACCTCTTCATGGCCTAGGGAAGATAGGATGGTGCTTCTTTATCCCTGTCTTCCCTGAGGATCTCCATGTGATCCCTGGCAGAGGTGTGGGTCACTGGGCCCCATGCCTAAGACCTTGCCTGACCAGCTGTCCCTCTGTGACATGAGTCACTCAGTGGCCTCGCTCCTTGTGGATTCAGGCTCAGCATACTCTTATCTGCTCCCCACCCACTTCCATTTCCCTCTCTTGTACCCTCTCTGGGTTTCTCTTATGTTAGTGTGTGTTAGAACTCGGTTTCTTGTTTAAAAATGCAGTCCCTAGGCCCTACTCTTCCCCAAATCCTGACACACGGGCATTTCTGATTCTGGAGGTTTCAGGAGAGGTTGCAGGACTCGTTTTTAAGAAACTCTGAAGGAGATCGTAAAATAACTTATGCAGAAAGAGACCATGTCAGAAATATTGCTAAATGATAACACTTTCCCATGTCACTTCCTCAGATATTCTAAAGTCTGTTTCCCTTTAGATTTGCCTGCAAGAGTAGTGAGAATGCAAGATGTTCGAAGGGGGCTGGGGAGAAGCCTTTTGTTAAGGGGGGTATTTGAGGGGGAGTGTCCTGCTTCCTGGAAGCAAGGCTGCCTTTTCAAGCATTCCTTGTCAACCTAAGAGAGAGGTCTGGAACCCTGTGGAATGGTTTGGGGTCTCTGGTCTGTGAGAACTGTGACTACAATTGTTTCCTGAAACAGACCCTGGAACAAAGCTGTTCTCTAGGGGGAGGGAAGGGGGACCTCCTCCAGGGCCTCCCTTCTTGGGGGTCTCTCCCAGACTGGCTGGAGCCAGGCCTCCTAATCCTGCAGTAATCATTCCCAGCCGCTGGCTGGTCTAGGCTTCATCCAGGGTCTATAACGTTGAACGTCAGCCATGCCTTCCAGATGCACACTACCAGGTCAGCCCTACCTGTAAGGATGTGGGTTCCACATTCTGGTCTTCTGTGCTCAGGAAATCTTTCAGGGATTTCCAAAAGGAGACTTTTATGAGGTCTATGAATTGGGGATAGAGGGATAGATACACACTTGCCTGTCTTGCCCCACCCTTCTAGCAGACAGCCCACACAGCAAACCAGAATGGTAGGGGGGAGGGGAAGCTAATGATCCCCCACCCCCACCCCTACACACACACACACACATTCCATTACACACCTGTCTTAAACCCCTCACGTGAAAATTAGCCCAAAGTATTTCAGGAGCCCCTGGAGCCCAAAAATTAGCAGTTAATCCCTGGGTCTTATGTAAGGTCCCTAGGAGTCACTGTTTCTGTACCCCACCTAAGTGGATTGAGGCAAACTGCCTGGGCTAGAATCAGTACTCGGCCTGTGCCCAACTGGAATCTTCCTGAGAGCTGAGGGACAGCCTGGCCCAGTAGAGTCCAGCTGGATCTGCAGGCTTGTCCTCAGATTCTCTAACCCACTTGGCTGTAAGGGGGCAGCTTTGGTCCCCCATCCCTTCACTGGGGATGGGTCTCAGAAGAGACTCAACTCAAACGGCTCCTGCTGCCCAAGTACTCAGGCTGCAGATATGACCCAAATACCTGTAGACATCACGGTCTGCCCTCCCACAGGCTGCCTTGGGTGCCATGGAGGGAGGGACCCTTTGGTGCAATACAGGTCAACTTCCTGTTTGTGCCTGTGGGTGGAACTTTATAAGTCTAAGAGAAGCCTGACTACACTCTGGGGGGGGGGGGGGGGCCAAAACTGGCAAGCCTGCTCACGGGGCAGACACCTACTCCAGGGGAGGGGGAAGTGTTGGTTCTGCTTGAGCAGCCCCAACCTCAGAGGTGTGTGTGAGGAAGGGCGGGGTCTGTTTTGGTGAAATCCGAGCCTTCTTCGTCTGCTTCCCAGGGGTTTTCCCTGTGTCTGGGGAATGGGCTGGGAGTGGACCAGGCTGGGCTCCCTACAGACCAGAGGATGGTGGCAGTAAAGCCCTATAGCCAACTTGGTTAAGGCAGCCAGGTAGCTTAGCTTAGCTGTGGCGCCGCTGGCCCCTTCCTAGATCAAAAGCCAGTTCCAGAAGCTGCGAAGTCAGAAGTCCGAGGGGCAGTCTTGGGCCACCGTCGCAACACTGCTTGGCAGGGTACCAGATCTGCTGCTGAGGGGGTGCTGGGCAGACCACTCCCCTGCCTTGGTCGGGGGCGCGGCCTCAGCCGCCCCGCCCCCTCCACCAAGCCCGGGCCCAGCGCGCTAGGGAGCCGGCGGATCTGCGGCCAGGAGGTGCCGGCCCTGGGTCAGGAGCCCAGCGGGAGCTGGAACGGCGGTTAAGGTAGCGCTGGGTGGGTGAGTGGGGGCGCCGCGGCGGTGTAGGAACTCTCGCCTCCTGCACACCCCCGCCCCGGAGTGAACTTTCCCGATCCCGGGAAGCCGGGGATTGGGGTGAAGAGAAGGGTCCTCAGTCCAGGGGCCGCGGGCGAAGAGTCTGAACAGGGAACCTACACGAAAACTCACACCGACGGGCGCACACACGCGTGCACACAGACCCACGCGCGTACTGGAGACACCTGAATACACGTGCACTGCGGGGCGGACGCGCCTAGTGAGTTTCGCTTGCTGTCGGCGGATCAGCGCCGCTGGCCCGCGCGGACCCCCAGCGGGCAGGGTGTGCTGCTGTCGCGTAGTTGACGAGGGTGGGAGAAAAGGGCCTCCCAGTGACCGCGGACGGGGGCGGGCCAGGTGGGACGCCTCCGGAGGTTCCGGCTTCCTTGCTGCCCGCAGGTGAAGACTAAGACGTAAACAGGCGTTGAGCACGTCATCGCTTCGCAGACCCGTGGGCTGTACGGGGGGAGCCTCGCGGCGGGAACCTTCCTCCCCAGTACTAAGCGAGTTTGAAAGATACCTTGCCGGGCTGTATTCCATTCTCCACCCGGAGGGGATAAGCCTTTCCCCAGGAATGGGAGCACAACGCCCCCCGGAGTTGGGGTAGCGAAGGAGGACAACAGACTGTTGGACTGAGAGGGTTGGTTACCTGGGCTCCTCACCTTCCTTCTCCGGAACATGCTGCCCCCATTCCTGAAGATACCCGAGAGGGGGGCAATTCTGGCAGTGTACAGCAGCCTCCGCCGGAACCTCCAGGCCCGGGGAGCAGCTGCGCGAACGCCTGTGGGTCCCCTTTCTTACTACACTCCTCCTTGCGGAACTGGGAGCTCCTCCCCTCAAAGTAGGAGCAGAAAGCCCACTCACGCAAGAGTAGGAGTCCCCCTTCCCCAGGGAATGCATGACCGTACACATCCTCTCTATACCAGAGTGGGCCAGTCTCCCTCTGGTAGAAGGGAGCACGGCCCCCTCCCCCCAGCGAATGAGAGTGGGCAGCGGCCCTCGGCCTCCCTCTCCACCACCCCCCCTACCCCTCCACACACGCTGAGCCCAGCTGCTGCCTGAGCTTCTGGGCAGGCTGCCAGAAAGGGGAGGAGGCTCCTGGTGCCCCAGGAGGCTGGGATCAGGGCAAGGCCAGAAGAGGGGGTCTCTATGGGGGTGGGGCTCAGTCTGTACTTGTGAGGCAAGAGGGTCTAGGGTGAGCCTGAGGGTGGCTGGGCTATGTTTCCCTTTCCAGGGAAAAAGAAAGAAAACAACTCTTTCCATGGAGCTAAAAATAGAACTGAGAGCCGGCCAGGCTGCGGCCTGGAAGGGGGGGGGGGGGGGGGCGGGGCGGGGGGAATGCTCCTTCCTGGGGCAGAGGAGCTCCGGCAGGCCTTAGTTCTGGCGGGCGGGGTTAGGGGGCAGGAGGCTGTCCTTGCCCAGGGATGCGGGCATCAGCTGACCTGGTTGGGTCACAGAAATCCCTATGGGAAAGTCTGTGTGATAAAATGTTAGTGAAATACGACGTGTTTGTTTAAAAAGTTGTCTTTGTGACTGAAAAAGACTGTCATAGTGTGAAAAAAGCTTGGGAGGCAAGTATAGTCAAGATTGTGACTGGGTGCAAAGGAACTTGAGCTGTGAAAGCTTGTGCACAACTAGCCGTGATACCGAGTGTGTATCTCTGTGAGTTGGCCTGATTATGGCAAGAAGGGACATGGAACCTTCTGATGGACCAGACAGACTGAGTGATTGTGTCTGAGACTGAGTGTGGGAAAGGTCGTGTGGGTGTTTAGATTGTGTTGTTTGCCAGAGGGTGAGAGTATCCTTGACCCTGAGAAGACAGTGGAACGTTGTCTGCTGTGAGGCTGGCGTAAGCTTGGCCTGTAGGTTTGGACCAGCTCCCCCACTGGGGTGACTTTTGGGGGCCCAGGGGACGTCTCTCTCTGAGCATTTACCTCTTAGCAAATGAGTCTGAGGGAAGGTTGGGGAGCAAAGAACCGCGCTCGAGGAAGGCCTGGGCTCTCCCGAGAGAGAGTACAGCACTGGGGAGAAGGGTAGGGCCCCCCCAAGTTTGGGGGTGGCTGTGTTCTCCGAACGGGCCGCCAGGTGGCGCCGCCTCCGCAAATCCTAGTATGCCTTCTGGCAAGCGGCTGGGGGTGGGGCAGGCACCCACCAAGCGTCGGCCCCCGACTTGTGCCGGGACGTAGGGCCCAGACTTGGGGGTTAGGTTACCCCCAACCTCCTTCTCTGGACTCTGAAGCCGGCGAGTGTGCCTAGGGGTGAGGCATCGACTAGAGGAGCGGAGGGGGAAGGGCGGCTGCCGCGGCGCCTGGCCCTTTGTGCTCGAACAATGACCAGCTGCCGCTGGCCCCGGGGCCCAAATAAGGGTAAAGGGTGACCCGCCGCCGCCTAGTCCTGAACCGACCGAGCCCCAGACACACAGCCATCGCGCCTCGGAGGGAGGGAATCTGAGTCCTGCTGCGTAGCTCCAGCGTGCGCCCCGCCGGACACGCGTGACGCCGGGTGCCTGCGCGTGTCCGCGCCCCGGGGGCGGGGTCACCCCTCGGACCCTCCCCCGCGCTGCACCGCCCACTTGGGCCGGGCGGGGGCCAGGCCGGGCTGGGGGCGCCGCGCAGGCGGGGCCGGATCGGACCGGGCCGCTCCGAGTGGCCGCGCGCGGCAAGCTGGAGCCGCGCGGCGCGCCTGTGGAGCGCTGGGGGCGGCCCGGGGCTGAGCATGGAGCGGCGCGGTGGAGGTGAGGGGGGGGCCGGGGCTGGGAGGCGACCTGGGGGCGCCCCCAACTTCTGCGCGGCGGAGGTCCCGTGGGGAGGCGGCATTCCACAGCTGCCCCCACTTTCTGGAAGAGGCGGAAGGAGGGGGGTGAACTCCGGAGGGCGGATTGGGGGCTCCCGGCTTCCTGTCTTGTAATGGAAACTCGTGATCTCAGACTTGAACCCGCTGGATGGTCCTGGAGTTTGGTGAGGGGGAGACTTTCCCGAACTCTTCTGCCCCCAAAACAGGTCTGTGGGAAACTCGGACCTCGGCCAGACCTCCCTCGGGCCCCGGCTGCATCCAGCCCTCTACCGCCCCCGGCCCACCGAGCCGGGCAGTGTGTGCTGTGCCGGAGCGGTTTCCCAAGGATGTTGGGGAGTGCGAGGGGTTCCCTTCCCACAGCCACAAACGCATTTCTCAAAATGGAGCCTCCACTTGCCCCTCCTTTTCTCTCGGGCTCCAAGAGCGGGAGCCAGACTGGCTGGGCCTGGCTTTCCAGGCGCCTGGCTTTGGCTCCGTGGGTGTCTGGCGCTCAGGGCCCAGCTCAGCGTCTCTTCTCGGTTTAGGGGCCCCTGGCTTCGCGGGGACCCCGGCTCACTGGGTCCGCCAGGCCCTGGAGCCGCTCTTCGTCTTTGTCTCCTGTCCTTTGGGTCCCTGTCTGAATCTCTCTGTCTCCTCCCCTCAGTTTCCACTCTGTGCTCACTAAAGTGGGGAAACACACCGAGGTGCCAGCCCTCTTGGCCCCTTAAGGAAGCCCCTTCCCCACGGTTTCCTGCATGTCCTGGGTGGTCTGGGAGAAGGCAGAGGAGGGGGTGTTCTATCGGCTTTGCTCAGGACTGGCACTTGTGGGGTGGACTCAGTCCCCACCCCTGCTCCGAGGGCACGACACCCCCACCCCTGGCTCCCAGCTCCTCCTCCCTCAGTCTGGACACCTTCCTCCAGATCTTTTGACTTGAGCGGGGAGGTGGGGGAGGGTGGACTTAACGAACACAAGAATGAAGGAGAGCAGATCAAGCAAAGAATAATGTGTCTCTCCTCTCCACACACTCCAGTGAGTGACAAAAACCAGGCTCCCACTCACTCATTTGGCCCTGCCTGCCACCCAGACTCTCACCCTCTCACGTGCACACACAACACTCTGTACACACTTGTGCACTATTTCCTGTTCACACACTTGTGTAGGATACGTAAACTCATGTATATATGAATGGACATCAAACCATTCTCTGACATAGTCACACTCATACATCACAGATTCACTAATATATGCATTTATAATTTTCACATACTTTCTGAGAGCTGCACAGATTTTTGTAAGGTATGCCCATGAGTTCATGTATATATACATGTATATACTGAATGTATTGATACATCTATCCAAACATACATGTACTCACATACACTCATGTTTTCACACACAGTGCTCATGTTCATGTTCTTGTGCACAGTTTCACACGCACAAATAAGTAAAATGCATACACTCCTACTCCTACGCAGTTCTCTGTCCACTTCTTGGCCCCTGCTCTGCATGATGACTTCAGCAGATGCCTGAGCCCTGGTCTTCAGCCTCAGGACTAGGGAGGGAGTTCCGGGTGGAGGCTTGCTATCCCCTTCCAGGAAGGAGCAGGGCCTGGGGAGGTGGAGCCCTCTTCCCTGGAGCAGCTGCCAGAGGTGATGGTAGAGCCTCTATTCTCATCCCTTTGGATTTACTCTGGGGAATGTCGAAAGCTAAAAGGTTTCATAGAGGTTGGCAGTGGGCCTGTGGAGGCTTCTTTAGGCCTGACTGACTGGGTGCGGTGAGGCTAGGAATTGTCATGGAAATAGGCATGAGCCTACATCCACCTCTGGGAGGCAGGAGACCCCAGAGGGCACCTGTGGGTTCCCTAAGAGCTCTGGTTCTTGTTTGACCAGCTCCACCCTTGCCGCCTCTCTGTCTGGGAGAAACTGAGGCCCAGCTGGGTGAGGCTGGGCACTGCCTGGCCTTAGCTCTTTGTTCCCTAATTACCATTTTGAGCTGCAGACTGCACCCCTGAGTTTGCCCAGACTGCATCTAATGAGTCCACCTGTCCCAGCGGAACAGGGACCAGTGCCAGGAGCTGGTACAGAGGGCTCCCTCCCTGATTCCTGGCCTCTGTGGGACCCCCATTCCCTCATCATCCCTGCTTGATAGATTCAGTCCTTAGCCCTATTCAGACCAGAATTGGGCAGTGGTCTGGGGCCCAGGGAGGATGGAGGTTCTTGCCAAGGTGCAAGAGGGGATGTGTTAGGGGGAGGATATCAGTGCTTTTCACTGATGTTGGGTGGGCCGTTTGACCAGAGACTAAGGACCAGGAGGGACTCAGGACTTCACACAGGAAGGGAGCTCAAGATGGAGAGACTCTGATACCACTTCCCTGCTCACAGGTTTCCCTGGAGGCCCCTGGCCAGGCCTGAGCCTCTGCTGCCATGGCCATTGTGCAGACACTGCCAGTGCCCCTGGAACCCGCTCCTGAGGCCGCTACTGCCCCACAAGCTCCAGCCATGGGCAGCGTGAGCAGCCTCATCTCAGGCCGGCCCTGCCCCGGGGGGCCGGCTCCTCCTCGCCACCATGGTCCCCCTGGACCCACCTTCTTCCGCCAGCAGGATGGGCTGCTGCGGGGTGGCTACGAGGCACAGGAGCCACTGTGCCCAGCTGTGCCCCCCAGGAAGGCTGTCCCTGGTACCAACTTTACCTACATCAACGAGGACTTCCGGACAGAGTCACCCCCCAGCCCAAGCAGTGACCTTGAAGATGCCCGAGAGCAGCGGGCACGCAATGCCCACCTCCGTGGTCCCCCACCAAAGCTCATCCCTGTCTCTGGAAAGCTAGAGAAGGTGAGGACCAGCCCTTCCTTTGAGGGTCTGGGTGGAATCAGAGGTCCCCTGGAGAAGCTGAAATTTGGAGACCTATTTATAGGAAGGAGTACGGGCTCCAGATTCACCAGACTTGGGTTCTTATCCCAGCTCTACCTCAGTCAGGGACATCATTTAACCTTTCTGAGCCTCAGTTTCTGTGTTTGTAAAATGGAGGTAACAGGTCAACTTTCATAGGATTGTTGTGAGAATTAAATCTAATAATATGTGTAAAGTGTTTAGCATAGTGCCTGGCACATAATAGGTACTCAATAAATGTTAGCTTCTTAGAAATACTGTTTTATATAGCTACTGTGTGTTTGCATTTGAGCAAAGCCTGTAACTCCCTCAGCCTCCATTTCCTCATCTATGTATGCAATAGTGATAATATTTTGCTTGCATGGATTTTGTAATGACCTGAGAGGTACATTTTAAGTTGCCTGACGTAAGTAAAGCTGACACAGGAGGCCCTCAGCCAGTGGTAGCAATTGTTATTACTATATGGGGATTGGGGGCCCTGGATGGGAGGGCAGGGAGTGTGATAAGGGCTTCGAGAGATTGGGCGGCTCATCCCTATTGTCAAATGGCACCTCATTTCAGAACATGGAGAAAATTGTGATCCGCCCAACAGCCTTCAAGCCAGTGCTGCCCAAACCTCGAGGGGTACCATCCCTACCTAGCTTCCTGGGTCCTCGGGCCACCGGACCGTCGGGGAGCCAAGGCAGCCTAACGCAGCTGTTCGGGGGCCCAGCCTCCTCCTCCTCTTCCTCCTCCTCCTCGGCTGCCGACAAACCCCTGATACTGAGTGGCTGGGCCAGCGGCTGCCCATCGGGGACTCTGTCTGACTCTGGCCGAAACTCATTGTCCAGCTTGCCCACTTACAGCACCGGGGGTGCCGAGCCGGCTACCAACTCCCCAGGCGGGCACCTGCCCTCCCACGGTCCTGGGCGGGGCGTCCTGCCGGGGCCAGCCCGAGGAGCCCCCACTGGGCCCTCCCACTCAGACAGCGGCCGATCTTCCTCCAGCAAGAGCACAGGCTCCCTGGGGGGTCGCATGGCTGGGGGGCTCTTGGGCAGCGGTCCCCGGGCCTCCCCTGACAGCAGCTCTTGTGGGGAGCGCTCCCCACCACCGCCCCCACCCCCTCCACCCCCTTCGGATGAGGCCCTGCTGCACTGTGTCCTGGAAGGAAAGCTCCGAGACCGGGAGGCAGAGCTGCAGCAGCTGCGGGACAGTCTGGACGAGAGTGAGGTGACCATGTGCCAGGTGTGGTCAGTGGCAGTGATGGGGGTGGCATGGCAGGACATTCACAGGTGCTGGGCATACAAGACGCATTTCTGTCTGCCAAGAGGCAGGTGTTGGGCTGGTGACCCCCATCCCCACCCCAGCTGTCTGGCTTAAACTGTAGAGTGGTTGACATGGCACCACCATATACTGTCTTTCAGACTTGAGCACGTTACTCAGTTGTACTGAGCCTCAGTTTCCTCACCATAAATGGGGATATTCCTGACCTGAGGGTTATCATTAAGGATTAAGCAGGGAAAAGGGTGTAAAGTGCTTAGATCAATGCCTGGCACCTGGGAAGTGCCACACACATGCTTGCTATTGTTGTCTTTCTTTTCATAAAAGTAGTTGTTACTGTTGGTATCCTAGTTATTGTCACTGTTGAATCCACCTTCCCTGAGCCCAGGACAGTGGGCCACCAGGGCAGTTGGTGACTGGGGCGCTGGGGGTGGCCAGGGTTCGAGGAGTGGGGGAGCCTCCAGGACCCAGGCCTGCCCCCTCGCCCGCAGGTGTACGAGGAGCGGCAACGGCACTGGCCCCGTGAGCGAGAGGCTCTGCGAGAGGATGGTGTGGCCCGGGCCCAGCGGGCCCAACAGCTGCTGCAGCTTCAGGTGTTCCAGCTGCAGCAGGAGAAGCGGCAGCTGCAGGACGATTTTGCGCAGCTGCTGCAGGAACGTGAGCAGCTGGAGCGGCGCTGTGCCGCCTTCGAGCGGGAGCAACGGGAGCTCGGGCCACGGCTAGAGGAGACCAAGTGGGAGGTGAGCTGTACCAGGAGGAGCAGGGAGCAGGGCCTTCAGTGAGGGGGTAAGGCTTGAAAGGAGGGGCCCAGCCACATCCCCTCACCTGCCATCCCCAGAGGGCCTCCCCTTGCTCACCTTTGTGAGATGAGGCTCCGCCCTCTGACCTCCCTTTCTGGGTATGGGTCTGCTTGGGGGCCTCCACATTGGTTCTCCTCATGGCTCTGCTCTAAGTGCTCAGGTAGCCAGTGACATTCCCATCCACTGCCTTCCCACCAATAGTAAGAATGAGAATGTAGTGCTTACTCCTTGACAGGTACTGCTACTCGAAGCATGTAACGTAGGGTATCGTCTAATCCTTGTAATAACCCTGTGAATTGGGTGCTGTTCACACCCTCATTTCATCGGTGAGGAAAAGGAGACCCAGAAGGGATGGAGCCTGAGATCACACTCCACACACAGTGGCGGAGCTGAGATCTGAACCCAGGCAGTCCGGCTCTAGTTAGTGTCTACGCTTTCCACCAAGATACTGTTGTGCCTCCCAGCTGGAAATGCAGCCACTGCCCGTTGCTGCTTCCACTCCTGCCAAACCCGCATGAAGCTGGTGCTTCATGATGGTTTAAAGACCCCAACTTTGAAACCAGAAGATCTGGGTCTATATTCCACCTTAGCCAATGAATAGCTGCCTCAGTGTCTTCATCTGTAAAATAGGTACAGTGATCAAACTGCCTCTCCCCAAATGGCCAGCTTGATGTCAGGGCCTGGCCACCTGGGAGAACCTTCTCACCATCTTTTCCAACTGTCTCCTACTCCTAGGTGTGCCAGAAGTCAGGTGAGATCTCCCTGCTGAAGCAGCAACTGAAGGAATCTCAGGCAGAGCTGGTACAGAAGGGCAGCGAGCTGGTGGCCCTGCGCGTGGCACTGCGGGAGGCCCGGGCAGCGCTTCGGGTCAGTGAGGGCCGGGCACGGGGCCTCCAGGAGGCGGCCCGGACACGGGAGCTGGAGCTGGAGGCCTGTTCCCAGGAGCTGCAGCGGCACCGTCAAGAGGCTGAGCGGCTGCGGGAGAAAGCTGGGCAGTTGGACAGTGAGGCCGCCGGACTCCGGGAACCCCCTGTGCCACCTGCCGCTGCTGACCCATTCCTCCTGGCAGAGAGTGATGAGGCCAAGGCACAGCGGGCCGCCGCCGGGGTCGGGGGCAGCCTACGGGCCCAGGTGGAGCGGCTCCGGGCGGAGCTACAGCGGGAGCGGCGGCGAGGCGAGGAGCAGCGGGACAGCTTCGAGGGGGAGCGGCTGGCCTGGCAGGCAGAGAAGGAGCAGGTGATCCGCTACCAGAAGCAGCTGCAGCACAACTACATCCAGATGTACCGACGTAACCGGCAGCTGGAGCAGGAGCTGCAGCAGCTCAGTCTGGAGCTGGAGGCCCGGGAACTCGCGGACCTGGGCCTGGCGGAGCCAGCGCCCTGCATCTGCCTGGAGGAGATCACTGCCACCGAAATCTAGGGCCTTAGCACCCGCCTCTGTACGGAGGTCTACTGAAAGCAGGCAGCAGCCTCAGATCCCCCGAGGGCCCCAGAGTCTGAGGGCCCAAGGGCCTTTAGTCCCTGGGGTGCAGGCCTCTGGGCCTCTGCCAAGGACTCAGGGCTGCCCGATGACTTGGATCAGACTCCCTGAAGGTCCCTGTGTCCACTGTTACACAAAGGCTCCTACTCACTCCACCTATTTCATTCACTCCCCAAATACTGCCATTGCTACTCTGCCAACCCCACACACCCCCAGCACTCCCAGCCTGCTCAGCCAGGGGGCTCGGAAAAGGAAGGGGCTCCCTCATCTCCACGTTCTCCCCACCATCCCAAAGCCAGAGCGAGCCAGATAGCGCCAGCTGCTCCAGATGTGCCTGCCCCCAACCCTGCCCATTTTGGGGGACAGGGCTGGGACTGGGGTCTGATCTCCAGGTCCCAGCTCTGCAGCCCCTCTTCTGGGGAGAGGGGGCTGTAGTCAGACCAAAGGAAGAACTCAGAAATGTTTATTTGTGTTTGTGACCAAGTGGCCCCTCCCCACACCCAGATTTTTGGCCTCGTTTTTCACTTGTATATTTTTCACATTGTAAATTTCTTGTACAAACCCAAAGAAAAAAATTAAAAAAATTTTTTTTTGTTTTTAAAAAAGGATGAGTGTGGTGGATAAAGATTAGGGGAACTTGTTTGAGCCCCGTGCCCTTTTATTTGATGGCTATTCCCCTACCCCTCATAGAGATCTTCAGGAGGGAAAGGGTGATGGGGAAGGACAAATCCAGTAGAAAATCTGAGTTCCTGGTGGACTACAACATGAAATGGGCTCTCAGGGTTTGAGAAACTAGAAAAGACCTTTCTCTCCCTTGAACAGAACACTGCTGGGGGCTGGATGCGGTGACCCCCTTGAGGGCCATCTCTGAGAGTCCCTGTCCCTCACTGTTTCAGGGAATCATAACAAAGTGCATACCAATCCCCAACTCCAGACCCTGGGTGTCCTCTTCCCGTCTTGGGGAGTTGGGGGCAGTGAGCTGGTGACACAGCTACCCAGTAGCACCTTGTCCTTGACACTGAGTTTATCTGGAACGGGCAGAGCCCTAGTGACGACTGGGGAGGGAGACGCGAGGAGGGGGGGTCTGAGCCACCGGCGTGGAGAAGGCAAGGCAGGCAGGAGTGGGAGGTTCCTGAAGCCTGAAGAGGTTAGGTAATGTCTGGGGGGTGGCAGGAGGATTCTCCGAGGTCAGGGGGAAGAGTTATGGGATAGTTGGGGGGAATCGGATTAGTGTCAGGAGGCAGGAGGGTTGGAGAGAGGCCTGGGCTTGGGCTCAGCTGGAGAAGCCCAGCATCAGCAGGAGGGGTCTGGGTTTGGGTGGGAAGGGCATTAATGGGAAGTTATGGGAGGCAGCTGGAGTGCCATCAAGGGGTCAGCGGGCAGGGGAATGGTCAGCAGGAAGCCGCTGTTCATTGAGGGCTGACGAGTCAGAGGGCAAGGGCAGTGGGCCAGGCTTGGGGACCCTGACCACAAGCTCCATGGGCTCCCGAGCCTTGTTTCGATAAGCCCGGCGGATGGTATCTACTGCCCGCTGGTGCGTCACCTGCTCCAGGCTCTCTCCATCCACGGCCACAAGCTCGAAGCCAGCCTGGGATGGGGGTGAGAGAATCACAGACCTCCCTCCTCAGGTCAGCCCCACCCCACTCCCAACCTCTCACCTCCACCAGCTGGGACACTCCTCCCCAACTGGGCGGAGGGGATGGACAATGGGACTTTTGTGTCCAGAGCCCGATGGGGGCAGGGTGGGGCACAGACAATGGCCTTTTGTCCCTTGGGGCTAGGGGTGGAATAGGATGGGCCACCCTCAGGCCCAGGCTGGCATGAGGGCACAGATTTTCCCTGAGGCCTGCTCAACCTGCAGGTTAGCCCCCTGCTCCAGGCCTCCTCCCACGACCTAGTCTACACATGTCTGGCTGGAAGATGAGCATGTACTGGTCCTGCCCCCTGCCAGAATTCAGATCTGGGCCTAAAGAGTGGGTCTGGGTGCCCTTCACCCACCTGAAGGGCCCCGCTGAGGAAGGCGGCGCCCCCGGGGAAGATCTTTTCTATCTTCACCATGGGCTGTACCTTGGACTCAATGCCCCCAGAAATGCTGATGCCTAGTGAGAGGGAGAAACACTGGGTGCAGTGCAGCCACATCCCTAAAGCCTAGAGCTCCCTGGAGAACCCAGGACACATCCCCAAATAGAGAGCCCCCCAAGTCAACCCCCAGATTCTACTACTACTCCATCCTCAACTCACTCGAATCCTAAGCCTCCCAAATTTAGACCTTCCCAACTATACCCTGATTCTTTCCCTTCTCCCAGGTCCCCAAGTCACACCCCAACACCAAGCCCACCAACCTCACCCACATCAGAGTCCCCACCCCCGACCAGGCCCAGTCCTGCCAGGACTCACCCAAGGACTGTTTCATCTTGGACAGCGTGACAGTCCTCAGCTCCCCACTAGGGACCTTCGTGGCTGTCTCCTCATCTGTCCTGCCAGTTCCATTCTCAGAGGGCCCTTGACTGCCCCATGCCTTGGCCACCTGCCCATCCATAGGTCGTGGCAGAGGGGGCCTGGCTTTTCGAGGCTTGTGGTAGCGCCCATTGGCTGTGCTAGGAGTGGGGATGGGTGCCGGGGATGGGGAGCGCCTGCGGCCCGGGGACTTGCCTCGGCCTCGGCTGCAGCTACGGCTACGGCTACGGCTGCGGCTCTGGGCTGGGCCCTGGCTCCGGCTCTGCCGAGGGTCCTCTAGGGTCAACGGCTCGGTCAGCAGCCAGTTAGGCCTCGGGGGCCGGGGAGCCACGGGAGGTGGCTGGGGAGGGGGTGTGCAGGCGCTTCGGCGTGGGGCGAAGGCATCTACTGGCACGTCTTGGAGAGGGGGGATCCCTTTATGAGGGTGGCGGGGGGCAGAGGCATCCAGGGAGACCTGGAGGCCCCCCAGCCGCTCCCTCAGCTCCCCATCATCCTCCTCTTCTGAGAAGCCGTTCACAGGGAGCAGGTAGAAGCCGCCACGACTGTCTGGGGAAGAGGGCCAAGGTCAGGCTGCCCTCTCCTCAACAGCCCAAACTGCTTGGCCAGAGCCCAGTCCTCACTGCGTGGGGGTAGGGAGACCTGGGGGTGCTCTTACGGCAGTGTGTCCCACAGTGAGGGACGCTGCCCCGTTCTATTGCAAAAGTATTTAAATACTTTCTATTGGAATAGTGACAGTTTTATTTTATCATGTCTGAGTAAAAATATGACTCCCACACCCAACCTGGTAATTTCTCAGAGATTATTGCACAGAATGAGATGATTTAACAAGTGAGTGGGTTTTAAAACCAATTAGTAAGTAAATAATAGTACAGATGGTTAGTGGACATGATAAAAATAGTCCTGGCAGATGAGGGATTCCCTTCAGGGAACCACACCACACGTATCTCTGAAGCCATGAAGTCCTATGTGGGAACAGGGATGGAATGCCCATTTTCCCTCCCCGAGTCCCCCTGGGGTGTGCCCCCTCCCTGTGCTCTGGGACTCTGACTGACCAGGCACGGGGGTGATGAGGTGACGCTTGGGTAGTGTGTCTTGTCGGGTTGGTCTCAAGGCAGGAGGCCGAACTGGTTGGAGAGGAGAGCAGGTTAGGAACAAGGCTTCCTGAGGGACACAGCTGAAAGAGCCCAGGCAGCTCTGCCCCTCTCTCCTGGGAGCACCCCCCCCCCCACCCCCAGCCCCACTTGAGGCTCAGGAGCCTCAGTCCTGCCCCCTGGCTGCTGACCTGCTTGACTCTTGAGGGCCTCAAAAGCCTCCAGCTCCACAGGCATCACCATGCTGTCAAAGCGACCCAGGTCTGTGGGGGCCACCACACTCCTGGGGGAGGGTAAGAGATGAGGTGTGGGCAGGGCTCAGTTCCAGGGGGGCCTTGAGGGGCTTCAACCCTGGAGAGGTTAGGGGAGGTATCGGGGGTCCCCTCCCTGCCCCCAAGCCCTCTCCACCTGATGTCCCTCAGCAGCAGCAGCTTTGCCGGCCTGTCCAGGATGGCCAGCAGGGGCCTCACTAGGTCCTCCACGCCGCCCTCGTGCACGTACTGCAGAGAGAGGCATCACAGGTCAGATAGCAGCAGGGACCTCCGGAGCCCGGTGCGGGGGCATGCCTGGGCATGTGGGGGTCCCCATGTTTAGGAAAGGTTCTCCCCCAGGCCCGGGCTGCTCACAGGATGGTCTTACTCGGTGACTGGGTGGAACGTGCAATAATAATGACAGAACAGTAACAGCAACACCAATAACAGCTTTGGGCCTTTTTCTAGGCCTTCTACACATGGTCTCCCACTTTGAGAGATGACATCAGTTATTCCTATTTTACAGATGAGGGAACTGAGGCTCAGAGAGGACTTTGCCCCAGGCCACACAGATGAGGAAGTGTGAAGAGAAATTGAAAATTGAGAAATCTGGCTCCTACCTACTACAGTACCGGAAAAGGATATGCAGGGAGTGGACTCTCCTCCCCACCCCCACCTCCCAGGCTGAAGGAAGGAATTTGAGCCAAAGGCTAGGCTGTGTGCCTGGCTGTCCCAGCTTGTGTCTGCATACAGACTGACAAATTAGGCTTTGTTCAAGGCTGGAATGGGGACTTTGGGGAAGGAGTGGCCCTATAGAAAGTCTCTCCAGTCTTTAGCTGGGGTAGTGGAAGCATTTCTGCCTGGCACTGCCCAGATGCCTCCAGCCACACCCCACCGTCGCAAACTGACAAACTGAATACTGGGAGTCACCCAACTTGGATAGCACACTGCCCCCTAGTGCCACGACGGACACACACAGAGCATCCCCGGCAAGCACAGGACACTGGGAAACAGCACACCCTGGTGGCCAGAGTGAGACATTCATAAATAGCTGGAAATTAAACGTGCGTGTGTGGCCCTAAACCACACACAAAGTTGCAGGGACTCACACATACACATACCGCCAATACACCCCCTTTTGTCTGGAGAGAGATACACGTAATGGCAGAGAACCAATCACATATGTGCACACACTTGAAGTCCACAATCCTGCATTCAGCATCCACTAAGTGCCTGGTCCTGTACTGGGCAGTAGGGACACAACGACAAAGAGCCACAAGCCCCAGTAAACTACAAACCACTGGCGACGGCTCAGAGGGAGTCTCAGAGGAGGGTGGAAAGATCAGAGAAAGCTTCACGGAGGTGGTGGCATTTACACTGACTCATGGATAAATGAAAGAAATACAAGAAAGTTGAGAAGAAAGGGTGGTGTGGAGTAATGGGTTCATAGAAGTTTAACAGGGCTTCCCCTGTCGCTCAGTGGGTAAAAAATCCTCCTGCAATGCAGAAAACGCAGGACATGGGCGTTTGATCCCTGGGTCAGGAAGATCCCCTGGAGGAGGGCATGGCAACCCACTTCAGTATTCTTGTCTGGAGAATCCCATGGACAGAGGACACACACACTCATGCACACAGGGTACATGAAGGGGCCTCCATATAGGCTGTGCGGGCTGTGACTGCAGTACAGGAGGTGCTCCTAGAGCTGCACAGTGTTAGCCTGTATAAACCATGTTACATGTTATACCCAGGGAAGATGACATGGTGACCGTGGGAAAGCAGAGGTTAGTGAGCTGGGGAGTCAAATCAGGGAGCGCCTTGAATGTGAGGATAAGGAACTTGTACTCTATTCTGCCAAAGACAGGAGGCTGCAAGGGGGTTTGGGGAGTTTGTAAAGTGATCAGACAGGTAGTTTATAATGCCTGGTCGGTAGGCTGTGGGGAGATGGCTCAGAGTGGGAGATAGAAGGGAGGCTTGGGGTTCAGGACCACACATCTAAGGGAGCTTTACTAATCATTCCAGCCAGGACACTACCCCGAAGGTCTGATCTCTTGGTATGCGTGGGGCTTGGGTCAGACTCGTGTGGTGGGCATTGCTCCCTAGGTGCTACGAGGCTCTGGGAAAGGCCTTCCCGGTCTGGGCACGGAGGAAGGAGCAGAGGGATGGGGGAACAGCATCCAAATAAACTGATACAGAGCGCCACCTGGTGGCCAGAGCCTAGTATCGCAGGCTGACAAAGACGGTACATTCAGCCCTACTTGGCACTCTAAGCTGAGCGTGACACTCAAGTGAATTTAGCCCAGAGGCCTTTAGCAGCCCCCAACATGCATCTCCACATGTAGCTCTGCTGTAAATCAAGTATTGGGAAAAGGATGCATGAATTATTGGGCCTCAGTCTCCAGGTGACATGCTGCTACCGCTGCTAAGTCGCTTCAGTCTTGTCCGACTCTGTGCGACCCCGTAGACAGCAGCCCACCAGGCTCTGCCGTCCCTGGGATTCTCCAGGCAAGAACACTGGAGTGGGTTGCCATTTCCTTCTCCAATGCATGAAAGTGACATGCTCACAGATACAATCATACAGTGCTGTTGTTTAGTCCTTAAGTCTCAACTCTTTGCGACCCCATGGAGTGTACCCCGCCATGCTCCTCTGTCCTGGGGATTTCCCAGCAAGAACACTGGAGTGGGTTGCCATTTACTTCTCCGGGGGATCTTCCTGACCCAGGGATCGAACCTGTGTCTCCCACGTTGGCAGCAGGGTTCTTCACCACTGAGCCGACAGGGAAGCCCAAATTATATAGTTAAGTCAACACAAACCCAGATAAACAAATGTACACATCACACAGACACAACACAGCCCCACCCTGACCAAGGTGAGGGAGTGGGGGGGAACCACAATTTCCTGAAACTCTTCCGTTTGCCCTGGTACAGAGGATCACGCATGCCCTGATGCAGATGCAGTATAGGGAACCCATCGCAGGAAACCTGGGGCTTCTTGAGACGGAAGGAGAGGAGAGGGACTTCCACTTCTCCTGGAGGGAGTGACCCATGCCTCCTACAGTCTCCCCAACATTCAGGCCACAAAGACTCCCTCAAATCTACCCTCAACCCTACGGTGGGAACCTCTGCTTCTGTCTGAAGTGGAAAGGAACAGTGAGGAACAGTGTAGATATTGGGGGAGGCTTGGGGTATGTTGGGAGAACCAAAGATTACTTACTTGGGTAAGAGGGGAGAGGCCAGGCCTGATGGCTGACCCAAGAGTGGAAGGAGGCATGAGCTGGGGAAGGCTGAGGTTTACAAGAGAACAGAAAACAGAGCAGGTGACTGCAGGGACTGAGGTCCCAAACTCATCACCTGGCTGGTCTGGCTCCTTCTCTCCTCAGCTTAAATATTACCTCCTCTCGGAGGCCCTCCCAGACCACACCATCTAGTTTGTGCCTCAGGTTATTTTCTCATGACCTTTTCCTTCATAACACTTCACATGATTTGTCTCTGTGGGTGCTTAGGTTCTAGTTACTATCTGTCTTTCCTTCCTGACTGTAAACTCAGTGTGTGTGTCCATGTGTCTGTGAGTACTCCTGAGCATCCATGTCACAGGGGTGACTTCTGCTTTACTTACCACTGGGCTCACAGTGTTAAACTCAGATACTGGCCTGAATGAATGAGGGGTTGGGTGGCTGAGTGACCACGTCCTGGGGCTGAGAGTGGGCTGGTGGCTCACCCGGGAGCAGTGGCGGGTGACAGCCAGCACCTCATCATCGGTCAGCAATCGCCGGGCCAGGTCCTGAATCAGGGGCCGACGGCTCTCCCAGGCCTGCACCCGCTCATCCACATGGGGCAGGTGGCTGGAGGGGCTCCCAGACCTGGCAGAGAGCAGAGCCCGGCCCCTCTCCCGGTCTGCAGGGCGGGAGGAAAAGGATACAGTGAAGGAGCCAGGAGCCATCAAAAGCCAAGGCAGGGGCTCTCCTCAGTGGGGTCAGACTCCAGAATAGACTGGCTAAGGGTCCCAGGTTCCCCAGGTGGAATCCCAGCCTAGCCCGGATGCTCCCCGCCATGGTCTCCCACAGCAATCTGCCCATCACTGGAGTTCCAATTCAGGCCTTTGAGGCCCCATCCCAGACCCCTAGCCCAGTCTGCTCCTTAGCTGAGTCCTGGCCCAGAGCCCCTGGGCCCCCTGAACATGTAATGTCATACTAGTCTACCCCATTGAAGTTCTAGCAAGGCCCCCTCCCTCATCTCCCCAAAAATCTGTCTTTGGGAGTCCCAGCTTAAGCTCCAAGTCCTCAAAAAATACACCCCAATATCTATTTGTAACCCTATGTTCCTAGAAAGCATAGCCAATTCTTTTAGTTGCCCCTGATGTGCACCTCTCAATCTGTCTGATACCCCCATGCTTGACCATGAGTGTAACCCAAAGTCTCAGCACCCCCAACATGCACCCCATTGCAGCTCTATTGTAGACCAGGCTCAGGAGGGGGAAGCAAGCATTACCACGTCTCAGCCTCCAGGTGACAAACTTCTGCACGGGCCCCACTCCCCCTGCTAAGAAGAAGAAAGAGGCTCAGTTGCAGCCCTGGTCTCCTATCTGAAAATGGGGGTTGGGGACTCAGAACTAGCTGGATCATGGGCTGGAATGGAGAGTTCAAGGCTGGAATGTGGTAGGACTGGGAAGCAAGAGGCCAGGCTATTGAGGTGGGTCTTGAAGGCCAAGGTCAGGCCAGGAGCTTCATTCACAGGCAGTGGGGAGGGAGTAAAGGCTTTGGATCAAGAGAGGGCCCAGTGTGTGCCCGGCTCATAGAGGTCCATTGGAAAGCAAATGAATGGATGGAAGAACCCCAAGGGCAAATCACCTACCTTCAGGGCACAGAGAGAAAAAGAGGAGCCTTTGAAGAGGGAGAGGGGTAGCCAGAGAACTGGGAAGAGAACCAGGAGAAAGGCCTTGGGGGCTGTGAAAAGAGAGATGAGTTTAGGGAGGGTTAGACTGCCCTGAGTTGAAGGGATGTCTCTCCCATGAGACCCAGGCAGGGGCAGGCCCAGCCCCTCTTTGCCTACCCAACATTCACTCTCCCTTCTAGAAACAGCACCCTGATTTCACCAGGGGATCCATCCCATCCCCCACCCCCAGCATTCTCAGTCCCTGTACTCCAGGGTGGACACATGACCCAGGCTGGCCAATGAAAGCACCCTCTCTCTCTCCCAGGTCACAAGTGATGTGTTGGGCATGTGATCCCAGCTGGGCCAACCAGAGCCTGGGACATCATCTGGAACTATTTAAGGAGAGGCTCTTTCCCCCGGGGTTGCTAAGCAACAGTGGCACGACCACTTACCTTCAAGAGGCAAAGCCAGCAAGATGAAGACAAACCAGGGGAAAGAGGAACCAAAAGATGAAGAGTGCAGATGGCTAAGGAGACTGTTTAAACCTTTAGACCCAGTTTACATCCATAGCTGAACCAAGAAGTGCTTTTTAAAGCTAGCTTGAATTAAGTTTTTCTCACAGACAACCCCAAGAGTCTCAGTTTATTCACTTTTGGTCCAGCCTTTGAACCTCACCAGAGAGAAGAGATGCTCTCTGGAAGAGTCCTCAGGAAGACTTTGACATGAGCGAAGCCTGCTTAGGCCCTCCTGCCTGGGCCTTGGTATGGAAATGGCCTTGCTCTGCTGCTGCTGCTAAGTCACTTCCGTCGTGTCCGACTCTGTGCGACCCCAGAGACGGCAGCCCACCAGGCTCCCCCATTCCTGGGATTCTCCAGTGGGTTGCCATTTCCTTCTCCAATGGCCTTGCTCTAGGTGGTTCTAGAACTGGCTAGAGCCAGTTCAGGTTCAATCCATGATACAAGGTGCACTGGGATGACCCAGAGGGATGGGATGGGGAGGGTGGTGGTGGGGGGTTCAGGATGGGGAACACATGTACACCCATGGCAGATTCATGTCAATGTATGGCAAAACCAATACAATATTGTAGAGTAAAAAAAAAAATTAAAATAAAGTTTAAAAATAGAACTGGCTAGAGCCTGTGGAGTTCTGGCCAGGGGAGATGAAGCCAAATGCTCTAGGAAAGGAGTGCCCTGCCCCTCAAGAGCACCAAGAGCATGGGCATCTGACCCAAGGTCTTCTTGTCTGTGCTGTGACTCTTATCAGTTTTCCCTTCTGTAAAATGGGAAGATGAGGCAGTACAACAAGGACCACTACATGTTCTGAGCACCTATTGTATGTCAGACCATGTACTAAGTGATTAACATACACTGATTCACTGATTCATCATTATTCCTAAAGAAATAGTATTGCGTGTGTGTGTGCTAAGTTGCTTCAGTTGTGTCGGACTCTTTGCAGCCCTGTGGACCATAGCCCACCAGGCTCCTCTGTCAATGGGATTTCCCAGGCAAGAACACTGGAGTGGGTTGCCATTTTCTTTCCCAGGGGATCTTCCTGACCCAGGAATCTAACCCATGTCTCCTGCATTGGCAGGCAGGTTCTTTACCACTAGCACCAATGGGTATTATTACTCCTGTTTACTCATGTGGCTTGCAGGGCAGGGTGGCGGCTCACAGCTGGGATGAGCCAGTGTAGGATTCAGACTCAGAGCTGTGGAATAGCAAGTCGACTTTTCCTCTGTCCTCGCGTCTGACCCACCCAGTACCTACCTTTCTCCAGGTCCAGGCGAGGGCGGGGCTTGGCTGGGCTCCTGCTGTCCAGGGTCCAGGCCTCTCTGTGCCCATCCCCTGCCAGCCGCCCCTGCCGCCCTCCCTTGAAGAAGAGGTTCATCAGGGTCTTGGAGCGCTGCAGGGCCCCCTTCTCCCCAGGGGACCTTGACTTCTCCTTCCTCCGCTGGTTCTTCTCCTCTGCAGACATGAGGGAGGGGTGGGCAGAAGAGAAGGACGAGGGGCAGGGGTGTGAGGAGGGGCAGAGAGAAGGGCGAGTCGGGGGCAGACAAGGTCTGCAGCCGTGTGGGGAGGTGGGGATGAAGATGGGGATGGGGCTCCTCTTCCAGCGTCCCGCCTCACCCCACCCACAGCTCCAGCTATGTAAGGAGTGTGTGTGTGTGTGGGGGTGGGGGGCAGGTCTGGGAGCCCAAGGACGGAGGCTCTGGGTTAGGGCTGGTTTGGGGCCCAGGACTAGTTTAAAATGGAACCCAAAGCAGGATCTGGGTGTGTTCTGGAGCTATGGCTGAGCAAAGCCTGGTGCAAAGGAAAGTTTGGGGCCCAGTACAGGGTGCAAGACAGATTTTGGACCCAGAGCTTTTGGGGGGAGCAGCAGCAACCTGTCCCCCACATACCCCACAAGGTCAGGTGGCTCTGGGAGCGGGTGATGGGGGGCCGGGGTCGGCTGAGGGCCAGCAACAGAGCAGTCTTGGGGGACTCAGAGAGTGCAGAGTCAAGGTGGCGGGTGGGTGGCGGCCCGTCGGAACGGATGGCGGTGTCCCTGAGGATGACTGTGGGCCGCACGCTGCACCAGGTCTCCACGAGGCTCCCCGCGTCCGGCTCTGTCTGCATGGCTGTGTCCGCCCGCCCCCAGCCCGGGCCCCAGCTGCTGCCAGGCTCCTCAGGCCCCAGGCAGACATCCATGCGGTCCGAGGGCAGGGAGCCCTCAGCCGAGCTGTAGGGGGCACTGGAGGTGAAGGAGGAGGCGCTGGAGCTGCTCTCCGAGGCGGGGGACAGCTGCTGCAGCGCCCCGTTGCTCACTGCGGGCAGTGGGGAGGGCAGGGGCATCTCAGAGGCCTGGCCGGGTGGCTTTGGGGCCCTGCCGGGGCTGCAGCCCACTCGTGGGCTTGAAGTGGGAGTGCTGGGTGGCAGCGGGGTTGTGAGCATGGGGTCTCAGGAACCAGCCGCTACTCAGCAGTCCTGCTAACTGGTTGCGGGACCTTAGGCAAGGCACTTCTCCAACCACCCCCAGACTTGCCCCCAGGAGAGCCTGGATCAGAACCTGCAACTTCTTAGAGGGGAGCCCAGAGACAGGAGTCACGAGGAGATTTTGGTGCCCCTCCCACTTATTCTTCAGAGATCCCAGTTCCACTTTAGGGCCCTTTCCCTCCAACCTCGGGGAGTTGGTCACTTACATCGGTCCAGCCAACAATACTCAGAGACCATCTCCTTGTAGGCAGGATACCTGCCGGTCTCCTGGGGAGGGTATGGTGGGGATAGGAGGGCAGAGGGGAGTGAGTGAGCAAGGAGTGGTAAGAGAGGGTAAGAATATGGGAGCAATGGGACAGCAGTCAACTTTTCAACCCAATTACTCTGCTCTGAGCTCATCATACTCCAGCCACACCAGCCGCTTCATTTCTCAATGTGCCAACTTCCTCTACACTTTAGGGCTTTGCACGTGCTGTGTCTTCGGCCTGAATTCTCTTCCTTCAGCTCATCTTATGGCCAGCTCTTCAGGTGTCTGCTCCTTAGATCCCCCTGGCTAAAAGGGCCTTCCCAGATTACCCCATCCCACCTCTCCATCAATTTCCTTACAACAGCCGTCACAATCGGCATGCATCTAGTCTGTCTGTTTCCCTCCAGCGGCAGAGACCTCGCCTATCTTTTTCACTGTTGTCACCCCCTACCTGGCATAATGGCTGTCATATAGTAGGTACTCAAAAGTATTGAATGAATGCATGAGGGCAGAGTGGGAGAAGAGGAATGTTTGGGATAATTTGAGAGGAAGGAAAGGGACAGATGGGATGTGGGAGAGGTGGGAAATAGAGGTGGTGGGGGGATGGCAGAGGAGGCACTGAATGGGGAGAAGGACGAAGGCTTAGAAAGGAGAGGACCAGGGCAGGGGCCAGGGTTGGGGCCTGGGGAGAGGAAGACATCACCTCCTGTGGGAGCCAGGGTGAGAAGGACTTGATCCTTAGGCAAGTGTGAGACCCGCATGAATAATGAATTCAGGTACCTCCCCTGAAATCCAATCTCTGTCCTGCCCTGTGCCCTAGGACACCCACCATCCAGGTCCTGATTCTACCATGTCCCTTTCTGGGCAGGACACTTTCTCCTTACCCTCCAAGACCTCCACCACTCATACAAAGGGGCATTGGCACTGGCCACTGCATCTGGGGGTGGGGGGGTGGGCTGAAACTAGGTCCTGCTACTGATCAGCTGTGTAAATGACTGACTCCTGAGTTTCTTTGCCTTTCTGAGCCTCAGTTCCTTCTTCTGTGAAGAGAGACAGGACAATGCCTCCCTTGCCTCTCAGGAGCCTGCGGAAGGTCATAAGTGGCACAGCAATGGGCAGCATTAAGTGCTAGACTGGTCTGGGAAGTCCTTCCTAGAGTCTGGCCTCTCCCTGACTCCCACAGTCCTGCCCACCTTGATGGTCAGCATGATGTGTGTCTGACCCTTCAGCACCTCCACGGCCTGGCTGTGGCTGATGTTGTCGAACCTGACACCATTGGCCGCCAGGACCTGGTCTCCCACCTTGATGCCGTTCTCCTCGGCCAGTCCACCGTGGTCCACTCTGGGGTCAGGAAAGGGGCAATTTGATGCCTCCCCTCACCGCCCATTCCAGACTCTTCACTTGAACACAGGGATGACCTCGTCAAACTCCTTGACCCTCCTCCTGGTGAGCCCCGGCCCCTCTCCAGATCCTATCCCTAACCTAGGTCGCCGGGACATGTCTTTGGGCAGGATCCACTTGCTGATGCATTCCCAGGCCCCCGCCCGACTCCGTCTCATCCCCTGCCCCAGTCTCACTTGGACACATAGATGCCCAGGCCAAACTCCTTGCCCCCGCGGATGTTGAAGCCCAGGCAGAAGTCATCGGATGTTGTGTAGAGGTGGACGATGCGCCGTGCACCGTCCTCTGAGCTGCTTTCGGAGGGTGTCGAGCTGCACTTTTCTACTACCAGTCGCCGATTGACCACATCCACCCTGGACAATCACACGGGGCCCTCAGCCCGGGCCCCCATCCACCACTACCCACCCCCCTCCCCCCAGCAGCTAAGACAATTGCACAGGAAAGGAGGAACTGCTCTGCGGGGCCTGAGATCTTCACTGGGACATAGATTTCATCAAGCTAGGGAAACCACGGAAATCTTTCTTTATTGAGCAGCTCTAACTGCCAAGCCCCATTTTAAGTCCTCCCCAGGCCCAGGAGGGAGAGATACTATATTGTCCTCAGGCCCGAGGCAGCAGCAGCTTGGGCTTCCCAGGTGGCACTTGTGGTAAAGAACCCGCCTGCCAATGCAGGACATGTAAGAGATGCAGGTTTGAGCCCTGGGTCGGGAAGATCCCCTGGAGGAGGGCACGGCAACCCACTCCAGTATTCTTGCCTGGAGAATCCCACGGACAGAGAAGCCTGGCAAGCTGTGGTCCATGGGGTGGCAAAAAGTCAGACACCACTGAAGTGACTTAGTAGGCACACACGGAACTGCCAGGCTCCACTTTAAATCCTCCCTGGGCCCGGGAGAGAGCTACTGCCCTGTCTCCAGGTCTGCAGCAGCTACAGCATAGAGGGGCAGGGTCACTGGGGCCTGAGGCCACCGTGTTGGGAGGAGGGCTGGGGGAAAGACACAGCCTTTTCTCATTTCAAGGGCAGACCGTTAGATCCCTGTGTTTCCAGTATCAGGGGATGGGAAGCGCAGAAGCCCTGGGCTCTAGGTCTCTCCCACCATGGCTCTGGGTGGTGGTGCTGGGCTGGGGGTGGAGGCCAGGCCTGCTCACCATGTGGTCTTCTCCTTGGAGAACTTGATGCCCGGCACGCGGCCCATGCGTCTCACCATCATGTGCAGGCGGCTGCTGCCAGTCAGCACCTTCACAGCGCTGCCCATTGTGGTGCTCTCCAGGCTCAGCCCATTCACCTCGGTGATCTTGTCCCCCACGCACAAGCCAGCCCGCTCTGTATCAGGAGAGGGGGTGGTGGGCAGGGGCCCCTGGGGAGAAGTCCCCCAGGTTGAGGCTGAGCCTCTCCCATCCCTGAAGCTCCCTGGGATACAGCTTCTTCAATGAGATTGGGATCCCCAGGTAGGGTCTGAGTATCAGCCCATGGGACCAAGGACCTATTCATTAGTCCCTTTCATCTCCCCACTGGATCAGCCCCTCCAAAACTGAGGGTCCTCTCCTCTCATCCCTGCTAACAGCTCTGCATACCACTGAAGTAGGGGGTCGCATCCTAAGCCAGGATTTCACCCGTGGGGTCCCGCTCACCTGCACTGCTCCCCTCCTCCACTTTGCTGACGAAGATGCCCAGGCCGTGCTCAGAGCCGCCCCGCACACTGAACCCCAGCCTCCCAGCTGGACTCTTCTCCACTCGAACTGCATGGATGATGTCACTTTCATCGCTGTTGGCTGATGGGGGTGGGGACACGGGCATGACTCCCCTGCCCATTCTGGGCACAGAGGGTCCCTGAGTCCCCTAACTTGGGGCCTGCAAAGGCTGGGTCACTGGGCACAGCCACCCAGGACCCTAAATGTGGGCATAGGCAGCTAATTTCTGAGTCTTCTCTGAGTGATTTTGAGATCATGGCAGGAAGGGTGTGGGAGCAGGCAGGACAGGACTCCATGCTAGAAGACACTGTTTTCCTTCCCTTATAATGTAGGGGTGTGTGTGTGTGTGTGTGTGTGTGTGTGTGTAATCCATACTAAGCTTCCCATACTCACTGGGACAGGCCAAATTCTAAAAAAGACAGATGGATGAAAAAGTCGGAGTCAGATGGATGAAAAAGATTCCATTCTATGAGGCACAGTCAAGGGAATCCTGGCTCTCTGGCTTACAGCAGAGACAAGCCTTCTTCAAATAGTTGAAGAACTATTCTATAAAAGGCATTAGATATTTTTGTCTGTGTAACCCCTAGGGCAGAACCAAGCCCACACAGTGGAGTTATATGGAAGAGATTTAATAAGGGAAAACTTTCTCTAAAACCTTTAGCTGGCAGACAATGGAATGAATTTTCCATGAAAGATAGTGAATTCCTCATTATTTGGAGGCATACAAGCTGATAGTAAATCCCTGTCTGGGATGTTGTGGAAGGGTACCTGAGGCTCCTTTTACCTTGTAGACTCTGATTCTAGAGGTGAGGGTTCTAGGAGCTATTTGGCTAGATGAGGAGAGAAACCCAAAACACCACCATGCCTTTGTATGCACCTAGAGCACAGAAGTGGTTCTCTCCATCTGTGACAGGGAAAGTCAGAGGAGGGGAACTTTAGGGACCAGAACTATTGAGGAAGGCTTCTTGGAAGGTGGGATTTGGGTGGGTGGAGGGGAAGGGAAAGGCACTGATGAAGGGATGGAGTGAGCAAAGGCTCAGAGGTGGTCTTCTGCTTAGAGAAGAGTGAGGGGACTGGAGGGGTAACTTGGGTCCCAGGCGGGAAGGTGAGAGTTCTCCGGTGAGGCTTACTCAGAGGTGTTTGAGAGGGGAAATCTCTCTCTCTCTCTCTCTCACACACTCACACACACACTTGATCTAAGAGAAATCAAGTTACAGTGCATGAGCAGAGTGGCTCTGGAAGAAATCCCCAAGGGCAGCCTGTAGGCAGGGGCAGTGCAGGACAGAGGCATGAGAGGCACTGGGGCTTCCTAGCTGATTCTATCTGCACAGGTCCCAGGACCTTCTCAGCCCAGACAAGGAGACTTTTGCTCTCCTGCCCTCCAATTCTCTTTCTCCTCATTCCCTCCTGGAGAGCCAGCTCCCTGGGCCAGGAGGATGTCAAAATCTGGGTTTTGAGCCTAGAAGCTTGGGGCCCCTGAGGAGGGAGGTACCTCCAGTGCCTTATCCCTGCCACCAGGCATCTCTCCAGATATCCACTATCTCCTCACTTTCACCTCTGTCTCCTTTAATCCATTCTATACACAGTCATGCCTCTGCCCTGATTAAAAGCCTCAATGCTTGCCCCTGCTTCTACAAGGAGCTCCACATTCCTGCCATGACCAATAAGGCCCTCCCTGGTTTCCCTCTGCCCACCTCTCAACACTCACCCCCGCCCACACTCCCTGGCCTCATGACCTTGGGCCACACTGACCTCCTCCCTGTTCCTCTCACCAGCCAGTCCTTTCAGTGTTCCCTCTGCCTGGGGTGCTCCTGCCCAGACCTTCGTAAAGCCACCTCCTATTTCCACTTCCTCCTGGCTCGGGTGCCACTTTCTCAGAGAAGACTTCCTGGGAGACTCTGCTGAAGAAAGGCCCCTCCCCCTCCTCCCAAGGAGTCTCAAAATTGGTCTCAAAGAGAGCTCTCCAGATCAGCATCAGCAGCCCCCAGAAAGTTATCACACATGTGAATTTGGAATTTTACCGCAGACCCACTGAATCAGATGCTCTGAGTGAGGGATCCAGTAAGTTTTTCATGAGCCCCCCAGGCAATTCTGATGTATTCTGAAGTTTGATAACCACTACTCTATCCTATCATCCAAATACCTTTAAGATTGTTACCATCCTTTCTCATTATTTGCTCATTTGTAATATTATTTATTCTCACTCTCCTTTCACTGGACTATAACCTCAGTCATGGTAAAGTGAAAAAGTGAAGTCGTTCAGTCAAGTCCGACTCTTTGTGAATCCAAGGATTATAGCCTATCAGGCTCCTCCGTCCATGGGATTTTCCAGGCAAGAGTACTGGAGTGGGTTGCCATTTCCTTCTCCAGGGGATCTTCCTGACCCAGGGATAGAAACCGGGTCCCCTGCATTGTAGGCAGACGCTTTACCATCTGAGCCACAAGGGAAGTCAATCATGGTGGGGACTTAGTAATTCTTTCCACCAAGGTATTCCCCAGTATGTTGCACAGTGCTTGATATTTGCTAAGTCTTTAAAAAAATTTTTTTTTTGGCCACAATGCTCAACATGTCTGATCTTATTTCCTCAACTAAGGGTCAAACCCATGCCCTCTGCAGTGGCAACATGGAGTCTTAACCAGTGGATCTCCAGGGAAGTTCCTGCTAAGTCTTTTTTTGATGAATGAAATAATAAGCAGAATAATGAACAAATGAATAAGTTAGGAGAGCAAGAAGAAGGGGCTGGTTGGGATTAAAGGTAATGCCATTTCTCTGGGACCCAACAAGTTTGAGGAGCTGGTGGGAACTCTCGAGGACAATGTGGGTAGCAGTGTTCCCCCTTCTACTGTGTCTCCCTCATCAGTTACGTTAGGCCTCTGGAAGGGTCTAAATAATAACATATAAAATAACATGGGGGAGGGGCTCCAGCCTGTGGTGAGTTGGGGGATGTTTGTGCTCAGGTAGAGGGGACACTTCTGAGCTCACAGGCTCCCAACCCAGACAGACCAATTGGTTGGATTGATGCCCCAGTCCTTCCATCATTGCTAAGGGAGGCTGCTCTCCTGACTGCACTGGGGCATGGGGTGAGGGAGAGAGCACTCATGGAACTGCTGGAAGAGGCTCTTGAGAGGGACAGTGTGCATCATAGTCGAGCATGGAGAGTGCAGGGGGAGGTATAGGTGTAATTCTAATACGATGGGATTGGCAGGGGCTGTACTTCAGTGCCTCCCTTCTGCTCCTCCGTGTCTCCTAGTTCATCTGGGGGCTCCAGCTCCATGCCCAGAGTGACATTCTGCCTTGCTGCTCACCTGAAAGTGGGGCCAGCGTGGCAGACGATGAGGGTGAACGTGCTGGGCCACTGGTGCGGGAAAGCCTGCTCTCTGAGCAGCATATTCCACCCAATGGCCTGGGCAGGGGACAGACGGGGCCCAGTGAGGTCAGAGGGGAGAGTAGGGTCTGAAAAGTCCAGTCTGAGAGCCAGCCAGGGGAGCTCTGCTGGCTGAGAGAGGAGGGCAGCTGGAAATACTTATCTGGTTCTGCTCAGGGAAAGCCCAGGCCCGGGGAGGCCCCCTCCCCTGCTGGTAGGCAAGGTCCTGCCTGGTTCACCGGCTTTTTGTCGCCTCACATCTGTCACTGCACCATTCTGTCTCCTAAGAGCCCACCTGCCATATTCCACACTTTCCATTTCAACCTTCCCTGTGATATCTCTACCCCACTACCAGCTGCTACCATGGCTCGGTCTCCAAGCCCTGCTACACTGGAAATTTCTGGAAGGTGAAAGTTGAGACTTAGTTCTCTGTAGGT
Organism: Capricornis sumatraensis; assembly: GCF_032405125.1. Lineage (NCBI taxonomy): Eukaryota > Metazoa > Chordata > Mammalia > Artiodactyla > Bovidae > Capricornis > Capricornis sumatraensis. Next base: position 22,265,050 of record NC_091091.1, read on the forward strand.
TCCCCTCAGGACCTAATGAGAGCTGGTATAAGATAGGTGTGCCATGAAACGGCACTAAGCAACTGCATAAGATTAGGTGTCCCCCTCCCTCGGGGCCCAGACCTGGGATTCCGTGCTGACCCTTGACCCCTCCCCATTCTCTGAAGCATCTTCCAGTCTACCTCTGTCTCCATCCTTTTCACCTGAAGCCTTTAATTCTGTCTGTCCATCTGGACACTGACTCCCACAGCCCAGCATAGAGCTGGGCACACAAAGGGCAGCTTGATGAAAAATGTCCTTCTTCATGCTGTCCCATCCCCCAAAAGTCATACTCAAATGAGCCTGGAGAAAGGAAGAGTTCACAGGAGGGAGGGGGCCAGTTTAATACTTGGCCTTGCTTACTTGGGGGCTAGCATACCACACTGGAGAAGGCAATGGCAACCCACTCCAGTACTCTTGCCTGGAAAATCCCATGGATGGAGGAGCCTGGTGGGCTGCAGTCCATGGGGTCGCTAAGAGTCGGGCATGACTGAGCAACTTCACTTTCACTTTTCACTCTCAGCACTGGAGAAGGAAATGGCAGCCCACTCCAGTGTTCTTGCCTGGAGAATCCCAGGGACAGAGGAGCCTGGTGGGCTGCCGTCTATGGGATCGCACAGAGTCAGACACTACTGAAGTGACTTAGTAACTTAGCAGCAGCATACCACACACCTCTTCTTCACCTCCATGCCCAGACCTCCCAGCTCTGACCTCTCCACAATCTTGCAACACTAAAAAACCAGTCTGAAGATAAGAAAAGGATAGACAAGGAAGAATCTACGGGTTACAGAGGCCCTCTCTCTTCCTGCATCCCTAGGACACCCCCACCCATGCTGGCTTTCCCTTCACCTACTTAAGCCTGCTGTCCCCTACCCACTCTGATAGTTCCTGGCCCTGCCCCCACCTTCGATAGGGGAGTTGATGAGGATGACTCGGCCCATGGGCGATGAGGCTCGGATTCCACGGGGGGGCCCATTCAGCAGCCGTTGCTTTCTCAGCAGGTATCGCGTTGCGGAGCCCGACTCGCTGCCCAGGTGGCCTCGGGAGGAGAGGGAGCTCAGAGAGCTGGAGCTTAGGTCTCCAAGACCCAGCGGGTCAAAGCCCACTGCAAAACCATGTGCCATGTTGGCTAGATTGGGGTGGCACCCTGCAGGTCCGGAAGGAACCTGCTGACCCTCAAGAGGAGGGCCCCCCACGCCTGGGGCTCCATGAGCCTTCTGTGCCAACCAGGGTCTCAAGGACTGGGAGCCCCCAACCTCTGCTGCTTCTCAGGAGTGTGTGCTCCAGGCCTGCACAGGAAGAGCAAGGATTGGGGAAGGGGTGGAAATGCTGCCCCTGCTGCCCCCCAGGACCTCCACCCCCTCTCCCCCGGCTTGAGCATCCTGTTCAACCCTTAGGTCTCTCACCTCTCCCACCCCCGGCTAGAGAACTGCCCATTTCAGGCACCATCGTGGACTTTGGAGCCATTTATACCACAAGGTGGGTGAGAACCTCTCTTTTACCCCTTGTTCCTGCTCTCAGCTGAGTCATCTATTCAGGTAGGTCTCCAGTCCTCAGCAGAGGTTGAGAGAGTGGAGATGGGATTATTGCCGGCCCTAGGGCTGCAAGCAGGAGAAGGCAATGGAACCCCACTCCAGTACTCTTGCCTGGAAAATCCCATGGATGGAGAAGCCTGGTAGGCTGCAGTCCATGGGGTCGCTAAGAGTCGGATACGACTGAGCGACATCACTTTCACTTTTCACTTTCATGCATTGGAGAAGGAAATGGCAACCCACTCCAGTGTTCTTGCCTGGAGAATCCCAGAGGCGGGGGAGCCTGGTGGACTGCCATCTATGGGGCCGCACAGAGTCGGACACGACTGAAGCGACTTAGTAGCAGGGGTGCAACCACTGTGAGAGATTTGGGCCGGGACAGTTCGCTGCACTATCTCTCCTGTGTATGTGGGCTGGGGGCCAGTCCCAGGGGCTGGGGCCTCCAGAACCTGGGACAACTGCAGCCAAGGGCCCCAGAGATCTCCAAGCCCCAGGCTGCAGTCTCCTCTGTCCCTCCTTCCCTTGGGTCTAAAGAGGTGCATGAACCTCTCCCAGCCTTGGGGACGGGACCTGCTGCTGAGAATCCCACAACATCCCACGCAAAACCTTGGGCCAAATCTCGCATAGCAGTTCCAGAATCTAGAACGCAGCAGCCCACCCTCGGGCTCCATCCTTCCCGACCCCCCTCACCTGGTCGCGCTTGCGGCAGCCGCCGGCCTAGCCCGCTTGCGGGCGCGAAAAGAGAGCAGCGGCCGGGGAATCCCCGCCCACGCCCCGCGGAGTCTGCAGGAATAGGGCTGGCCCGCTCAGCCTCGGGCTCCCATTGGCTGGGAAGGCTGCCAGTCACTCCCTCCCGCCACCTCTCCTGGGTGCCTGGGGATGCCGTCTGTAAACTGGGCTGGGGCCAATGGGTTCTACCCGCTCCAGTTCGAGTTCTGATACCCCATCCTGCACTATGAACTTAAAGCTTGGATCTCGGCTCGCCCGGCTCCCGCTACCGGTTCGGCGCAGGCGAGCCTAGAACCGCGTCGTTTCCAGGCCGAACCAGCTACTTACTGCTGCTGCTGCTAAGTCACTTCAGTCGTGTCCGACTTGCCACCTCTCTGCGGTCACCCCTGAGGCCTCAGCGAGGGAATGTCACCTGGGCAGAGAGAGGCGTGAACCTGCAGTGGGCAGGAGCTCGAGCTGCAGCCTCAGTTTGCGGCATGGATGTTCTGTATGACGATGAGTTGTGCGCGCGTGTGTGTGTGTTTGAACGTTGCCTTCACATGCATCCTCCTTCTGTGTCAGAAAGTGTCTCTCTGGCCTTCCAGTTCTGGAAAGGACGCATAGCAGGGAAGCTGGTTTCGGGCCACCAGAAGGAGGAAGAATGTTTGATCCACTTGCTTGATGCAGACAGAGGTACCTTGAGCTTTCTGCCCCTTCATCTCCGGGACAGGGCCAGGGGCCAGGGTCTGGGATGCAGGGATAGGGACTGGAGTCACAAGGAAACTGGGGACCCAGCGGAGCTAGAGGTTACAGAGGGGAGGATAGAAGATACAGAGGAGGAAATGTGCGGCCACTGGAAGGACGCAGGCGCTAGCAGAACTGGACTGTGAGGGAGTAAGAATGTCCGGATGCTGCGAGAGGACCTTATGGGAACCGGGGTAGGAGCCCAGGGGACCAAGTAGGCAGAGGCCACGGCCAAGGTAGCCATCAAGTAAACAAGCCTGGAGGTAACCCGAGTCCCTCTGGGTTGGATGCCCCTCCGCGCCGCCTGCCTTCTCCGGGGGCACCTAGACCCCTTGGGCAGAGGCCGGGTGCCTCCCGAGGCCAGCCAAGGGAATGCAACTAAACGGGGCAGCTCGTCCCCTCCTCTCTCGCGCTGGGACGCGGCCAGGACTGATTCCGGAGCCCGGATTGGCTCTGGGAGGCTGCGGAGGGCTGGGTCTCGGTAGCCAGGGCTGGGGGCGTCACCCTTAAATGACACTCATCGCCCCCAGGCCCTGCCAATCCCTGGCCTCATCGGGCGGAGCCCCCGCCTCTCAAGCCGGTGAGCGTCACGCGTGACGTTACCCGTGATGGATGTGAAGGCGGGGCGGGGTGGGGGGGAAGCGCGGAGAGGAAGGCGAGTTTGAGAGCTGCAGAACCTCGGAGCCCAGGAGCCTAGGAAAGCGTGAGTGGTCGCTGTGCCGGGTGGGGTTCGGGGGTCAGGGGAGTAGAGGGTTGAGGGCTGGGAGTCAGAAAGGGAAGCTGCCCCTGTCCTATAGGATTCAGTATCTTCGGCTCATGGGGCGCAGGGGAGGTTGGTTAGGGAGGGAGTGTTAGGGTGGGGCTCTGTGTGGTCACACATTCAAGTGTCTGCAGCTGATGGATGTAGGCTGTGTGTGTGTGAGTGTGTGTGTGTAAGTAAGTAACGGTCTTGGTGTGCAGGGTGTGTCCACCCTGTCTGCAGGTCTGTGTAGGGCGAGTATGCTGGTGTCTCTGTGTGTGGATATGTGAATGTGAGTGTGTGAGAGGGGAGGGTGTGTCTGCCTGTGAGGAAGTGTGGTTGGAGAGGATTAGTCATTTTGTAGGATTTTGCCCAACGTGGCCAGATGGCTGCTTCAGGCTTTCCTCTCTATGCCGAGTGAAGGGGTCACTTACTGAATCCTGCTCCTTTAGAGGCAGGTGGCTCAGGAGGAGGTGAGTGGGTGTCCATGCCAGCCCTGCCCACCTGGGAAACAAGGAGAACTTTGGGCAGTTCAGTGTGGTTGAGGAAGATGGGTCTGGAGAGGGAGCTTGTAGATGCCTGCGAGCACACTGGCTGGCTGGCAGCAGTCCCCTGTTTGAGACCCGGAATAGGTGAGCCCTGGAGCTGTTGAGCCCTTGCTCTCCTCCATTTAGGGCCTGGAGTGTGGTACCGCTTATGCCATTTTTCCAAACAGCCTCGGGTGTTTGTATGTAGGTCTCAAAGCAACTGGGGCCTAAAGCCGACAGGAATGTGGATGTGTGATGCATATAATCAGCATTTTTGTGCATGCAGAGCACAAGAGTAGCTGCATGGGATTAGTTGCTGCTCACGTCAACCACACACGTGTAAATCCTCACTCATGAAAATCTGCAGCAGGCCAGCGCACAAGGACATCTGCTTCCCTGGCGTGTTCTCTCCTGTCCCCTCCTCCAGTGGCTGTAGGTCCCTGGGCTGGAACATTGCCTAAAGAACAGCTCCTCCCCTGCTTGCTTACCTATCTGGAGTTACCTTGAGCTCTAGAAGGATTGGCAGTAGGCCCAGGGACCAGGGCAGCACCACCAAAGTCTCCCCCATGTGGAGCCCTTGGACCCCCTCCTTGGAGTCCTCTGACTTTGGTTCCTGCCCTGCAGAAAATGGGTGAGTTGCCTTTAGATATCAATATCCAGGAACCTCGCTGGGACCAAAGCACTTTCCTAGGCAGAGCCCGGCACTTCTTCACCGTGACGGACCCCCGAAATCTGCTGTTGTCTGGGGCACAGCTGGAAGCTTCCCGGAACATCGTGCAGAACTACAGGTGACCCCTGACCCCATCTGACCCAGGGGCTCATTCCCTGCTACTCATACAGTACTTTTTGTACCAATCTCCTCTCACTTGAGCGTGACCCTGTTCTACTCCACCTCCTCACTCCTTGACTCTATCTGTCAGAATCACTGACAACTAAGACACAGAACTTCAGCCCAAAGGATTTCAGGGTGTTTGGGTAGAGGAGGTGGTGTTGATATTTATGGGTAGCGGGCTGTTCTATGCTTCACAAACCCTCTACAGGACCTGTTCCTCTGCTGGGCCACTCTCTGCAAGGATGAGTCCCAATAAATTAGGAGGGCAGCCTCCTTGCTTCCAAGAGGAAAAACCCTCAGAGCACCCCAGCCATTTTTGACCCATTGGAAACCACCATGACCCATGACCTAGCATTAGACAGAAACAGAAGGGCACCCCTCTTTGTGTAGCCAGAAGGGAAATAGAAATAGGAGCCCTCTTTCTGGAAGATTTGATTCTTCCTGAGAGACAAGGAGCTCGTTTGTTCTGAAATTGGGAGCCAGAGTCCTCTGCCCAGATCACCCCTGAGGTGGGTGGGCAGGGCTTGGGAGGGTGGATCTGCCCCCTAGAATTGCCTGTCAGCTCCTTGCCAACTTCTGCAGGGCTGGCGTGATAATGCCAGGGCTCACCGAGGACCAGCTGTGGAGGGCCAAGTACGTGTACGACTCTGCCTTCCATCCAGACACAGGAGAAAAGGTGGTCCTGATTGGCCGCATGTCAGCGCAGGTGCCCATGAACATGACCATCACCGGCTGCATGCTCATCTTCTACAGGCAGGTCCTATCTTGTATGTCTCCTCCCTGGTACTCTGTTCAGGCTAGAGGGTAACCTGATGATTAGGCAGGTCCTCTCTGGGCCAGTTTGGGCAGAAAATAGTGGGTGGCTGAGAGCTTGTATTAGAATCTCTTCCATTCCTCAAAACTCAGGTGTGTTTGTGTAAGGAGGGTCATGCACAGGTCATCAGAGCAGGTTCTGGGGTCATCACCGGGGCTCTTCTTGAGGATTTGGGGATAACCTTTGGGGTTTTATTGTCGGTGTCCAAGGATGTGGGACACTGTGGAAATAAGTGCCTTTGTTCCCTCAGGAAGACCCCAACCGTGGTGTTCTGGCAGTGGCTGAATCAGTCCTTCAACGCCGTCGTGAACTACTCCAACCGCAGCGGTGACACTCCCATCACTGTAGGGTGAGAGCTCACCCCAGGGGCTCTTCTCCCAGCCCTTCATTTCTCTCTTGTCCTCCCAGGCCTGTGCAGCGTGTGGCTCAATGCCCTCCTCTCAGCCAGTCCCCTACTCACTTTCCTGGCCTGACTGATGGTTCGAGGTCTTGTGTATGCTTTGGGGGACCCAGCCCTCTTCAAGTGGAGGGATTGGGGCTTCCAGACAGGACTACACTGGAGCAAGGGAGACGTTTCTCTGCAGTGAGGCCAGCCTCCCACATCTCAGTTACTGAGGATTTGGTGTGTCCCTGAAGCAAAGAGCCACATGCTGGGTTGTTCATTTCCACCTCATTTCCTGGCTCTTCCATCCACAGGCAGCTGGGAACGGCGTACGTGAGTGCCACCACCGGGGCTGTGGCCACAGCCCTGGGACTCAAATCCCTGACCAAGGTAAGTGCCCCCCCATTCGCTCTTTACTTACCTCCTTCTTCCCTTCCCCTCCTCCACCCAACCTACAGGCTCCCTGTGACTCTCCTCGGAGTTCCCTGCCACCCCATGGCCCTTAGGGCCACTCAGGGACACCTTTCCTCCCCCAGCATCTTCCCCCACTGGTTGGCAGATTTGTGCCCTTTGCAGCTGTTGCAGCTGCCAACTGCATCAACATCCCCCTGATGAGGCAAAGGTGAGTGGCCCCTGCTTCTGGCACGTGCATGCAGAGTGCTTGTAGGCATACCAGCTGGCCATGCAAACTGCCGGGCCTAGTCTCCATCTGGTGCTGGGGGGATGCTGGGGTGGGAGAACCAGCCTTTGAATCTAGGCTGTCTGAGGGGACCCCAGGGACCAGCTGCCTGTGATCTGATCCCCACCCCTTTCCCTTTTCAGGGAGCTGCAGGTGGGCATCCCAGTGACCAGTGAACAGGGTCAGAGGCTTGGCTATTCTGTGGCTGCAGCCAAGCAAGGAATCTTCCAGGTGGTGATATCAAGAATCTGCATGGCGATTCCTGCCATGGGTGAGGCAGGAGTGGCTCCTTGGCGCATGGGAGGCCCTAAGCGAAGGGATGCCATTATCCAGGGGGTGTGAGGACTCTGGGAGCTATAAGATTCTGGGGAGAGTGGGAGGAGCTGCTAAGGGGGAATCACCTCTTCCTGAGGGTCCTGCCTTTCACTCCATTCACTCCCTCCCTGCCTGCCCTGCTCTTCCCTCAGCTATTCCCCCGGTGATCATGGACACCCTGGAGAAGAAAGACTTCTTGAAGGTAGATCACTTTCACCTTTCCCATGCTGGAAGTAGTGGTGCCTGGGGGCAGAACCCCCGGTCCCCAACCTCCTCTGCAGCCTGACCTAAGTCCAAGACGTGCCGCCTGTCTGCACCCCTGTGCTCCCCCTCCCTCTTCATTAATTCATTCAGCAAGACTAAATTGAACTGGAGTGAAGGAGCACTGAGGGTGCCGGAGAAGGGCAGGAAAGGAAGGAAAGGGTTTCTGTCCTGAAGGAAGCTGGTGTCACTCCAGAGACACACATCGGGAGGGGCCATCACAGTCACACCTGGTATCATGCTCGTGCTGTCAGCTGTGAAAAGCACTGAGACACACGCATACACACATACACACAGGCTCACACACGTGTGAACAGGACAGAACATCCCGTAGTTTACAATGTAAGCTCTGACTCATTTGATGAATCCTTTATTGGCAAATATTTATTGAGTGCCAACTACACACACACACACACACACACACAGAGCAACAGATTGGTGGTGGCTGGAGCAAATCAAGAAGGGTGTGCAGAGCAGGAGGTGTGTTTGGAAATGGACAGATGCATGCAGTGGGATGGGAGGGAGGGAGTAGAGGATTGGAGAAGGCTTCCTGGAGAAACGCTCCTGGAGGAAGTGTAGGAAGTGATTCTGAGAGGTAAGGGTTAGGATGGTATGCTAGGGAGGGTGTTGGCAAGCATGCCTGGCTAGAGTGGGAGGCTGCCAATTGCTGTTATGGGATTGAGGGAAAGAAAAGGGTCATATATCAGAGGCTTAAAGGTAGAACTGATGGGATAGAACCGCTGTGGTATGGGTAACGGGTGAGGGGGCAGGGGATACACACTTATATTCTCTCTCTCCCCATAGCGCCGCCCCTGGCTGGGGGCCCCGCTGCAGATGGGCCTGGTGGGCTTCTGGTAAGTATGCAGGAAGACAGCTAGAGTGTGTGCGAGTGTCCTTTCTGTGGTGAATGTGGGTGGGTATTATTGCTTTTAAGATATTTATATATGTCATTCATTCATACAGGCAGCTGGTAGGGGTCCTGGACACCTGTAAAGCATACATGTGTGTGTTAAGGGGTGAGGTCTGTTCTTGAAGGTCAAGAGTCTAGTCGAAGGGGTCCCACATCCACCATGGAAATAAGACTTTTGGTGCCATCTCAGAGTTTGATGCACATTTAATTCCTGGTTCTGTCACTGGCTGTGGCGCTCTGGATCACTGCTCTGGAGGCTCCTTCCTCAGCCAGAACGTACTGTCATCTGTCATTGTTGGCTTTAATCAGTTTCCACCCATAGGGGCTGTCTCCAGACATGGGGTGGGGGACTGGGAGGGAACACTCGTGGATCAGCGCTTCACAAAACTCTCTAATACTCTTCTCCCGCAGCCTGGTATTTGCCACTCCCCTGTGCTGTGCCCTGTTCCCCCAGAGAAGGTAAGTGCTGTCCCTGGGCTTGGCTGGGGCTTTGGACAGATCCATAGGGTTGCAAAGAGTTGGACACAACTGAAGGACTAACACTTTCACTTCCACTTTTCCACACCTGTGGTAGCAGCTGACCTTAGGTCCCATCAGTGTGTTCCAGGAAGGGGCCTGGTGGGCATTCAGCTTCTCCTGGGGGTGAGGGAATGACTGTGATCTGGGTGGGCCTCTGGCAGTTGGAGGAGAAGATTCTGCAGCCTGGGAGGATGAGGGATGGTGGTCCCTGAGCGTGAGGGGTGGGCTCAGGAGACACTCAGCCAGCCTGCTCTTCTGTTATAGCTCCATACACGTGAACAGGCTGGAGCCGGAGCTGAGAGCTCAGATTCAGGAGCAAAACCCCAGCATCGAAGTGGTTTACTACAACAAGGGGCTCTGAGGCAGGTCAGCCCCTGGCCTCCTTCCTCGCCTCCTTGGGCTGCTGCTTAGTGGAGCCTTGCCGTCCTGGCTGCTTTCTATCTGCCTGGTGCTGGCAGAGGGCTTGGTGGGGGTGCAGCCATTGAGACCAGCGATCCATTCGGCTGAGAGGTTACCCCCATAAGCCTTTTCCTCTCCTCTGATTTCAAAAGGCAGGGTCACATAATCCCTTTCTCCTGCGCTAGTACGTCTGTGTATGTACATAAGTGATAACGTATGTGTGTACAGGCTGTCCTGGGATGTCCTCATGTCTGGCTTCCCTTCTTGGCTATCTGCCAGCCAGGGTACAGGGCTTTCTTGCCTAAACAGTTTCACCAGCCAGGTCATTTCTGATGGGACCTTGCCCCTTCTGGACATAGGAGCCCCAGGATCTCATGACAGAGATTGAAGGACATTTAGCAGGCCAAACTGGGCTGAATCCTTCAGATTTCTGCTTTCTGGCTCCCAAAGCTGACTCGAGATCTGAGCTGGCAGAGGAGGACATGTGGGGATACGGGAGGCAGGGGGCTTGTACCATCCCCCACATCCTGGAATGGGTCATTTCCTCTCCTCTTCTCTACAGAACAAAGGAGTCTCAGCATCCTGTACTGCTCTTGCCGGCTTCCCATAGTGCTCTTTAACTCCCTGCCTCCCACTACAATAAGGCCATCTTAGGGCACAATCCCAGGAGTTCTTGGTCCACTCTGATATCATAACCTCAAAGCTAAACTCGCAATCCCAGCACCCTCCCACAACCAAAAAGCCATGAAGGCATGGCAAGCATTCCTTTTTAAGAGCCCCCGCAGCACCCTCTGACAGAGGGAGGCAGCTGTGGGAATGGTGCTTACACTCCACAGGTGTCTAACTGGCTGTAAGACACCTCAGGGCGACAAAGCCTGAGTGTATAATCTTAAGACAGGGGATTTTGTGTTCCGCTGATCTTGTTAGACATTCCGCAGCATCCTGATCCTAGTTCCTTCTCTTTCTTGAGGGTTGGTTCTGCTCCCACCCCCACCCCCACCTCCAAGAGGCAGACGGGCCCAGGTGTCAATGGCTGGTCCAAAGGGGAGGTGGGCTTGGGGATGGAATATGTGCTGGTGAGTTCACAGAGTGAAGAGTTGGACCTTGCCTCCAACTCCTGTGACCTCTGGCTGAAGTGGGGTGAAGGCCCCAGTGAGATCCTCTAAGAGCACCTTCCTGCTTCCCGCAACCAACCGCCACCAGTAATAAAAGCTATGGTGCCATTGTTACTCGGTAAACTGAACACCTGTCTGTTTCTTCTTTGTCACTCAATTCCATGTCCTGAGTGCCAGGGAAGAGCCTCCTTTCTGCAGTTTTCTGTAGGGAGCCTTCTCTCCCTACAAAGTTCAAATCTTAGTCTTTTCCTTTCCCATTTGTAGGGAGCCTCAGATCCCAGCAGAGGGCGCTCTGAGATTAGAAAAATCAACCTTCCATCAGCACCCAGAGTACTAAAGTAGGAAGGATGCAGGTAGATGATGGCTCCACCTCCTATTCCCTTGAAGGAAAGGGGAGCTGGAGTGGGGGACGGGGGTGGGAAGGGGCTGATCGCACACCTACAAATCAACTCAGGCTTCTTGGTTGTCTTCAGTCATTTGGCATGGGATGTGGTGGTGACCTCTAAGAGAGGAAGGCTAGAGGGATAAGGACTGCCTAGCTCTATCAGAGAAGTTGTTAGAGTGCCACACACCTCTACACACTCCTTTTTTCCCCCAACCTAAAGCTCTCACAGTAGGTTGTCAAGAGAAATCTTTAGGAATCTTTAGGACTGAATGGTCCCACAACAGCCTCAGGTGACCTGTTACCTGGCCTGAGCTCACCCATTCCTTGTGGAAAGTAGTTTACTTGATGGACAGTAGGGGGTGATGCTAGCTACTGCTCATTGAGTCCTTCCAGTCATGCCAGGCAGGCTTAATGAAACTAAGTGCTGTAAGTCCATTGTGTGTTTTGAGCTCCACAACCACCCTTGTGAGGCCAGACATATTATGTCCATTCATAGCAAGAAAAATGCAGGAAACCCATGGTTCAATCCCTGGGTTGGGAAGATCCTCTGGAGAAGGGAATGGATACCCACTCCAGTATTCTTGCCTGGAGAATTCCATGGACAGAGGAGCCTGGCAGGTGACAGTTCATGGGTCGCAAAGGATTGGACACGACTAAGCGACTGTCACTTTCACTATAGCAAGAAAACAGACTTATTTAAGACATTAAGAAAATTGCTTACAGCTGTACAACTATCTGGTGGTGGAATCAGGATTCAAGCCAAGCTGAGTGACTCTGAAGCCTGGCTATGCTTCTTCCTCACCCACCAGTTAAACTTGAGGTCATTCTTCTAGTCCTTTTGACATTCCAGGGCATCTCCTCCCTGGCCCAGTTTGTTTACAGGGCAGTAAAAATTGACAGACCTTTTACCAAAGCCGCTGAAGAGTTTCCAAGCTTGAGGGTTTTATAACAAGGAGTATAAGCAAAGATTCCTATTCTTGATTAACTATGGGATGACAGATAACCAGTTTCAAGTGCATCCTACCAGGGAACAGTGTCTCCCACCAAGCCCAGCTGGCACCCTGGGTCAAATCTTGAAACCTCTTTCTACAGTTACAGCTTTGGCCATTGGCAATCCCCTTGAAAAGAGGCCTTACACTTTACTGGAAAATCTAGGCAAAAGAAATCCACTTAGGAAGTGAGGTGCAGGAATCTTTGTAAAACAAAATCATTAAGAACATTTAGTAACAATTATTGTACTCTGCAGATAATACTAAACCACGTTAGAGAGAAGACTGGCCGAGGCACCAGTGGGCCAGTTAGTAGGAAGGCTTCTCTGCCACCAAAATTCCTAGTTTCACACCAGCTTCTGAAAAGAAAAAAAGTTTGGTTTAGGTTAACTTCACAGGTTCTTTAGGGGAAAATCCTAGTGAGGTATGCTTTCCAAACTGCTTCCACATGCTTGGAATTTTCTTTGGAAGCTAGCATTTGGGCAGAGATAGCACTTTACTCACTGGAAAGTAATCTGCCCCATTCTTGGGTCTCCTGTCTTCCAGTGCTCAGACTCCGGGAACCTTCTCTGGGAACTTGTATCAGTATCCTTGGCCTTCCTCCCCAGCCTTCTTCCTCTCTCCTGGTCCATGTTCTAAGGGGTAAAAATGGCTTGGATCTGGAGGCCTGGCTTACCCTGGCTATAAGGAGGGAGCCAGGGGCTGTTTTCCTTGGCCATTGGGGCTAACGAGTTTGACATCATTTATTATTTTTTTAATGTATGTATTTCCAATGGAGGCCAACATCTTTTCTTCTTCTTTAATTCTTTCTTTAAATTAGAGGATTATTACTTCACAGTATTGTTATGGTTTTTGCTACCCATCAATGTGAATCAGCATTAGGTATGCATACGTCCCTTCCTTCTTGAACTCCCCTCCCACCTCCCTCCCTATCCCAGCCCCTTGAGGTTGTCACAAAACCCTGGCTTTGGGTTCCCTGCATCATATATCGAACTCCTGCTGGCTATTTTACATATGGTAATATGTATATGTTGAAAATAGTGGCAGACTTTATTTGGGGGGGCTCCAAAGTCACTGCAGATGGTGACTGCAGCCATGAAAGATGCTTACTCCTTGGAAGAAAAGTTATGACAACCTAGACAGCATATTAAAAAGCAGAGACTTTACTTTGCCAACAAAGGTCCGTCTAGTCAAGGCTATGGTTTTTCCAGTAGTCATATATGGATGTGAGAGTTGGACTATAAAGAAAGCTGAGCGCCAAAGAATTGATGCTTATGAACTGTGGTGTTGGAGAAGATTCTTGAGAGTCCCTTGGACTGCAAGGAGATCCAACCAGTCCATCCTAAAAGAAGTCAGTCCTGAATATTCATTGGAAGGACTGATGTTGAAGCTGAAACTCAAATACTTTGGCCACCTGATCCGAAGAGCTGACTCATTTGAAAAGACCCTGATGCTAGGAACGATTGAAGGCAAGGCAGGAGGAGAAGGGGACGACAGAGGATGAGATGGCTGGATGGCATCACTGACTCAATGGGCATGAGTTTGAGTAAATTCCGGGAGCTGGTGAGAGACAGGGAGGCCTGGCGTGCTGCAGTCCATGGGGTCACAAAGAGTCGGACATGACAGAGCGACTGAACTGAACTGAACTGAATATATATGTTTCAGTGTTATTCTCCCAAATCACCTCACCAATGTCTGCGTAGGACAGGCGGTTCGGGTTAGCTTTAACTCCTGCCCTATGGACTTATGCCAATCAGACTATCCTAGTCCCGCCCTGACTGGTGCCCTACTTGTTAAAACCAAGTCCTATTTCCTCCCAGTCAAGCTTGTCAGTCTCAAGCCAACCCGCCCTTGCGGCCGCTCTGTCGTAAGCGAGCCACGCCCCTCGCGAGGAACATAACCAGTCAGAAGCAGAGTCCCGCCCCTGCTGTGGCTCCAGTCAGTCCAAGTTCGGTTGGCTCCGCCTCCTCCCCATTTCCCCGGCAACGGCTTTAGCGCCGCAGGTTGAGGATACAGTTCTCCATGCCTACCTGAGCTTGGAACCTGCGTCACGGGTCACAGATCCGCTTCGTTGATCTTCTGGGTCCTGGGCCGTTAAATCCGCCAAATCCCCTTCCTAGCTCCCAGTTTCGAAACCCACAAGCGCCCCAGCCTCTGCCTTTTGACTTCCCGCCCAGAAACATGCGAGGTTTTCGAGGAATCAAGCGAGGCCCTTCCTGGGTTCCAAGGCCTGTTTGTTTGTCCTACCCCACCCCCCACCACACCCCCCACCACCCGCACCACCCCGCAGCGGCCTGTGAGGCTGTTGACTCTGCATCTTGCGCCTTCCGTGGTCTCTCCGTCTCTCTGCCCGTGCATGCCACAGTTCAGTAAACTCTGCTAAGTGTGGCTCTGTGCCCAGCGCTGAGTAGAAATGGACTGTTGGGTGAAGAGTCCCATCCCACCTGCTGGCACACAGCCAGTGCTCGACAGGCGGTCCCCTCTTCGTCAGTCTCCCTGCATGTTGCACTGATCTCGGGTCCTGAAGCTGAACAATCTTTTGCTAGAATTTGTGGAGGAACCTCGAATCAGTTGTATCATTTTCCCAAAGAGAGCCTCTGAAGCTGCCCCCTTCACTCTTCTTTTATAAATATTTTTCCCTCACTGGCAGCCACAGCCCAGGCTGCCAGAAGGACCATAGCAGCCGCAACAGCCTCCTCAAGCTTTCTCCTTCCAGTCTTCCCAGCAACATTTTGCAACTGAATAACAAGGACCAGGAGAATGGGGGAGGAACTGTGAATAATTTAGGCTATTCACACAACTCTGTCCTCGCCACCATCCCCTCACATCCACTAGGAAAATAACTCCGTCTGTAACAGGCAACACTGCAGCTCCTTCAGGGTAAAGTGCTTGTGAAACAAGAATTTGCTATTTCAATCTATAAATTAACCACCTATGCTATTTTCTGACTGAAGCCCTCCCCTCCTCTGTCACTAGCAAATCCTCAACTTTTATTTCCCAGAAGGAGCACTACTGGTTTGGGTTATAGTTGAAGTTATTTGTGGATAGCAGTAGAGAATGATTGTGGATAGCTTCATTCAATTGAAAGGATTCTGCCATAGCTCTCAGAACCAGAGATGGAGCTAATCAACCAGGCCTTAGAAAGGGCAAGAAACTGAGCGGTTCCAGAGGCCTCAGCGATGGCAGTACTCAGACACTGTCATAAAGGTAACAGCTTCAGTCCCTCTGTTCAAGTTTCAAAAATTGGTGCAGCTTAGATCAGTTGTCTGCCCCTAGGAAGTAGCCAGAGGTCAGGGTCAAGTTGCAAGGGCATTGTGCATCATTACTTCAGGTCCCTCTCTGTGGTTGGGGCTGTTCTCAAAGAAGGGCAATTATCGTGAGCTGGGAATTAACCTGAGTGGTATTTGCTACAGTATGTTTTCCTATTGATCCTATACAAATGCTTCTCTCCAGTTTAAATGAAAAAGCTGAGGGCAGGCATCATATCTTCACTTTTTTTTACTGTGATTAAAAAAACACGTAAGATAAACCTTACCATCTTAATCATGTTTAAGTGTACAGTTCAGTAGTGTTAAGTATATTCACGTCATTGTGGAGTAGATCTTCATAACTTTTTCATCTTGCACGCCTGAAGCTCTATACCCATTAAGCAACCACTCATATCTTCACTTTCCTGTGCATGCCCACTGCACCTGTAATAGTGCCTGATCCACAGTAGGTACACGGTACATGTTTCCTGAATAAATGAATGTGGAATCCAAAAGTGCTCTAAACCACACTCAGATATTTGTCCAAGGTTAGTTTACTGACACAGTGGCTCTCAATCTATTTTACTCCTCAACAAACTTAAAAGACATGACATAGTCACAATAGAAACAGTGGCTCACAGCTTCAGGGATTTCCAGCTTATCCTCCCAGGGAGGTATGTCAGAATCTTGGCGGTAATGTGACTTGATAAGTCCCCTAGGCAAAGTGAAGCTTGTTCCTAGAGATGTTCCAACATGTGATAGCCAGCAAGAGAAGGAACTCAGCCCTCCCTCTCTGCGTCTCTCTAGGAGTCTTAAATGCAGGGAGGTGGGGACAGAATATCTAACATGTAATCAGAGCCACTGTCTCCAGCTCTGCAGTCTATCTGCTTCCTTCTACATGCCAGTGCCTTTTCCTCTTGGCAGTTTCTGTGGTGCTGACTGGCCAGTTCTTGGGGCTGGCTGTGAGCTGCCATCTTTTTTTTTTTTTTTTTTTGAGCTGCCATCTTTTAAGGTATGCTGGGAAAGAGACAGCACCTCATTCTTGTTCGGTTTCCCACAGCGGAGTTGCTGGTCTCTGGTGATACACTTTCATTGTCATGACCTCCTTTCCAGGGTATCACGGCACAGTAGGATCAGGGGTGGTGGTGGGCAGTGGTGAAATAAGATTAAGCAACTGCTTTTTATGGTAATCAAGGCTTCTTTGTCTGGTTCGTCCTGCTAGACTTGATCATCACTGCTAGTGATTTTCTTTCAGAGCCACATTCTGCATGCTGGCTTCTAACACCTGAACCCCCAGGCTATCAGACTCCCCTGTTTATATCTGACCCATAAGCTGTGGATAAGATTTTAGTTCTTTTCCTTTGGCTAAATCAGATGACTTCTTACCAGTCCATCCTAAAGGAAATCAGTCCTGAATATTCATTGGAAGGACTGATGTTGAAGCTGAAACTCAAATACTTTGGCCACCTGATGCGAAGAGCTGACTCATTTGAAAAGACCCTGATACTGGGAAAGATTGAAGGTAGGAGGAGAAGGGGATGACAGAGGATGAGATGGTTGGATGGCATCACTGACTCAATGGGCATGAGTTTGAGTAAACTCTGGGAGTTGGTGATGGACAGGGAGGCCTGGCATGCTACAGTCCATGGGGTCTCAAAGAGTCAGACATGTCTGAGTGACTGAACTGAACTGAACTGAACTTTTCTAAGACCATTGAGAAGGCTTGTTGCTTAAGGAAAACAGGTAGACTCTCTAAATATGTGGTTTCCAAACTATTTACTGAGGCACCTCAGAGTGCCATAGTAAACTCAGGACTTCCAGGGAAACCCCAAAATAATCAACATTTCTGAGACACTGCACAAACTACTAGCTCGAGGTAGTTCACAGTTTCAAAATTAAATTGTGCTACCTTACTTTTAAAGATGTCTTTGCAAAACTGGGTTTTTGATGGTTGCTATCACAAAAAGCAAGAACTACACGAAAGTCACTGTGGAATAGGAAATGATGGCAGTATCCAAGCTGATTCCAAGGTTTGAGAAGTTATGCAGAGCCCAACAGGCAAACACTTTCCATTCATTGGTAAGAATAATATAAAGCCATTCTATTTTTCTTCCAATTTATGTGTGTTAGGTTTTCAAACAGCTGCACAAAGAAGTTAGGATGTAAATATTAAGTTGTTTTGGAACTACGTATTTAAAGGGAATTGTTAGATATTTCTTTTGGCCTAGAGTACTGTGAAAAAGTTCCTGAAAAACTAAGGGCTCCATTAATGTAGAAAATTTGGTAACTCCTACCCTAAATGAATGAAGAAATGCAGGAATATCACTGGGTTGCATCTGGGTCTCAGACTTGCCCTCTCTAAGCTCCCCAGGTACTGTGCCTTTGTGGGAAATTTTTCTCTTATTGAATTCCTTTTTACAAATTAAATCAAATTAAATTTTAAAAAATTAATTTGTTAATAGTAAAGCTCTTAAAAATTTTTTTTTCTTGTGTAGACTTTCTCTGGTCACGGCGAGTGGTGGCTACTCTCTAGTTGCAGTGCACGGGCATCTCATTGCAGTGGCTTCTCTTGCTGCAGAGCACAGATTCTAGGCCTGCAGGCTTTAGTAGCCGGTGTGGAGCTTAGCTGACCAAGACATGTAGAATCTTCCAGGGATCAAACCCATGCCCCCTGAACCAGCAAGCCGACTCCCAAGCACTGGATGCTAGGGAAGTCCTCTTACTAAAACCTTAATAATTCCTCCTGGGGAGTTCTAACCTTGTTTCAGCGATCCAGTAGTTCACACTGATCAGACGGTGGTAGTGTCCCTAGGGACTGGGGATGGTGCTGCTAAATTAGAAGCCGGAGCTTCGCTGATGGGGTCAGCTCAGATCAGAAGCAAAGGAGAGAATGGAGGCCGAAGACAGCGCTGCTCTGTACCTTCAGCTGAGCTGCATCAGGTAGCCCAGCCTCCTTGGTAAAATCCCCAGAGACCTGCCCCACACTAAGCCCCCTGGAGGCCACGCTGGATCCGTTGGAAGAATGGACTCGCTATCTCGCGGCCACTCCAATCTGCTGGCCTTTGATCCGCCTCTGTCCTTGGGGAGGGAGAGGGTGGGTGCTGGTGAGGCCCAGTGCTGGTGTACTCTTCTTTCTCCTTCCCCGTCCGCGTCCTTAGGTGACTGGTGGGCGCCTTCCCGGCGCGAAGACTGCAGAACCCGCTGGTCCCTAACTCCCGGCTCATACATTAAAGATGCGGAGCCGCCGGGACTGCGGTGCCACGAACATGAAGACAAATTTTTAATCCCGAGCAAGAAGATGCCGGGAGATGGGGGGCGCAGGAGAAAAATGAATTAGGTTTTTATTATGTGTTTTATTATGCTGTAATTGAACGGGATTAGGCGAGAATACATTTCTGATGCGGCTGGAAGAGGGAGGGGGCGGGAAAGAGGTTGACAGCGAGTGAGACAGTGAATCCCAAAGAGAAGCTCGGTGGGCCCCTGGGGAGGGCGGAGGAGAGGCACCGACCCGGAAGCATGGGGGCCACCTCCCCGCCCCCGCCGCCGCCCCCGCCCCGCTTCTCTTCCTCGGGCAGTTTGGACCAGGATGGGGGCGGGGGTGAGGAGGGCTGCATTGGAAGGATTGGGTTAGAGACAGATCCCGCTAGCAGGTGCTGGTGGAAGAGACGGGCTTGAGAGCTGGAGGACTGGGAGCTAACCAACCCTCCCCAGAAGGGAAAGTGAGTCACCGAGGGGTGAGGGGCACAACTATGAAAAGACCAGGCGCTCTGGAGTCAGGGGGTCCCAGAGGTCTGCAAATTCACTCTTGTTCCTAACATTTACTTACCGGCACATGTAGGGCCCAGGCCTCGTAGGTCAACACACATCAGAGTGCCCCCTTCGTGCCCAGCCCTTGCTTACGGTAGGGGGGCTTGGGCTTTCAGACACTCCTCCTTCCTGTGTATCCTACCCAGCTCCTGTCACCTCTGATAAGATTCCTATCTGCGCAAGGCTAACTCAGCACCTTCACCCCCAGCACTGAGTGCCCAGGAGGTCTCCTCAGATAAAGTGTGCCCAGGTGAGCTCCGGAACTGGGTTGCCGGGCGGGAATGGGCGACCTCTGCACTCACCCCCGGAACAGCCTCCCTCCCAGCTCCCTCACGGTCCGCCGCCGCTCGGGCAGCTTCATTAAGGGTCGCTGCCAGCTCCGCGTCTCACCTGCTGAAGCGCCCCTAGCTCTCCGCCAGGGACTCGCTCCTGGCGGTGATGAAGAGGCCCATTAGCTGCTTCTACCTTTAGGGCGGACTGGGCCGCTCTCCCCATCTCCCAATTAGGACATTAGAAACCGTCAACCAAGATTAATAGTTGCCGGGCTCCGGGGCAGGGAGATGAGCCCAGATATCGCTGCAGCGCCGCTCGCTCCGCGCTGGCCAACCTGGTGGCCGCCGCACCACCCGCCGCCATCCCTCTCTCTACCTCCTTTCCATCAGGTGAGCCCCACAAAAGGGTCAGGGGTGCCAGAGACCGCAGTTCTATTTCCTTCTCCGTCTCCGACCTGGGCAGAGGTCTGAGGCTAGGCCAGCAGGGGAGGAAGGTGAGCCCTCTCCCTTCCTCCCCGCGGGTTTGACTGAAGGACTTTTGATTTTAAATGATGGACTGAACTGCGCTTTCTCAGAGAGGTTCCCTTGACCCCCTCTCCTAAGTAAATTCCTTTTCTTATTCTCACTCATATCCCCATGTCATATTTTTCAGTAAACGGACCATGTGTGTGCTTTTCTCTGTTTATTATGTCATTGTCTCTCTCCCCTACTTGACACCGGTCTCCAGGTGGAAGGGACCATCGCTTTACTCACCATGGGCTCTGGAGCACCTTCAGTAATTTTGTGGTCAGTGGATGAGTAGGCAACAGGCTTGTTCCCTGTGTGTGTGTGTGTGTGTGTTTTTTTTAATGGAAATATCTGTTTCCTATGTAAATCCCACCACCCTCTTCTTAAACACCCTCACAGCATATGTACTGTAATTCGTATCACAATTGTGAATTACTATTTCTGCGATTATCAGTTTGATATGTTCTCTCCATTGAGGTCATAACTCATGGAGTGTGGGCAGAAGCTGGGCACTCAGCTGCCTCCCTAGTGTCTACCTGCTGGGTTCTCGTTGTTTAGTCATGTCATGTCCAACTCTACTGTGACCGCATGAAGCCCACCAGGCACCTCTGTCCATGGGATTTCCAAGGCAAGAATACTGGAGTGGTTGCCATGTCTTCTATGGGGGATCTTCCCGACCCAGGGATTGAACCTGAGTCTCCTGCATTGGCAAGTGGATTCTTTACCACTGAGTCACCTGGGAAGCCCCTATCAGGCAGGAGCTCAGCAGTTAGTCGGTCAGATTATGGTGTCTGAGGACTCAAGAGCCATAGAGCTCTTTTGACTCCATTCTTTAGAGGATTCTGTGGCCTGGAGAGGCAAAGTGATTTGTCCAAGGTCACACACCCAAACTAGAAGCAAAGGTGCGATGAAAAAACTCATCTCCAACACACTGTGATTTTTCTCCAAATGTCATATCATCTGGGATCCTGAGGAAACGTCTTCTGAATTCTGAGGTTTCTGAGCAATGGGAAATCTGTGGGGTGGTCCCAGGTGTCTCTGCCTTTGGTGATGGTGGTCAACCAGAACGAAGCCTTTCCCCCTCCCTCAAGGGGCTTGGGGTCCGGAGGTGCCCTATTCGCTATGTCAGCTGGGGCAAATTCTTTCCATTAAGTCTCAACTCTAGTTTCTCTTCCTTGGATGTAAAACTAGGGGAGTCTCATCTCTCCAGGCCTGGAGGGTTGTGAACTACCTCTGACCTTCCTCTCCAGTCCCTATACCTACAGCCCCGCCCCTGGGCCAGCACCAGGGTGTGAAATGATTTGGGAGCAAGAAAGGAAGGCAACTACAGAGAACGAGCTAAGACAGAGAGAGTGGGGGGCCCGAGTTCTTCCTCCACCTTGTCACACCCCTAGTGTCACCTCTTAGAACCCTTACTCTAGAGGGAAGGGGCGGGACTGGGTTTGGGACCAGATCGATACTTCACTAGATGTTGATGACCGCAGGCTTTCACCTTGCAGATAATGGGGTGAGCCGCGGTAAACTCTCGCCGACAGACAGGGCTCCCCCGGCCTTAATGAGATAATCAATACTTGTTCTCGGCTTAATTTCCATCTAATTGCTCTTTAACGACGCCGGATAATGGGCCGCCTCCTGTGAGGAGAGAGCTGGCTGGGAATCCGACCCTGCTCGGACTCCCGCGCCTCCTCCCGCAGGCTAGGTGCCCTCGCGCAGGTGGGACGCGCACGCACCCCGGGCTCCGGGTGGGCTGGAGAGCTCCCTCCGTCGACCTCCTCGCCCGGCGTTGCCACCTGCCTGTGGCGTTCTCGGCTCTCGCAGGGGCCGCTCCGGGTCTCGAATGCGGGAACCCCAGCCAAGCCGCCGGGCTCAGGGCTCCGGGTCACCCGCCTGACCGGGCCGCGGAACCGCTTGGTATCCTCACCCCCAGACAGCGCCTCTTCCTGCCTGCTCCCTGCCGGGCCAGGTGTGTGGCGTCCCAGCGCCCTGGACCGAGCTGAGGCGCCTCAGAACATGACCTTTCCTCCCTTCCTCTACCACTTCAGTGTATTATTGTCCGGAGGCTTTGAGTAAATTGCTGTGTTTCTGCACCTAAGGAGGGCTCCAGTGCTATTTTTTTTCTTGTGAGATAGCTGGGCTGCCTCCTGCAAAGGAGCCTCCTGGTCACCACAGACCAACCACTCAAGCAAGGAGGGTAGAGAGGCCCTAAAGCCCCACGGCTCTGACGCTCACACTGCCACCCAGCTTAGGAAACCACCTCATTTTCACTTACCAGGCCCTCCAGCCCAACCACATATGCGCAGGATGGTTCCTGCCAACACCAGCAGCTCAGGTATCAGCCATCTGTAAATGCTCTCACCTCCCACTTGCCTGTCCCAGCACTAAGAGCAGCTGGGGGTTCTCTCCAAGGCCTCTAACAGGGGACTAGCCTGCCTTTCTCCTATTGCCTTCCCAGAAACCCAAGCTCATCTCTCTTGTCTTCTCTCTTTTGAAAATAAATAAATAAATTATTTGACTGTGCTGTCTTAGTTGCAACATGTGGGACCTTTAGTTGCTGCATGTGGGATCTAGTTCCCTGACCAGTGATTGAACCTGGGCCCCCAGCATCGGGAGCAGGGAGTCTTAAAGACTGCCCCTGGGAAGCACCCTGTCTTGATGATGCAAGCTCTGAAGCACTTTGGTCTCAGGTGCCTAGATGCTGTGACCAACGAGGTTCCCCATCATCTCTCCATCTCCTGATCTGGGCACACGCTCACCTGCATTTCTACAGCTTGGCTCCTGAGTATGGGGTATTTAAATGATAAGATAGCAGCTTCAGTTCCAGCTGTAGCTGCACTGGAGCCAGGCTGACAAAGATACAGTGATGTCAGGATAATTGATGGTTAGAATCAGGCCTTGGATGTTGTTAGCTCCAGGTTCAAGTCTTGGCTCTGTTGCTTACTGGTCAGTGTGACAGTGGGCAAATTTACCTCCAGGTTTGTACCTCAGTCCTCTCATTTAAAAAGTAAGGTTAATAATACCATCTTTGTAAGTCTGAAACTAGCTGATGTATGTATATTGCTTGCCACAATGCCTAAAACACTGGAATGGTTTGATAAGCGGTAACTATTGTCATTGTTATTACTGCATGTTAGAGCTGAAGCAACCACCTAGTTCGAGGATCATAGACTCAAAGGCCAGATGGACCAGCAGGAATCTTAAGTGAGGGAGGTAAGCCTGGTCAGGACTGTGGTGAGCTGGGTAGGGCCAGCCCCACTCCAACAGCAGCCAGTGCTCATCTTCAGTGGTTGCAAGGTGAATCAGACTCCCTGGGTTTTCTTCTCTTTCCAAAAAATCTGGCAGCATTTGGAGCTTAGACACTAGGTCCAACTTTTCTCACTTCCTAATCTCAGCATTAGGAACAGCACTAGGAGCTCTCCCTTAGGCCTCTCCGAACATCCTGGCCTGATGACTCTGGCCCCTAAATTTATACAAAATTTCTCATTATTTAAATATTGGCAGTTAAAAAGAAAACCCACTATGCCAAATACAACGTTTGAAGGCTGAATTCCTTGTTTCTTAGAATAAACTGAGGTTCAGATGGGTCACAGCTGCTGGCCAAGCTGACTGAAAGCCTGGATTCTATGGTAAAATAAGAACTTCTCAGAGGCCCTTCTAGATTATGGGGCCTTTTAAGCTGCCTCCCACTGCAGCTGCTGCCTGCTTTGCAGACAGCACCCAGCAGCTGGGAGCTTGACAGTTCCCAAAGCACAAGACTGATATACAGCAGCCTTCTCTCTTGTGATAAATCTAAACTCTTTTAAAATGTTGTAGAAGGGGCTTCCCTAGTGGTTCAGTGGTAAAGAATCTGCTTGCCAATGCAGGGGGACACGGGTTCGATCTGTGGTCAGGTTAAGATCCCACATGCTGCAGAGCAACTCAGCCCGTGCACCACAGCTACTAAGCCCACATGCCTATAGCCCATGCCCCGCAACAAGAGACCACTGCAATGAGAGAAGCCTGGCCACCGCAACTAGAGTAGTCCTGGCTTGCCACAACTGGCGAAGGCCCTCGCACAGCAACGAAGACCCTGCATAGCCATAAAATAAATAAATAAATCTTAAAAAAAAAAAAAAAAGTTGTAGAGGGCAGTGTGGCAGCAAATCAAGTCCCAGGGCCCCGAAGATCTCAATTCCTTAATTTAAAGCGCCGTATTTCTATGTAATTCTTGAGCTCAACTTCAGTGGGAATCTACTCAACAAATTCCCCCTGAGGGGTCCCCCAGTTAGGGGACAGGACCAGCAGGAGGTTTGTGAGGCACAGTTTGCCTGATTGATTGTCATCTTTAGGTGCTGTTCTTCCTGTATTTTATGTCTGGGGAAAATGGTGGAAAATACACCAAGGAATTGGGGATTTGTAAGGCTGTGTCACACTGACATGTAAGGTTTATGGACTCGTGAACATGCTCTAAGGTTTATGCTGACCCTCATGTTTCTTCTTTCTAGCCCATGTTCTAACACGTTTGTTCTGTTAGTACCAAGCTGTCCACACTGAACAGAGGTGGCAATTGTTCTCTGCCCAGCATTATATATACCATATTGTGATGCTCTGAGTCCAGGATTCTCTGTGATTTGGTTACCTAAAAGCCAACTCGTTCCTGGCTTAGTTAGGTCCTCTCCATTTTCCATCAGCCCACGAAAAAGCCCCCCACCAGTTTTTCCTTGGAGTTCTAGCATACATTTCTCAGCTTCGTCCTTGGCTTCAGGGAAACAACCAGCTCAGGAGAATCTTGGATACTAACCTATTGTCTAACTTGCCACAGAAGGCAATGCTAAGCTCTATTTTGTCTTAAGAGTAAAGGTTGAAAGTGGGACGTAAGCAAGGCTATTGCCACTAACAAATGTAGTTTGGGGTCCAAGAACTTTTCCTGGTCCATATGGTCTTGATGCAACTGTTCAGTTGGCCTCCTCCCTCTACAGAACTTATCTTAATTTTGGTTCCCCAGAAAGCAGAACCTGACGTAAGGACTGTTTGAGGTTATCCATGAAAACAGTGAGGTAAAGAGGAAGTGAGGGAAAGCAAATAAAGGGTGCCTCAGTGAGGGAGAACCCTTCCACAAGCCTGGACAGAATACAGCACAGAATTATCCCCCTGAAAGGAAAGGAAGCAGGGGTATTTATCCTCCAACTCTTGGCTTCACTGGCTACAGCTTGCTCCTGAGTTAACTCTGGCATTTTTAGCCTGCCCTGCTAGCTGAGCTCAGTCTAAGGGCCAGAGGACTCAACAGGTAGAGAGACCCATGAGATGGTACAGGAACCGTCTGCAGGAAATCTTTGGGGTGGTCAATGGTAAATGAGTGGGGCATTGATTGCACCTGATGCAGGGGAGACAAGCTCCAGGCTGGTCAGGCCTCGGCCATGTGATTAATTCCTTTTGAGCACATCACCCCAGCCGAGTCAATAACATAGTTCCCTGTAATTTGATGTTGTTGTTGTCGTCCAGTCTCTCAGCTGTGTCTGACTCTTTGCGACCCCATGGACCTCAGCACACCAGGCTTCCCTGTCCTTCACCATTTCCCAGAGCTTGCTCAAACTCATGTCCATTGAGTCTGTGATGCCATCCAACCATCTCGTTCTCTGTCATCCCCTTCTCCTGCTGCCTTCAATCTTTCCCAGCACCAGGGCCTTTTCTGATGAGTCAGCTCTTCGCATCAGGTGGCCAAAGTAGTAGAACAATTTGATGCTTTTTCTGTAAAGTACTAATGCTTTTTCTGGGGGGCGTAAGCATAATGTAGGCTGGAGCTGCTTATGGCCTTCTTTCTTGGCTGCTTGGAAGAAAATATGAGAAATAGATTCATCAGTTTGGATATACTGGTGTGACTTTTAGTATAAAGGTCTGCACCAGAGATAGTTTGGTAATCATTTGGATGTTATATAAAATAAAGGTGGAAGAAATGAGGGATCACTGTAGAGGTGTCAGCAGGAAGGTATCTCACTGGACTCACACAACATCGTCAAGTAAAAAGTCAGGTGGGACTGAAGAGCCTGCTGCTTCGGAGGACATCGTTTGTCATCACCAGATCTTCCATTCTGAGTGTGCCATAACATGCAGTCTTCAGTTAGTGTACCTGGGACTCATCCCAGCAGGTAGATGTGGAGTGTGAAATGTGTGAGAGTATCTAGCTTTCCTGACAATTAGCCTCCCTTCCCTTCAATGACCCTGGGTAATAATTGGAAAAGCAACTTATATATTAAAGGACATTTTGTCTAGTATTGCAGATTTTACTGCCTTTTCCCTTAGCATGAACTTTACCTCTCAAACACCAGAAGACCCCATTGCTGCTGCTGCTGCTAAGACGCTTCAGTCGTGTCTGACTCTGTACGACCCCATAGATGGCAGCCCACTAGGCTCCTCTGTCCCTGAGATTCTCCAGGCAAGAACACTGGAGTGGGTTGCCATTTCCTACTCCAATGCATGAAAGTGAAAAGTGAAAGTGAAGTCGCTCAGTCGTGTCCGACCCTTAGCGACCCCATGGACTGCAGCCCAACAGGCTCCTCCGTTCAGTTCAGTTCAGTCACTCAGTTGTGTCCGACTCTTTGCAACCCCATGAACCACACCACGCCAGGCCTCCCTGTCCATTACCAACTCCCAGAGTCTACCCAAACCCATGTCCACTGAGTCAGTGACACCATCCAACCGTCTCATCCTCTGTTGTCCCCTTCTCCTCCTGCCTTCAATCTTTCCCAGCATCAGGGTCTTTTCAAGACCCATTAACTCACCTTAAATTTTTAATTATATACACACACATACATGTATGTAAAAACAGGTAAAATGTGAATTAAGGCCCATAGTTTATAGTATTGTAGCAATGTCAATGTCCTGGTTCTGATAATTATATCATGGTCATATAAGATTTATCATTGGGACAGGGTGAGTGAAAAGTACATTGGAACCTTCTGTGCTATTTTTGTAATTTCTATGCAAGTGTAAACATTTTTCAAAATAAAGGGGAGGAAATCCTTGTGGAACTGGTCATCTTAGAATCATAATCTCTAATTTATTTAATGGCTAAGATGAAAAAGACTGATGATATCAAGTGTTGGCAAGGATGTGGCATAGGGGGAAGAAATTTCGGAAAAATAGTTTGGTAGTAACTACTGTTGAATGCAAGCATATCACATGAAGCAGCAATTCTATTCTTAGGTGTGTCCTGGTTTATATAAAAGTCAAAACCAGGTAAAATTGAAACATAGAGTTTAGAAGTGGTTCTCTAGGAGGAAAGGGGGGGACTAATCATGATGGGAGCTTCTTGGGGTGTAAACAATGTTGTATTTCTTGACCTGAAAGATGATCACGTGAGTGTTCATTTTGTATTAATTAATTGAACTCTACTTTGTGCACTTTTCCTCTTGTCTGTTATACTTTGAAGTGAAATAAAAAGTTAAAAACAAAGTGAACAGAAATGTAGAAAGATTCAATGATTTTAACATTTTTTTCTAAGTTTACTAATACAAAAATGTGGCCAAGTTATTAGGTTAGATGGAACTATGCAACTATGATTTCCATCTCAAAGGTGCATGGGAAAACGGGAGCCTGGAGGGAGGAGTTGCCTCCCCTGACATAAGAAAAGTAAACTGAAGAAAATTTTCACCTGATTTCTTTCTGCATGTCTTAAAGCTCATTCAAGTTGCCTTAATGCTTCTGTTTTACAGAGAGTTAGTCTGCTGGATAGCAGCTTTCATTTGGTACCATTTTTTGCAGCTAACTTATAATGCCTACCTTCTCACCTGGTTATCCCAACATTTTACATTTATCTCACCATCCTAATTTACCTATAAAAACAGCTTCTACTTTATTATAAAAAATAATTTTACAAAATAAAGGATTATAAGCATTACCCTCAACCATATGCCTCATTCCAATTTCTCTTAGGGTGTTTGTTGATAGGTGTAATAAATATTTACACAGCTGTAATCAGTATTCATACACTTCTCCTTTTCACTTAACCCTATTTTCCTACACATACTTTTTATTTTGACTGAGTTCACCTATTTGTCATAGTGGGTAGCTACCAGGTGCATGCATGCGTGCTAAGTCACTTCAGTCATGTCTGACTCTTTGCAACCCTATGAACTATAGCCCACCAGTCTCCTCTGTCCAAGAGATCCTCCAGGCAAGAATACTGAGGTGGCCTGCCATGCCCTCCTCCAAGGAATCTTCCCGACCCAGGGATTGAACCCGTGTCTCTACATCTCCTGCATCAGCAGGCAGGTTTTTTACCACGAGGTGCCACCTGGGAAGGCCCAGCTAGCTACAAGGTATTCTGTCTTAATTATCTATGCTGAGCCTTTTTTGACTTAACTGATTCTAATGTTCACGGGAAGAACAATTCCTCTGTATCCATCTCTAATGGGTCAGTCTGGACCAACTGTTTCACTGTTGGTTTTTCCTCAAAGTTGCAACCCTATTATTTTCACCAGTCATGTCAAAACAGGGTTCAAGAAGTGATAGGTTAGAATGTGTGAGTCCTCCCAAGTAATTTCTTACCAAGAAATTTCTTACCTCATTGATCCTTTATGCCTTGCTTCATCTTATGTTGCTCATCTATCTAGGACCCATTTCATACTGTCTTTATATTTAAAAATAATCTCATTGGTCAGTGGCTGAAAAAAGGAAAGTTATGATAACCTGTGAACTCCAGGCTGTGATTCACAGTGGAAAGCACACTATATTCTATAACTCATTCCTTCTTCAGTACAAGCATCTACAGGAAAAAGTGAGGAGGGGTAAGAGGCAGGATTATCTGCTCTTCAACAAATTTTAACTTAACCCTCCTCATCTGAACTCGTCTCCCTCATGCTAATGCAAAAGGATGCTGTCACCCACCATCCTTTGCTGTACTCACATCATCTGAATTAAAACAATCCTTCCAGAAAGACAAACATCACATAATAATACATATATATATATGGAATCTAGAAAGATGGTACTGATCATCCTACTTGCAGGGCAGCAAAAGAGATGCAGACATAAAGAACAGACTTTTGGTCACAGTGGGGGAGGGAGAGAGTGGGATGACTTGAGAGAGTAGTATCGAAACATATACACTATCATATGTAAAATAGATAGCCAGTGGGAATTTGCTGTATGATGCAGGGAACCCAAAGCTCTGAGACAACCTAGAGGGGTGGGATGGGGAAGGTTTAAGGAGGAGACAGTTGTATGCCTGTGGCTGATTTATGCTTATGTATGGCAGAAACCATCACAATATTGTAAAATAATTATCTTCCAGTTAAAAAAAAAAGAATTCTTTTCCTGTGGCTCAACAGTTTTGCATGGTCTGGTCAAACTGAGTCTACATTTTCAAAGTACGAGTATGCACATTTTTTTTTTTTTGCTATTTCTTTACTATTTATGATACAAATAAATGTTACTGAGTATGTTTTGGAGCCTTAGTGGACAAAGCATCAGATAAGGAAATGGGGAAGAATCTAAACTTTCAAATTGTGTCTTAAGCAAAAAATTTCCTTCTGAAAGTATTTTTACAATATGTGGAGTTTTCCTGGAACAAATCTCTACTTAATAAAATGAGATCTCCCGGGAATTCCCTGGTAGTCCAGTAGTTAGGACTCAGAGCTTTAGGGGGAGGAGGCCGGGTTCCATCCGTGGTCACCTGGTTCCCATAACTAGGATCCCACAGGCTGTGCGGTATGGAGGCCAAAAAGAAAAAAGAAATAATGAAGTTGTCGACTTTGACCCCTCTTCCGATTTAAATCAGGTCCCTTTTATAACCTTAAAAAAAAATAGAAGCAGATCTGTAGAGTCAACATTTTTGATGCCTACGTATTCACGGTCATGTTCTAGTCACCAATCACAACGCCACCAGAGGGCGCTCCTACCCTGTCGATCCAGCCTTCGAAAGCGACTGAAAAATTCACGTTAAACTTGACTTTTACACTCTGGAAAAATTTTACATTTAATCCATAAATATTTACCTAGAATTTATTGTGCTTCCAGGAGAAGGGCTAGGTTCCCAAGATCAGAATGAGTTAGTCAGAATTGTGTTAGTCACAATTCCTAATACCAGAGCATAGCAAAGGCTGAAAGTAAATAGCCGGCAACAAGGTGGGATAAGTGAAGCTTCTAGATCTGCGGAGTTTGTTATTTAAATATTGGCTCCTGGTTTTAGAAGACAGGGGCTTCCCAGGTGGCTCAGTCGTAAAGAATCCGCTTGCCAAAGCAGGAGACGCGGCCTCTACTCCTGGGTCCGGAAGATCCCCCGGAGAAGGAAATGGTAGTCCACGCCAGTATTCTTGCCTAGAAAATCCCATGGGCAGAGGAGCCTGGCGGGCTACAGTTTATGGGTTTGCAAAAGAATAGGACAAGACTTAACGACCAGACAACAACAATTCACTAAGAGACCCCAGACTGCTTGCGCTCTGTAACCATGACATCGATCTCTGCCCTAAGGTACTTTGTAAACCAGAGCCAGAGACCTGTCCTTAGGTGGCTCCAATATTTAGCCCCGCAATTTCAAGTCCCCCATCCCCTCCTTTTTTTCAGGGCTTCCCGCAGTTCCCTTACAGTTCATTTCTGCTCCGGATCAACACTTCAGTTGCCCCCAGGCCCAAGGACAAAGAATTACCCGTAACAGCCACACCTGGCTCCGCCCATTCTTTTTCCGATTTAAAACCCGCGGGCTTTTCCTGTTCTGCATTCCTAGACTTCCTGTTTTGATTCTCGCGACAGTTAGGAGACCTCGCGTGAAGTTTGCTTTGCGACCCCTTGTGCGTTTGAGAACTGCATGACTGTGTGTCTGCCTACCCATACCTCATGAGTTCCTCTAGTCAGGAGTGGCGTCTACGCCGCTAAGGACCCCCTAAATGAAAAGGCTTGGCTGTGTTGAGAGTTACAGACCTCTTCCGAGAGCTCGACTTCAAGAGCCCTCGGTGCGCATGCGGATCCTGTTCCTCTGGGCGGTCCAGAGGCCCAGGCGGAGGCCCGGCCCCCAACCTTGGGGTTGATGAAGAGGCCAGCCCAAGCCGCTCTATCTCGGGCCAGCTCCTTCTGGACCGAGCCTGACTGAATAACGTCCCCTCCCTGGCTGCAGAGCTGTTTCCGACCCTACAAACTGTACTGCCGCGCAGCTTCTGTAGGCTGCTGGGAGCAGGCCGGGGCGGGGTCTGGCAGACCCCGGGTACCGCGGGCAGGCCTCCAGGAATGCTCTCTTCCCCGCCCCCAGCCCAAAGTGCCACGTTGGCGCTAGTGGCGGCCTCGAGACCGAATGCCTCCGGGGCTGCCTGCCTCGCAAGCATAACCTGTAATTCCGACCCGGAGCGCTGCCCATTGGGGTGTTGCCCCGCCCACCTCTCCCTGCAGCCGCTAGTCGGCTGGAACTTCTAATCACCGGGCTCCTGGGGTTGAAGCACCTGCCGGATGTGGGGAGGGAGGAGGCGGCCAGATGTGAGGAGGCAGAATTAAGCCCCGAGTCTCTTGGTGACTTGGTAGGAAAGTGGAGTAGACAGGCCTGCAATCGCCCTTGGACAGCGGGGAGACGTTAGTTGGCTTTGCTTTGCAGGAGCGCTCGACTTGGCATCAGAATTCCTACTGCTTTGCCATTATGCAACTCTTCCAGCGGATGGGACTGTAAAGTCAGATGCTACAGGGCCTAGCCTTCAACCAACTCTAGCTTATCAACTACTGTCTTCTCCCATCCTACCCCCCAGTCCCTACGCCCAGCCCAGCCCACCCCAACTCTAGTCCTTTCCCAGCTTGGGTGTCCGGTTACTGCTCTTCTGTTTTGTGACTTTGGCCCAGGCTAGGGGAAGTGGCCCAGGAGGGTCCCTTGCGGCTGCATAAAATTGGCAGCTTCAGAACAAGGGGAGGGGGTGGGGTATGCGACGTCGAAGGGGCGGGGAGAGAGGGCGGAGGAGCTGATCTCCGAGTGCAAGTCCGTGGGCTCTGTCAGAGATTCTCAAGTCGGAGCAGAGGTGGCTGACGGGCCCTTTCCACTGCCTGCTTTTTTGGACAGAAGTCACGGCTGCTCTGAGGGGCGCAGTCCCGGACACTAGGTGAGCCGCTCTGGGCCCCAGGGCATCACCCCCCGCAACACACACGCACGCGCACACACATACACACACCCCTCCGCCCTACTTCCTTTCCACCCTTGTTAACAACTCCTCCTGGTACCATCCGTCCGCATCCACCTCTGGGGCAGGAAGCTTCAGAGTTCGATGGGTGGTGGTGGTGATGCCTGTGTGTGCTTGAGCTTTACCACTCCCTCCTCTCACGTCTCCCTAACCCTCAATTACCACCCACCGTAACTGACGACCCCTTCAGGGTCACTCTGCCTCCGTGTCCAGGGTCTACTTGATTCCCAGGTAGCAGAGGAGGGGACAGTGCCAGGGTTCAAGTTGGTAAGAGAAACAGGGAGGTTGCTTCTGACCTTCCTGACCTGGCTTTCCTTCCCGGCAGGGTGCCACTCACGCGCTGATGCCCCGAGTGCTCTCAGCTTCCAGCTAATCATGCCACAGCCGCCCGCCGCTGCCTTGGCGCTGCCCGTGCTGCTGCTTCTGTTACTGCTGGTGGTGCGGACGCCGCCTCCGACTGGCGCGCGGCCACCCCCAGTTCCTGATTACCTGCGGCGCGGCTGGCTGCGGCTGCTGGCAGAAGGCGAGGGCTGCGCTCCCTGCCGGCCAGAAGAGTGCGCCGCGCCGCGGGGCTGCCTGGCCGGCCGGGTGCGCGACGCGTGCGGCTGCTGTTGGGAATGCGCCAACCTCGAGGGCCAGCTCTGCGACCTGGACCCCAGCGCCCATTTCTACGGGCGCTGCGGCGAGCAGCTTGAGTGCCGGTTGGACGCAGGTGGCGACCTGAGTCGCGGAGAGGTGCCCGAGCCGTTGTGTGTCTGCCGCTCGCAGCGCCCGCTCTGCGGTTCCGACGGCCGCACCTACGCTCAGATTTGCCGCCTGCAGGAGGCGGCCCGTGCTCGGCCGGACGCCAACCTCACCGTGGCGCATCCTGGGCCCTGCGAATCGGGTACGCGTGGCTCAGGGCCCCGACCCCCGGCACTTGGGGCTCCTCGTGGCGTTGCTCCCGGGCTCCGGACGGCGTGGATGTCTGGCCAGCGGAGTGAAAAAGATGAAGCCAGGGAGGCCTCGAGTCCATTATGAGTTTACTCTTGGGGGTGGTCCGCGGAGACCGCCGCCTGAAGGTGCGGGTCCGGGGCTTTGTTAGCAAGCGGCGTGCGCTGGGGTGCGTGCAAGCTCCAGAGCCGGCTGGCAGAGACCAACCCTCTGAGAGAGCAGGCACATAGTTGACGCTTGGCCTCAACTTTGAGCTAGTGAAGGGAGACTCTCAGACTGTCCAGGCCTCCGGAATCCAGGCAGGGAGACGGCTTGCTGTGAGATGCAATCAAGTTTCGTTTGAGCAGCTTCCTAAAGCCAGTGCTTACTTAACCTAGGCTCCGAGCCTCTTATTTAGGGATTAGTGTAGAAGGGGGGCTCTCCCAGCTTCTCCTCCCCCATCCCAGGGGGCTGAGGGCCATTGAAGCCTCAAGTTTTCTTTGGCTGCTTTAGTAACCTTCACTTCCTGAGGGGTCTGGTTTGGCTGGGGCTGCTGGGAAAGCAAACGCTCCGCAGGAGCTTCCCCCCACAACTCTAGGCTTTCTGCCTGCTGCCCAAATTGGTTTCAGTGTCTTTGCCTTTGCCATGTGGCTGCCCCACCTCCCTGGGGGTGGAGGTGGGGAAAGGGCTGCTTCTCTGGCCTTTGGCAGCTGGCACCTGGTAGGGAAGGGGGAGGATGTGGGGGAGGGAGGTGTTGGTTACAACACATTAGGATAGGGGCCTGGAGGGTAGAATGAGGACAGGGGAGCAATCAGGGACAGCCTGTGGCTGCCAAGCTGAGGTGTGGGTCTCTGTGCTTGTTCATGCATTCTGTGTCCCTGTGCATTTCCATCTCTGCGTTCCTACCCTTGTGTGTAGCTGCAGCTACATTTGTATGTACTACCTGTGTGTACCTGTCATGTTTATGCAGCACATATTGTGTTCCTTCACAAACACATTCAAAATGCTTTGTTATATGGGGTCCTTGCTGGGCTGGGTGTGCCATTCTATTCTTAGGCCTCCCATCTCTACCTCCAGCACCCCAGATCCTGTTGCACCCATATGACACTTGGAATGTGACAGGGCAGGATGTGATCTTTGGGTGTGAAGTGTTTGCCTATCCCATGGCCTCCATAGAATGGAGAAAGGACGGCTTGGACATTCAGCTGCCAGGGGATGACCCCCACATCTCCGTGCAGGTAGGGGCAGGGAGCTGAGGCCTCCCCAGGGCAGCCCAGGGTCCTCCTAGAAGAATACTGCTGACTCCTCCTGGCTCCAGTTTAGGGGTGGACCGCAGAGGTTTGAGGTGACGGGCTGGCTGCAGATCCAGGCTGTGCGTCCCAGTGATGAGGGCACCTACCGCTGCCTGGCCCGAAATGCCCTAGGCCAGGTTGAGGCCCCAGCTAGCCTGACAGTCCTCACACCAGGTAAGGGAAAGCCCTGAGCTCTGGGGGCTGGGGGAAGGTGGTGGATTCAGGCCCTCGACTTGTGTGTCCAGGTGTGATGTGCATGTGGGTACACACACAAGCATGGCTTTCCCACAGACTGGGATACGTGGGCACTGACAGCACCTCTCTCCTGTTCTCTCCCCTTTGTCTATATGTGTTTGCAGACCAGCTGAACTCCACAGGCATCCCCCAGCTCTCATCCCTGCACCTGGCTCCTGAGGAGGAGGCTGGGAGTGAAGAGGGCGAAGATTACTACTAGGTGCAGAGCTGTGGCCCATGGGGGTGGGTGAGTGGGGGTAGTTTTCATTCCCTCTCTTGAAAAGATCTGGAAAGGCAGAGCACGGCCCCTTCACAGATTGATTTAATGCCTTTAGTGGGAGAGATGTGATGGTGATGGGAGAGACAAAAATTGAAGGAGGGTAAGAAGAGAATCAGAGACTAGGGGAGGTGGGATGCAAAGGGGCCCATGCAGAAGATGCTCTGACCCGGACAGTCTTGTGTGGACCAACTGGGCAGAACGTAACAGTTGCCTGCTGGTCTGTAGGCTAAGTGGGTGGGTGGCTGGCTGGGTGGGGAGGAGCAGAGCTGAGACAAAGGCGTGGAAACACCAGGATCATTTACTTCTTTTTAGCAGCCCTCCCTCCAACCCTGCTCAACCAGTCT
Source organism: Capricornis sumatraensis (assembly GCF_032405125.1). Lineage (NCBI taxonomy): Eukaryota > Metazoa > Chordata > Mammalia > Artiodactyla > Bovidae > Capricornis > Capricornis sumatraensis. Next base: position 22,299,939 of record NC_091091.1, read on the forward strand.
TCTGACTGCTTTTCTGCATAGATCCTGGTCTTATTTTCCTAGAGCATAATCTTTGCCTAACCTCAGTTTACACTTCCTCAAAACTCACCTTCTAGAAAATTTCCCTCTCATAAATCCCAGTTCACTTACTAAGTGTTTGGCATTTGCTATCTGCTGTCCAGGAGAGCCTGATAGAGCATAGTTTATTTAGCTCAGTGCAGTAAGATGGGCATTTGGTCATGTCTAATTTTTCTGTCATTCTAGAAACTCTGTGAGGGCAGCACCATATCTTATACCACTTTGTACTGGACAGTGCCTAGCACAGGACTAGGCACAGTAGGCATACAATAAAGACTTATGAAACAAACTGAGCCACACAGATGGTTCATGCAGATCTGCACACAGAGACCACATTTCTTTAAGAGGCCTTCCAGGGTACTAGGAATCTGGCTTCCAGAAGTTGTAGGTCCTGCTCTCTAAGCACGTGCCTGCCAGATGTAGAGGAAGCTTGAGCTGCACACCCCCTCACCCTCCTGCACGGGCAGGAAGGCTGGAGCCATCAGATTAGGAGGGAGGGTATCCTCCCAGTCTGCACTCCGCTGGGGCTGATCTAGAGACAGATTGCCTGCGCCTCTGTCCCCTCCCCAGGCAGTGTGGGGAACCAGATCTATGTGGGTAGGACCGAGTATGAAAGCATAAATTGGATGGAGGAGGGGAGAAATTTGGTCACATGTATGAGCCGCACCCTAGGACTTCCCTATGAATCCGCCCATTTTCCAGCTGAACTCAGACAAAGTCATGTAAAGTCTGTTTTCTTATCTGCCCCAACTGACATGTCCTCTCTCTGGAGGTCCCTCACAGAGCCGTACTCTTTCGCTCCCGAAAGCTCTCTCCACCCTCTCCAGGGACACTGGTGAGGCGCAGTGTTTACTGACTGCTTGAAGGAGAAAATGAAAGCTTAAGTTCGAGAGGCCAAGACCCTGTGTGTGGATGTCAAGGGCCTCCTACGCGCCTGGGCTCCGCCCGAAGCCTGGCGCCACAACGGGAGAAGTCGTGGTTGGCTCGGTGTCTGAGCTTGTCCTCTGAGGCCCAACGCAGGGAGCCCGGCCTCTTGGGAGGGGTGTGGCCCAGACCCCAACCCAAGGGCTTGGCCGCACCTCCCGTGTAACAACATTGCCGAGTCCTGACTAGAGTCCGGCGTTTCCTGGAGCTGCGCTCAACAGCTCGAGCGGGTTGAATGCATACTTAGGGCAAATTCTAAGTTGACAGCGAAATCAGGAATAGGGATGTTAGCGGTGTGGCGGCGATTGGGGGGAGGAGCAAGCCATTAAGAGTCTGGACCAGAAGGAGGTCTGCTCTGCGATGGAAGAGGAGACGGGGGTCTGGGTCCCCGAAATCCGCCTGGGAATCCGCCCCTGACTTGTTCTTCGCTACCGACTTCTGGGCCAGCTGGGCTCAAAGACGCCCCCTGGCGGGCCCATCAATCCTACTGAGCCCGCTTGGAGACCACAGGCTCTACTAGATCCTAGAGGGTCACACGCGTCCGCAGAACCTGTACTCCCGGATCGGTTTTGCAGACTTTACAGGATGTTCAGGTGCAGTCTCCTTCTAGCCTCAGTTTTCCCCTCCGCGGCGCTGCAGGTTCAGGCCCCACAGCCTTGACTAGGAGGAACCCCTGCTGCCTCCCCCGCCACCTCCAACCCCCTTCCCCCGCCTCTGCTCCAGCGGACCGGCTTTAATAACGTCGCTGGAAAGTGACACGCGATTTATTATTAAAGTAATGCGGGGACGGGAAAAGTTTAATAAACGCGCTGCATTGCCGAGGATTATTCTCCGCAAATAAATGAGAGCGCAGGAGGCGTTTTAATAAATAATTTCCCGCCGCTCCCAAGGGAGAAGAGGGAATGGGGAGGGGGAAGGGGAAGCCGAGCTGCTGTCAGAACTCCCGGCTTCGCTTCCCCACGGGTTTCCAAGCCTTTCTCGCGGCTTTCGTCCTAGGTTGCTCACACCCGGACATGTGAGGTTCCAGGAGAGCTGACTCTCAGTGGTCTAGGTCTGAGGCGGGAGAGGCTCTGTCCCTTCCTCCCCCCTCCCCCCTCCCCCCATCCCTGGGATTTTAAGTAGTTTGCCTAAGATGTGGAATGCACTTCTATTCAGCCCTCAACCAGACGTCTGGAGTCAAGACTGGACCAGAGCAGGAAGGGTTAAACCGAGACCCGCCCCTCCCTCGGTGAGGGTACTAAGTCTCAGGGCCTGGCTACTCCCCTCCCGGCTGGGTGTCCACGCAGGATGTGGGAGTAACCTGTGGAAGGGAGTTGTGTGTACAGGTGTGTAGGTGCTACACGTGTTCAAATGACCCTGGCTCACTCCTTAGACCATCTGGGGAATAGAGCCACTGAAACCAGTTGTTAGCTCCAAGGCTTCAAGGAAGTGTCCTTGAGCCGAGCTGGTCTGAACAGAGGGAGTCCAGGTGAAGCCCAACTCTTAGCTCTCTGGTGAACTCGTGTGTGTGTGTGTGTGTGTGTGTGTGTGTGTGTGTGTGTGTGTGTATACACTCGAGGGCTGAGCAAAACTGGAGCCCCAAGGGGGAATCCACTTCTCCAACAGAAGCCTGGAGGCACGAGAGGATGAACTGATTTCAAAGAGGGCCGAGACTGCAGACCTTGGAGACCAAGGACAAGTCCTTGGCGTTGGTAGGTAGGGGACACCTTGGAGAGACATCTCTGGCGACACCTCTGGCAACCCGGCGGGGGTCGGGTGAGGGGGGGCCGGGGGTGGTTGGGGGGGATGACGGGTACAGGAAGTAGTGAAAGAGTGCCATCTGGTGGTTACTTCTGGTTGCGGCAGCCAAACTTGGGTCTAGGGTCTTGAGACCGTTAATTTGGAAAAATTTGAGTAAAAAGGTGCTTGGATTTGTGTTTATATATGTATGTGAAGGTGCACATGTATGTGTGGTATATATATGATATCTATAATATGTTTGTAGTAGTTATGTGTGTATATGTGTGTCTACATATACACGTATGTATACATATATGTATGTACCAGCTTCCTTTTGTGGCTCAGCTGGTAAAGAATCCACCTGCAGTGTGGGAGACCTGGATTTGATCCCTGGGTTGGGAAGGTCCCCTGGAGAAGGGAAAGGATACCCACTCCAGTATTCTGGCCTGGAGAATTCCATGGACTGTATAGTCCATGGGGTCGCAGAGTCAGACATGACTGAGCAAGTTTCACTTTCATATGTGTGTACATCACAGTATGTTATGTATGTAGATTATATAAAGACATGTATATGTATTCGATAACCATGTAGGTGCATATATGTATATCTGTATATAAGCACTGTATATATGGATGTGCTATTATATGTGTTTTTGTTGCTTTTTAGTTGCTAAGTCATGTCTGACTCTTTTTGTGACCTCATAGACTGTAACCTGCCAGGCTTCTCTGTCCATGGAGTTTCCTAGGAAAGAATACTGGAGTGGATTGCCATTTTGTCCTCCAGAGGACCTTCCCAACCTAGGAATCAAACTCTCATCTCCTGCATTGGCAGGCAGATTCTTTACCACTGAGCCACCTGAGAAGTCCCTTGTTATATGTATATAGCTGTATACATACATGTATTTGCAAATACATATTTCATTATATGCCATTCTTTCACCAAATATTTATGTGCCAACACTGTTCTTAGGGCTGCAGATACACCACAAAAAAGCACATTGTCCTTGCCCTCATGGAACTTAACATTCTATTCTAAGATGTGCATGTGAATTAATTACATACACGTATGTTTACAGGATTGCATGTGCATGTTTGTGTAGCTATGCTTACATATATATGTGTGAGGAATAGACGGTCTTAAATTCTCTGGTGGGCTTGGAGATTCCCTGTTTTTTTGCTTAAACATTTAGGGCCCGTTGCCTAGGACTCTCAAGTATGTAGGCAGTTGAAGGCAAAGGGAAAGAGGCTGGAGACACAGGCTTATAACCTTCTAGGATAAGTTTTGGATAGTTCCTCTGAATGACTAGGTTCTTTTAAATAGGAAACAGCTATGTAAGTTCACTTAGAGTGATGGAATGTCAATGAAGATCAAGTCTCACCTCTACGCAAAGCAGAGCAACTTAGGAGGGAGGAAGATGGGTTGGGAGGGTGGGAGAAAATGGAGTCTGGGAGACTAGAGGTAGGAATAGATTCTTGGAGGACAGAGGGAGGGGCATTTAGAGACTGGAAGGGATCTGATCTGGAGGTAGTGATGGGAGCTCTGGGACTCAGTTGTAGATAATGAGGGTGGTTTGAGAACTCTTGAGGAGGGATGAGCTGGTGGACAGAGATGGCGTCTGAGGGGAGTAATGAGGTCAGGATAAGGGATGGGCTTGGGGAAGGGTACAGAAGCAGAGGCTCTGGTGGCAGGGAAAACCAGTCTTGGGGTGGAATTTGGAGGCCAGCTCCGATGGAGTCATCCTTTCCTTTCTCCCACCCCTTCCTTTTCTATGCAGGAGCCCCTAATATTCTTCTCTAGTCCTCTCTCCTCAAGCTGGGTCCCAGACATGCTGTAGACAGAGGAGAACAGCTCAGGCTCCAGGACTCTGCCTGCCTTAGGTAACTCCCTCTTGGCTGAAGAAGGCAGAGCTCACAGCACCACTGTCCCACGAAGCTCCATCCCTGCCCTCTGGGCCATTGCCTGTCCCACTGCCATTACCAGCTTCCAGACTGGGCTCAGCCCAGGGGTTTCAAACAACTGTGACCTGGCAAGGTCACAGAACCTCCCCTCGCCACACACACATTCTGAGACTGAACTAGGAAAGGCACTTCCGAATCATTCCTTCCTTCCCTCCTTTTGCTGGATGTCCTCCAGACACAGTCGAGGCCAGAAGTCTTCAGGTGCCATCCTCACTCCTGGTCTGTGGTGACACCTCATGCCTGATCCTTACTTCTAAGCCTCCTGTGCTTCATCCTGAAGCCAGAGTTTATGTCCCTTCATTGCCTCTCCTCCCCTTCTTCAGCCCTTTTCTCCCCCAGAGTTGAGATCTTAGGTCCCTAGATTGTGACCCCAGGGACTAAGACACAGGCTGGTTCCTGGCCTGGCTTTATTCTCAGTATTTTCTCTGCCATCTGGGCAACTGAGAGCTCTCAGAACAGGGTGAACAGTTATGAAAATCAGTTTTGGTGACAAGTGCTACCCCACAATCAAGGTCTACCCTGTCTTGATGGGCAGCATCATGGGAGGTGGGATGGACTTGAGGGTACTGAAATGGGGTCATGAGAAGTGAAGGGGTCTTCCCGGATGAAGGTCGGGGGCTCTAGGGACGATTACTTCCTGCTTCCCCTCAGATCCCCCTTCCCCAACCCCCAATCATTAGGGCAGAGCTGGAGAAGGCTCCATAGGTCTTCTGGATGCAGCTGGCTCTCACAGGGGCCCAGGTTCCAACTCTGGCTTCCCTGCTTCCCATGCCCTTCCCCTGGTACCAGAAGGGATTAAATTCTTGGGGCAGTAGTGGGGATCTCTAGTGGAAGTGATCTCTGAAGGGTAATGATGATATCGTTTCTTAGCCTTTGGGCTAAGATCAAGTGAAGGGTAATTTTAGGTCTTTGGAACAGAAATGGGGCTCTGTGGGCAAGGACAGGCTAGCGAGGGAACATGAGGTATGTGGTACTGCTTTTTAAGTGCATACCTTGAGCAAGTTTCTAAGTTTCCCTTCTTCCCAGTCCTTTGCAAAATACTGATAAAATGTCCCCTATAAGTGCTGTGATGAGATTAGAGATCTTGTAAGTAATATCTGAAACACAATAGGTATTCAACAAATGGTCAATTTTACTATCACTTTTTCTGGGTGGGGGAGTTGCATGGAGGTGGAGCAAAGTACCTAGTACAGAGATCCCTGCTGAGGTGTGTGGGTGATCACAGTCCCGTGCCTGCCCATAGGAGGCCTGAGGAATTTGGTCTTAGGAGGAGGGGAAGGGCTATGACAAGGTGGGGATGGGTAGGGACTGGGCTTCCAGAGAGCTTGGCAGTCTTCACCCCTCACCCCCACCCCCTCAGGGACCCCCTGTCAGAACCCAGGGCTCTAGATCTGTGCTTGGAGGGAGGGGCACCCTGGAAACTCACTTCCATCCATCTCTTTTATCAGGGTTGCTGAAGGGCTGGAGCTCCAGTGGGGCCTTTGATGGGGAACAGATACAGACCAGGCGGAAGCAGCCGGAACAGTGCTGAGTTGGAGCTGAGGACCAGGCCAGGGGGTCAGTGAAGACAGATAAAGCTCAGAGCAGCTGGGGACTCAGGAGACCTGTGGGGAGGGGCAGCAGGGGCTTAGGGCAGGCTATGTCCTGTCCTGGGAGGAGGCAAGGTCCGGAAGCTTCTGATGAGGGAGATGTCTATTAAGGACTTCAAATGGCCAGCGGAGGCCGTTAATAACTCTTTGGGAGGAGGGAAGGGACCCCCTGCCCTAGATGTGGCTGCAGGAAAGCCAGGGTGCCTGTCCAGGATGAGGGTCGGTCCCAGAAGAAATAGCCTGGGAACAGGGTCCAGCCCAGAGGCAGGGCTTCTGGGGGCTGTCTTCCCCTTAAGGCGAAGATGGGGAAGAGGTTAGTAAGCAATCCTGCGATTTTAGTTCCTGTTTTAATTAACTTTGAAGGACTTGGGGCCTCCCTGAACACCAGGGAAAGGAGCAGAGCAGACGTTTATTTTCCTCCTTTCCCTTTTAAAGACAATTTTATTAAATCACTTTGTTTTCATTCTGGCTCAAACATGGGGCATTTAAATGGAAAAGTAATTATTTTACCTTGTTTGCTTATGGTGAGAAGAGAGTCAGGAAAGGGAGGGATGCCGATAAGAGGAAGAGGTTGGCAGCTTCGGGCTGGCACACATGTGCGTGTGCACACAAATACCCTACAGACAGGCCTGCACAATCAGGCTCCCACTCACAGCAGCCTCGATCACCACCCAGAGCCCCTCACACTGACACACATTGTGTACCCACAGAAAGACATGCCTTGCCCACATACCCTCCCGAATGTAGGCAGCTCAGTACTTGCAAGCTTGGAGCATCCACCCTCCTGAAGATAAATTCCTTTACCACCTCCACAGCTACAGGCGAATGCTCTCTGTCCTACACAAACACTCCTGACACATCAGGCTCACAGCACAGGCCCCCTCACACCTCACAGGTACCCCCACATACCCCTTACAAGCATCAGGGGGTATGCACACATGTGCACACACACACACACATACCAAACATATCTAGACCTTTTCAAGACAGTTGAGTGGTCTCATCATCAGTACGTAGATTGAGACACACAATTCTCCTCAAACACACAAGCCTGGCATTTCCCTGGTGCCCTAGTCCTGCCAGCCTTGTGAGGCCAAAACAAACAAACAGAAACCCAAGGACACCTGGCAACAAAGCTGGGGGTAAGGTGGGATACGGTCATAGAGAAAGAGGGCCCCCAAATCGACCTACCCGCTAGGCGACTCCGTGTGCCCGCTTCTCTGTGCCTGTAACATTCTTGGACGGATCTCTCCATCTCTCCTGACCTGGATTCTGCAGCCTCTGAGACAGTCCCCCCTGCCTCTCACCCGTTCTCCACCCCAGGCGTGTGAGAAGGCCAACAGGTCTCTTGGGCTCAGCTGCCCTGGCCAGGACCGGGTTCTAACTCAGGCTTCCCCACCTCCTGCCTCCCTCCCCCACTGTGTGGACCGGCGTCAGAGGGGTTAAAACTTGGGTAGCGCACCCCCCTCTCCACTCCCACCCCTGGCTGATACTTCGAGGGCCGGGTTCGCGGGAGGGAGCCGTACCTGTACTTTGTCTTCATCTGTCACCGCTTCTGACAGTCAGATACATCTTGTGGGGGGGCGTGGGGGGCGGGGGAGCAATAATTAACCTCTCCCGCCTCATACCCAAACGCGGCTGCCTGCCTGCCTGCCTGGCCGGCTGGCCGGCGGAGATGACTGCAGGGTCTGAAGAGTGAAGAAAGAGGGAGCGGGGAGGAGAGGGAGGGGGCGAAGGGAGAGCGCGGGAGAAGCCGGAGAAGCCGCTGAGAGGAGGGACCCTGACGTTTTTATTGCCCTGCCAGCCTCTTTTCTGCACCCTTCTCTCCACTCTCTTCCTGGGGAACTGCGGGAAGTTGGGAGAAGTGCTCAGAGGGAGAGGAGAGGGAGAAAGCCACGTGCACGCGCCTCTTCCCGCTGGGGAGTTCAGGAGCCTCTTGAAGGCCTGGGGGGTGGTTTGGGAGCACAGCGGTGTGAGGGGGAGTCCTTCATACGCTAGTGTTGCACAGGGACAAGGAAGGAAGAGAGTGTTGGGTGGTGTAGGGGGTGCAGAGGATGCCACGCTGGTTTTTCTCATTTGTGGCAGGTGACTCATGCTCGTGTTAAGGATGAATTATTCTTCCAATCAGTAAACAGGGATCAGTCTCATAGGGGCTACCGTTGGAAAGGATTCCAGATTTGGAGTGAGGGGTAGACGATGCTTCTAAAAAGTCAAGTAAGGCTGTGAGGGTGGGGATGGGGGTGGCTGGACTCAGAGCTTGTACAGGAAGAAGACAAATTTGGGCTGGGTCCTTGGGTGGAGCAAGTGGGACTCAGGGTCAGGCAAGAATCACCTGCAGCAAAGGAGGCGAACGTGACTACAGCATTCCCAGCAGCCAGACTGCCAAGCGCTGGGGTCTGTCCAGGGAGTAGGGAGGAGACCGGAAGGAGGGGTGTCGTTGTCACTGCTGGACTCCCAGGGGTGGGGTGCAGAGGGAAAGGGCTCTGCCTGTCCCCTGAGCAGCCTGAAGGCCAAGAGATTCTAGCTTTCTCTATCTCTTCGAGACGGTGTTACTCAATCTGTCATCTGCAGTGTCTGAGAAACAGGACCTTTGCTCTAAGGTCCCTGACTGAGTCGTGGGCACAGTGTTGTTCACGAGTAAGGATCCCTGGTTCTCACCCTGATTCTGCCATTAGCTAGCTGTGTGACCGAAGATAAGTCATTTAACCTCTCTGGACCTCAGCTTTCTCATTTATAAAGTGGCAGGGGTAGGGGTTGAGGGAGGACTGATGAGAAAAACTCTAAAGACATTGTCAAGACTCGTGTCCCATAATCTAGTAAGATCTGAGGAATCTTAGCAGGCTCAGCTGTGCCCCCACTGCCCCTCACATGTGCTGTGGACCCCTCCCACCCTGGAGCAGCGCAGACACAGCCCCAGAGTGCATTTCTCTCTCTCTCTCTCTCAAACACACACACACACAGCCTCCTTGCCCCTTATACTGTGCATCCCTGGACTTCCAATCATCTATGAAATGTGCTGTGGTTGGGCAGGAGCCCAGGGCCAGGGCACCCCACCAGAAAAGCTGACTCTATACATTTCTGTTAAAAGAAAAACGGACATGCCTCTGCAGAGAGTGGAGAGTGAAGCACTGGAGGCAGAAAGCTAGCTCCGGAAAGGACTTGCAAGTGGGGAGAGGGATTGTTGGGAGAGGGAAGAGAGCCCTGGAGAGATGAGGAGAGATAAAGAAGCAGAAGCCTTGGCTCAGCTGCAGGGGACTCACGCTGAGAGTGTGGAGTGAGACGCTGACAGCCCTGTCAGGAAATCACCTCAAAGCGTCCCACACCCTGGTCTGCCAGGCTCCATCTCCCCAGGGGAGGAACCCCAGTGAGTCACGCTGCTGTCTGTCCCCTTGATTCTCCTCCCTGCCCCCAAACACACAGCCCTGCTCCAAAAGAAAGAATTCATTTCTGGCTATTATTTTCTTCACCTGAAGAAACGCTGTCCATTTTGACAGCACCAGGGGAGAGGAGAGAAACAGGAAGAAGTCGAGACTGCCTGCGTTGGGGTCACCTAGGATGGCTCTGTGTTACCCAGAGCAATGTGGTGCCTAGGATGGAGCTGGTCTCCTAGGCAAGTGTGGCATTTAAGAAAAAAATGGACTTTCCTCTAACAGCATGGAGTCTGGAGCAGCAGCGGGTCACCTGGGACCCATTGCTGCTGCTGCTGCTAAGTCACTGCAGTCGTGTCCGACTCTGTGCGACCCCATAGACGGCAGCCCACCAGGCTCCCCTGTCCCTGGGATTCTCCAGGCAAGAACACTGGAGTGGGGCGCCATTGCCTTCTCTGGGGACCCGTTAGGGGCCCTGGAACAAATCTAGGCTCTTCATAGACTCAGCCTTGGTGACGGAGAGGCTTGGAGTTTGGAGAGAATGGTTCACGCAGCCTTATTTGTGGAGTGGAGAGTCTGTCTCAGCCTTGGAGGTCAGAAATGAGTTCCAGTCATTTGGGGAATATTCTAGGCTTTCTTCTCTAGCCCTGCCTCCTTTCTCCCAGCTCCCCTTCTGTGGGAATAGGTCTCAAATTCCAGCCCCAACCCTCACTTCCCCCACTCATCCCCTTCATAACTCCCTAGTCTGTTTTTCAAGAGTTCTTTTTATTGTTCTTTACTTTTAAAATATAGTACATGAATATATGCTTATGAAAATTTCAAACAATCCAGAAATGTGTAGACAAGAAGCAAAAGCCCCTCTTCCCTCCTTGCCACTAATTCTACTCTCTTCCCCATAAGTTACTGGGGTTAACAATATGGTATGTATTCTTCTAGGTCTTTTACATATTCACTACACACAAACACACACAAATTAGATTTTAAAATAATTATTGCATTGATTTATGTCATACTACTATTTTTCTATTTGCTCATTTCACTTAAAAAATGTCAGACATATTAGCCAGGTCAGCACATAAGGATACATCTTGATCCATATAGGTATACTTCACATAGTACTCCATAATAGATTTAACCAATTCCTTAGTGCTTGGCTTATATGCTGTTTTGAAGTTTTTGTTCTTACAAACAATGCCACAGTAAACCTCCATAAACCTATGTCATTTTGCACAAGAATGAGCACACCTGCGATTCAGATTTCTTAAAGTGGCACTGTTGGGTCAAGAGATATGTAGTGTATGTATGTCTAACCCTGACTTTCTCTTTGAAGCTTGAAACCCACATTTCCAAGCAAGAGTCCACAGATGCTTGACAGACAGGCCTGCTGAGTATTTACAGGTGAATGTCTCCCAGCACTTCAAATGCAGAAAGCCCAGTCCCAAGCTCCTGATCCCTTCCTCTTCCATCCTGCTCCCTGCCTCCCCGCCTCCTTGCTTTGGTCAGCATCACCCTACACAGGCTATTGCCCAAGCCCCACACCTTGGATCATCTTCACCAAGGTGTCTGTGTGTCCAGATTTGCCCAGAGTTGTCCAGCATATGTGTACCGCCCTGGTAAAATGATTGATAGTATCTCCTTGTACTCAAAACTGTTCTGGATTGGGCAATAAATTAAATCACCACTCTATTCCTCTTTGGGCTTCCCTTGTAGCTCAGCTGGTAAAGAATCTGCCTGTAATGCGGGAGACCTGGGTTCAATCCTGGGGTTGGGAAGATCCCCTGGAGAAGGGAAAGGCTACCCACTCTAGTATTCTGGCCTGGAGAAGTCCATGGACTCTATGGTCCATGGGGTCTCAAAGAGTTGGACACAACTAAGCGACTTTCACTTTCATTCCTCTTTATCTCTGATTCCTATTCAATCCATCACCAACTCCCACCAACTCTCCCCTCATTCTTCTTTCTGTTGCATGGTTGTGGATCCCACCATCAGGCTTGAATAAAAACAGCTTCCTAACTAGCTTCCCCACTCTTCATCTCTCCTCCCTTCAACCCATCCTTTCACTCCATTGACCATCATGTCTTTTTAGGCCACTTCCTGTATCACAGAACTCTCTTGCTTCCCATTGCCTACAAGACTGAGTCCACTCAAGATCCATCATCACACTATAGTCCACCAGAACAGGTATCTCCCATCTCCATAGGTCAGGAATCTGTATCACCTTAGCTGGAGGAGGAGCAGGAGTCAGGCACTGGAAAAACTGTTCCATACCCCCACAAAATGATGAAGAGAAAGACTCCTTGTGGTTGGGATGAAGTCTAGAAGGTGACTTGGTGTCTCTCTGAATTCAGATCTGGGGTTGTCCAAAGAGGGAAGCCCTCTTGGGCATTCTGTCTCTTCCTGCTCACCTGCTTTGTTCCCTTGTGCCTCAAAAACTCCAGCCAGTTTCTCCTCTGTCTCTTGTTCCAGGCCTGGAGTCTTCAGGGATGTCTTTTCATGTTTGGCTCTCATCCAGCTGCCACCTGCTTGCTGCACTCCATGCCACCTCTGAGCAGTGTCATATGTGATCAGAGATCATGGGAACTTGCAGTCCTTGAGTGAGAGTGAGGGTGGTGATGTATATACGTAGTGTTGTTAATACACTCTAAAGCTACTTTAAACCCCACCCTGGGGAGAGGACTCTCAGGAACCTTCAGGGCACACCCGGTTGGAACTCCCTATTCCTCCCCCACCATGCCAACTCCCTCCCACCCGAGCCTTTGGGATAAACCTCTGGAGTGCTTAACCAGGCTTCAGGGCACCTGCAGCCTCCCCACTCCCTTTCCTGGCATCCCTCCCCTCACTCAGATGTTGCCAAATGGATGGCGAGCTTGGATGGGTCCTGGTGGCCAAACTCCAAGCAGAGGGGAGGCATCCTGGCCCCCTGCCAGCATTCCGTCCGCAGTAATTTGGCAGGAAAGCACCAGCTGCATATATCTGCACATCTGTTTATGCCTCTGGCTTGTTATTTATTCTCTGCCTTTCATGGGCAGCGGAGCCAGAGCACACCTCAACTCTTCCCAAGTTAGATTAACCAAGAAAGAAGGCTGAGACACTCAGTCACGACAATTGCTGATGTTCATTGAAGGGTATGCCTTCTCTGGCAGCTGCTGCCACTTTTCGTAGAGACACAGAGGAGAGGAGCAGAGAGGAAGGGAGGGGGAGGGAAAGGGTGGAAGGAGAAGAGAGGGGAAAGCTGTGGAGTTAGAGCCTTAGTCATGCTGGAGTACTTAAATCAGGTGGGGCTGATCCCTGACTGCACTGGGGAGAGGGAGAGTTGGCCATTCTTTCAAACACAATCTCTGCCGTAACTTCCTGCTAGACCCCAGACTTCAGCGTGTGTGTATGTGTTCTTGGATGGTGTGGCTGAGAGTCAGTCATGGGGATAAGGTCTTTAATAGAGGTTAGGTAGGGTGGTCTTCTTTGAGGTACTTAAATAACTCTTCTTGAGGGATTTCTAGGGCACAGACCTGGTGGTGGAGAACCACAAGCCAGGCTCTGTCCCTGGGCTTAATAAGGAGAAGGAGTGAGAAGAGGAGGAGGAGGAAGAGAAGGACAAATAAGAGAAAGGGGAGAAGAAGGAGAAGGAAAGAGAATGTTAAAGAATGGAGAAACATGATTGGCAGGGAAGAAAGAGAAGTGAGTGGAGGGACCTGGAACTTTGGAGATCCTTGAAATGGCTGGGGTGCTATCCTTGGTCCTGACCAATAAAGGACCCAGGAATTGCCCAGAGTCTCTGTCCTGGATGGGGCTCCAAACTCCCTACACTTTCTTTTGAAGGCAACTGGATAATTCTGGTGTAAGGACAAACAGCTTGAGCCTCATGTGGTGGTGAGAACTGAATCCATAGGTCTGAATTCTCCCCCTCTAACCCTTTCTCCCTCTCCTGCCTTTACCCAAAGCAACTGCCTGTGCAGCCAGTGCTCCTTGCAGGGGACAGATAGATGTGGGCTCAGAGAATCCTGGGCAGGGTTCATGGGTAAGGGTGCAGGCACCTGAACCCATGGCATAAGTGGGGGAAAGTAGATGTGCTCTGGGGGAAGGGAGTGCTTGCTTGATCAGATTAAAAGCAACTAGACCTTGCCAAAGCTCTAGACAAACACTTTTCTTTCCTGCTCCTTTGCAGAACTCAAACACCAACATCATTCCCAACCCCCTCTCAAAAATTTTATGTAACGAGCTGTTCATAATCAGGCCTTGCACAGATGGGGGTTTAATCAGTTAGAGTCTAAGCACACGGGCATTCCAACCTAATCCAATTCCCATCAGTTCATTAGGGGAAATATTCATCACCCAGAGATTATAGTGGGGCCAAAACTGTGAAAGGATTCTAAAAAGCTGTCAGTGGAGCAGTAACCGAACCAGCCAAGACAGGAGGCCAGGCTGTGTGGAGGGTGCTTGTCAACCCCTGACTGTGTTCTGAGACCCCTGGTCCTTACCAGACTATGTCATAGTTTGTTTTTTTTTTTTCTCTTTTTTTTGTTAAGAATCACTGTTTATTAACCTTGGGGCTAGACTCTGGTCCCCTGTGTCTAGGGAACCTCCAGTCTGATGGGAGGGACATGGCTCCCACCCCTGTGGACTGCTTTCTGAGCTCTCTGAAGAGTGCTAATTTGTAAGTGATCATGCATTTTTGTCCTAAAATCTCTAGCAAGAGGCAAGAAATTGCCACCTCATGAAGGCACAGGTAGGAACACGACTTCTAACAGTTCCCACAACAAATGAGAAACAGAAGTTGGGAATACAAGGCAGGGTACAGACTCCAGACCAAGAGACACCGTTACTTTCCTTCTGTCATGGGGGGCTGGGCAGAGTGAAACAAGGGAGAAGGGGTAAGGGCCTTCTCCAAGGTTGACTTCTCCCAAATAGATAAGACCCTCACTGATATTAAGGGATCTTCACTGCCTGTATTGAGAATCTTGAGCATTTCCCTGTAGTTCCTGCCCACATCCTCATGCGAAGTTTGGGAAGCATGTTTGTTTACCACCTCTGGCTTTCCTGATGCCACCCTCTGCCTACCATTTTCCCTCTCATCCTCCCTGGTGGTGGTGGAGGAGGTCTGTCTTAGGTGGTTCACACTCATCCCAGGGTGTTTCTGACCCAAGGGCAAGGCATGTGTAGGGCTAGACTTTGGTCTCAAAGCCTCTAGTGCTTCCTACCACCTTTAGTCCTAGATACGGTCCTGTGGGCTGAGGAGAGCTGCTCCTCTGCAAAGTCTGTCTCCTCTTCCCGGGCCCTCTGCCTCCCTGCTCACCTGGCCCAGAGCAGAAGTATAAGAGAAGGAGATCGTGGGGCATGAGGCCAGCCCTCCTCTAGGGACACGGAAGAGCTTCTTTGAGGAAGTACACTGAAGCTGAGACCTGAAGGGAAGAGGGAGGTACCCAAGTGTGGAGAGGGTAAGGATCCTCACCCTTGTTGGTCCCTTCTGCTCCCTTCACCTCTTATTTCCCAGGCTCCTGGGACCCATTCTTGGCTCACCGCCCTTCAGTCCAGTCTCCAGACGTCATCCTCCCTTACTCATACTCCATCCAGCATCCAGACTTTGGAGGTGAACTCTCAGCTCTGGGACCACCAGGACGCTATCCTCCAGGGATTCAGTTGAAAGATTTCAGACCTGGAGGAGGAGGGCTCAGAGGCAGTGGAGTCTAGATGTATCTCAAAAAGAACGACCAGAGCCTCAAAGACACATAGGTGCTACTGCTCTCAGACTCGTGGGCTTAGGAAGGAATCAGACAGCATCAAGAATCTGGGACAAAGGGCCTGGAGCTGAGGTAGAGAATAAGATTCAGATAAGACGTGAAAACTCAGCTTAACCACAGTGATACCTGTGAGTTATGAAGTGGGGGATACATGAACACTGTCTCACTTGCGCACAGGTATAAGCTAATTGAGACTTAGGACCTCGGGCCAGGTCCATGGGGGGTCCAGGTTCAAACCTTGTTTTCCCATTGAACAGCTATCACATCTTTGGTCAGCCACTGTTTTGTGTCTGATTCCAGTTTCCCAACCTCTGAAAAGGGGTGTATCACTCAGGTTGAGGATGGATTGTCTGGTGTGATTATGGGGGTTGACATCCTGGGTTCTTATTGCTCTGACTGTTTCCTAAGGAGGTGGGCCTGAGAGGGGCAAGCCCAAAATCTGTAGGTCAGACAATCAGGAAGGAAAGATCAGGAACAAGCTGGACACCACCACCCCTCCGCCCCGAGTACTGACAAGTCTGTTGTCCCCAGACAGTAGGGAAGGGAAGATATAGTGATTTTACAGTGAGCAGGTGTCAGCCCAGCTGCTGTTTGCAGTCTCCTCCATTAAGAATAGTCAGTCCCTTCTAAGGACTCATCTGATTAGGTCAGGCCCACAAAGGATCTCTCTAGTTTAAAGGCAACTGCTTAGGGACTTTAATTACATCTTCACAATCCCTTTTCAGCAGGACCTAGATTACTCTTTGGTTGAATAACTGGGGGAAGGTGTGTGTTTGCTACCAAATAACAGCAGCCTTCTCTTCCATTCTCATAGCCTAGTTGACACATCAAAAATCCATCACATGGTGAAAATGATTTTTATGAAGATTATCTTTTAGATACTCTTTGGGAAAGTCCCCAACATCTAGGAATCTCAGTATAGGTCAGTCAAACCCACCTAACAAGAATTTATACATCGAGGAGCTGGGGCTCCTCTTCCTAAGCAAAGGGAAGCTAAAGAGGTTCTGTCCTTAGTTGTTCTTGGTCAGAAGGAAGGGCAGCTCTTTAAGGTCCTGGGATTTGTGGATGTGGTACAGAGTGGAAAGATGTCAAGATCAACCAGCACTCTAGGGGTGTCCTTCCCTGGCTGTTAGGGCCACCAGAGCCAGAGTCACAGCAGCAGGTGATGGGAACGTTCTCAGTGACGGTGGGGTTTCAGCAGGTAATTACCCGGCAGAAGCAAGGAACTGACAGGGTAATTATTAGCTTCTAATTGCAGGGCAAACCCAGGCCGAGATCCTCTTCTCCAAAGCAGAGGGCATTACTATTTGCATAGCAATTAATTACTTTGGGAGCTACGGAATTTAATTACCCACTAGTCCATGGGAGCCAATAATTAAATTACTCTCAGAAACAGGGTATTTATTTCCCAGTTAGGCTGAGCAGGTAGCTTCTACCTTGGGGAGTGAGCCTGGGTGGTGACCCCTGAACCAATGGTTGGCCCTCGGCCTAAGCAGACGTGAGTGGCAAACTCAGTGTCCCAAGGAGGGAGTGTCCACGCTCCAAGGCGGACAGATACCTGACACTCACAGAAGCGAGCCCTTGCAGAACACTCAGACACATGGCATGCTCAGACCCAGGGCAGGTGGTTAGACGTGGGGTAGCCCATGGAGCTAGGCACACCTGCCCACATGGAATCACAAACACAGTAAAGAGCAGTGCCAAGAGACCAGACAGGGCATTTGGAGCTCACTTTGCCATAACTGTTCAGCCTAACTTGTGTCAAAATATGGGGTTCCCAGGGTGGCTCAGGGGTAAAAACCCCACCTGCCAATGTAGGACCCGCAGGAGATTTGAGTTCTATCACTGGGTCAGGAAGATCCCCTGAAAGAGGAAACGCAACCCACTCCAGTGTCCTTGCCTGGAAAATCCCATGGACAGAGGAGCCTGGCAGGCTTCAATCCATGGGGTCATGAGGAGTCAGACATGACTGAGTGACTGAGCGGGCACGCAAGTGTCAAAATATTTTTTAGTACCATGTATTTTGGTCAACAGAATATTTGGGTTCTGAGCCCATCCTGGAGTCTCTTTTCATCCCTGGTTCTTCTCATGGATAGGGTCGGGTTGGTAGAGGCTCAGGACAGAGTGGGGCTTAGGGAGGGGCTGTGGAGTGGCTGTTTTGAACACTGTTTGATAATAATTAGTGAAAGTTTAATGTTCCTGCGTCAAAATGGCCATGTTGAAGAGTCATATACTTCAACATGAAGAGATCCTCCAATAGAAAGGGGATCCTTGGAGCAGAGCTGTGCCACATCCAGCCTTCTCCCTCTTCAGAGAAAGCAAGGCGGGGGCTGGGGCGTGGAGGTAAGAAGTTGCTGAGAGTAGGAAGCCACCTGGGAAACCAGGACGCTGGATAGTGTTGGCCTCCCAGCCCCCACTGCTCTCCCCGGAGTCCTCCCCCCACCACTCCCACTGCTCCCCACTGGCTGCCTGGGAGGTCAGCAACTGCCAGGTAGTTGAGGCAGTGTGGCTTTCTCCTCCACTCTGTCTTCAGAGTGCGGGGTGGTATCTGGCTCCAGCACCGAGGATTCTGGAGTTAGAGAAGCATGCAGCCCAGGGGTGGTGGGCCAGTCCTTGGGGCTGGCGAACCAGGGGTCTTTGGACATGTCCCACTCTGAGGGACGATGGAAGGAATAGCGCTCACTTTCCTTGCTCTTCCCTCTCTTCATCGTGGGCAGATCAAGCGGATCCTGGTTTTCTGTTCTCTTAGCTTCCTCCCTCCCTTTCCTCCAGGTGACATTAAGGAGCCCTGATGTGTGCAGATCTGGAGTCAGGCCACCTCCCTGCCCTGTTGCCTTTGGAGTTCCCAGCTGATAAGAGCTGCCAGCTCCCCAGCCCTTGGAATTCTCTCCCAAAGCCTAGAGTTGAGCCCCTGCCCTCACCCCTCCAGGCTCACCTCAGGCCTCCCTAGGTGGGACCCCATAGGCTCCTCTAATGAAGTTCTCTCTGACTGTTCCGGGCACCCACCACCGAGGGTGGAGCGGCCGGCCCTCAGCCCAGGCTGCTGACAGCAGCAATCCATCTCCATCACAGTAATGGCGTCCCCATTAATCGGCCATAAACTAATAAAGCAAGCACTTTCCACCCCTCACCCCCCCCCCCAACTTCATTAAGTCTTTAGTACATTAATATGTCTTACTTAGTGTCAGCTAAGCCTCTTTCTCCATTTGGGGTGGAGCATGGTGGGGTGGGCGCATTGCCCAGTGGGTGGGTGAACATGACCCCTCCCCTGGCCTGGGTAGAGGGGCTGCTGACTCAGGGCCACCCACTCCCATCTCCCTCCTCCACCACTGCCCCCTGGAGGGGCCTGAGAGGCGGAGAGGGAAGCAGAGGCAGGAGAACAGGAAACGGTGGAGAAGCAGAAGCGGAAGAAAGAGGAGAAGGGGAGGCTGGAAGGAAGGAGGAGATGGGATGGGGGAGGAGCTGTACACCTCCAAATTAAATTTGTGATTCAGGCATCAGATGGGCCGACAGCCAGAGATTAATTCGACTGATCGAGTTATAAAGAGCGAGAGGCCTGAGTAATCAATCTTGGAGCTGTCAGGCCGACAGGCAGGAGTATTAACCTGGCTAGACGGCACATACCGAGGACTTTTTCATTCCATTCACCCAACCACATCCCTGACCACCTCTGGCTCGTCTCTCCAAATAATAATAATTGTGACTGTTAACGATGACAGAGACAGGTTGAGAGGATTGCCGGGCCCTTCTCTCCCAGACTTCCCACCCCTCGCTCGGTTTGACCACTCCTAGAAAGCAGAGCAAGTAACAGCTCTTGGCCCTCTTTAAGAGGCAGGGAAATAGAGGCAGGGACTGCAATGAGAGCTTCAGACAGGCCAGCGGTGGGGCTGGATCATGGAGATCATCGTCCTAGACTCCTCCTGCCTCCTGGAAAAGAGTCGCTCCCCAACCAGCTGGCTCATCCCCTGGCGCTTCTGGCTCTGCTCAAGGAAGCTGTGATCCGGAAGGTCATCCTGAGTTGTCCTCTGGCCTCTTCCGGCCCTGGCCACAAATCTGAGTCCTGGTGGGGGTTGTGTGGGGGCCCCAGCTCTGGCTCAAGCCCCTGGGCTGGGTAGCTGCTCTTCCTGGCAAGCTACCTCCTCTCCTGCTCACTCTCCTCCTCGCCTGACAGTGTCAGTCCACACCTGGGGGTGGGGTTGGGGGTCTCCCTGCAGAGACTTGTGGAAACACCCTCCCTTGGGCAGAGAAGGGGTAGGGGTGGGGGTGCTACCTTGACATTGACACCTCCCTCAGCTAATTTTCGTCCTTCAAACCTTTATATCTCTTTCTTCCTCCTTGCTTCAGGGAAAGGAAGGAATATTGTGTGTGTGTGTGTGTGTGTGTGTGTGTGAGAGAGAGCACGTGAGCATGCATAAGAAGATGTGATGGGAGTGCACCTTTAGGGCTTACTGGAAGTGAGCCAGGACGAAGTCAGCCCTCTGAAGTTGTTGTGCTAGGGTGGGCTCTAGGAAGCAGAGACCTTGGAGGGCCAAGGTGAGGAGACACAAGCTCACTCCTCCTTTCTCAGTAAGGATCAGGCGCGGGTGGTGGAGTAGGCAGGTGGGGGGCGGGGGGGTGGGGAGCTGGTCCCTGTAATGCTCTAACAGCACTGGTTATTATTATTGTTACCACTCTAGGTACCACCTCATGCCTGACAGCAACACAGCTCTCATTCACTGGATTTGAAGTATAAGCATTTTATATGTTACAACTTTAATGCTTATAAAAAAAAGCACTGTGAAGTAGGTTCTATTTTCAGCTCCATTTACAGATGAAAAATTGAGGTTCAGAGAGGTTGGGAGACTTGCTGAAGCTCACACAGCCAGGAAACTATAAAGCCATTTCCTGCACCCTACCCAGAGCCTCAGCACAAGCTGATGTTCCCCCAAGGCCCCCAGGCTTCACATGGCCTCCACCAAGGTTCCCTAGAGCCCCTATCAGCTTGTTCTAGATGTTTCCAGCTGAGGCTCCCTGGGAAGCAGATCCCTCTGGGTACAAGGAAGGCGGGGAGGGTGGTGCTGTTTGTTCAGAGGGTGGGGATGGGGGCTTGGTGTCAAAGAACACTCATCCTGGGCCAAGGGAAGAATAGGGGCCCCACCCAGGGTTCTGCCCTGCAATAACCCTGGGGAGGAGGATTTGCCCCCTTCCCCAGTTCCCAGAGTCTCTTGGGAGAGGAGAGGGCTTACTTGCCTGCATCACCCACCCTCCCCAGGGATGAACCAGTTGGAGGGGTGCCATGCTGAGCATGTGGTGGTGGTTGGGGGTTGTAGATCCTGACTTGGTTGAGAGAGAGAGAGAGAGAGAAAGCTCTCCCTCTCACCTCCTGACCCCATTTGGGGCTGGACCTGAGGGGGCCTGGGGAAGGGGGCCTGGCTGAGGCGTTGGGAGTTGGAGGCTGGAGCCAGGCCAGCCCCTCTCCCAGGCTCTCTGGGACCCATTTCAAGTGGCTGCTTCCAGGCTGGGCCAGCCAGGGGGAGGGGGGAAGGGAACAGGGAGCCTGTTTCCAAGCAAAGGTTCAAGGGTCTCCCTTTCTGAGCCCCCGCCCCCTTGCTCAGGGCAGCCATTGATTCCACCCTGTCAGTCTTGCGGTGTTTACTCCCTACCCGTTTTCCGGGGCCAAGGCCAGTGGAGGGACCTAAGGCCACAGGACCTTCTGTGCCCCCCACAACCCCATCTTGAGGCCATTCTTGTGCTTGGGGTGGGGGTGGATGGAGACCCCTGGCATAGACCCTCAGGACCAGAATCCCCAAGTCTTAAGGTTTTGATCACTGAGGTGGCTGAGGACTTACCTGCTGTGGCTGTTTTCATGTACTGTTTACTCCCTACCCCCACCAGTCTTTGCATTCGCGCCAGACCCTGGATCTGCAACCTGGGATCTAGTAATTCAGGGGCCTCTTTTTTTTTAATTAATGAATTTATTTATAACTGCACTGGGTCTTCCTTGTTGTGCACGGGCTTTCTCTGGTTGGGGCCAGCAGGGACTGCTCTCTCACTGCGGTGCAAGGGCTCTTCATTGTGGTGGCTTCTCTCGGTGCAGAGCGCGGGCTCTAGAGGGTACAGGCTTCAGCAGTTGCAGCTCAGGGGCTCTAGACCACAGGCGCAGTTGTTGATGCACACAGACTTAGTTTCCCTGAGGCATGAGGAATATTCCTGGGCCAAGGAGTCAAACTCATGTCCCCTGCATTGCCAGGCGGATTCTCAACCACTGGGCCACCAGGGAAATCCAGTTCAGGGGCCTTTTGTGTCAGAATGGGGATGCTCTCTGATTTCTAATTCTCTCACCCTATCGAGGTGACTGAGGGATCAGATCCCCAAGGGCTGTCTTGCTGTGATTACCACAATGGTCCTTCGAACATTCTCTGTGCCATAGTTTTCCATCCGAAGGTAACAGAGAATTATCTCCATGATCTCTGCTCCTTCTGCCTTAGGCTGGGGAAAGGTGGGGTGCTGGGCAAGGAGAGGAGAGATCTTTTAAGGCAAATCATGTAGAAGATCTGTTTCAAAAAACTGGCTGACTTTCTGGGCCTCCACTTCCTCATCTGTAAAATGGGAGAAATAATGCCTACTTCCTTGGTTTGGGGTGATGCTCAAGAGAGATGGCAGAGAGGGCCTCAGACTGCCTCTGGCACATTGTAGGTGCTGAATAAACATTTGAAACCATCAGCCAAAGGAGGGGAAGGGCCCGGGGCGTGGTGAAGGTGTGGCTTCGTTGGGGAGATGTTGTCTTCCCTGATTCCTGGCTCTCCCATCCCTCACTCTGGACAAGCTTGGGCAGAGGCCCTCGACTTGGACATCCCACTCTGAGGACCTCTTGGACCGGCTGGAAGACTGTCTGTGTCCTGGACAGGGCTGTGTTTGAGGGCTGTGTGTGTTTCCACATCCCTGCTTTGAGAAAGGAGTCGTTTGGACATCAGCCAGGCTGGGTGTGTATGTGAGTGTGTGCATGCGTGTGTGTAGACTCAATGGCTGGCATCAAAATACTTGCTGATTAATCTCTGTCTTCCCACACCCAGCCCTGGTCCCTGGGAAACTCTGGGCCTGAGCTGGTGTCCAATGGGCCTGAGGGGGCAGAATCAGGCCCAGGAAGATGGATTTCCCCGTCCCCTCGGCCCCCACCCCTGAGGGGTGGGGGGGATGGTTGCTTCATTATGTTTAATGGGATTATTGGGGGGGACAGTAGTCATGGGGCATTAGCTGCTAATTGGGTCCGTAATAAAGTTAATAAAGCTCTTATGGTCTTTGCCATTAAGTGTAATTACGGGGGTGCTCTATGGAGGGTGTTGTTGGCGGGGAAAGAGTACTGAGCTCTCCCTGGTAGAAGGAGCCAGGACAGGAGCAGGTGATAGGGAAGCTGGCAGCCATGCAAAGGCAGGGAGCTGCACCCACTTCTGGAACCCATGCCCAGCTGGGCTCATCAGTGGGTCCTCGGGGGGCTGGAGGGAGTGAGGTAGACAGGAGGGAAAGAGGGTTCACTATGTGAAGGCAAGAGTCCAGGGGATGTTATTAACCCAGGCTCAATGTGCACACACCCTTGAAGAGGCTCAGAACATGGACGAAACATCTCCTCTGGGGAGTGATGGTATGGACAAGCTATGAGCTTTGGGGCCTGATTGTGCTGGTGTCTGCTGTGTGACCTCGGGGGAGATGCGTAATCTCTCTCAGCCTCAGCTGTCCCTTTGTAACATGAGAATTGCAATGTCATGGTCACAAAGGTTCTGAAAGCTGATATGGGAGGAAACTGAAAGAGTGACTGTGGTGCTGTTTTTATTTTTACAAGCTTCCATCTTATTTTGTAATTATATAAGAAATGCTTGAAGTCTTGTTGTGTTGATATATACAGAGATATACAGAGAGAACCTCCTCATCTCATTTTCTCCCTGTCATCAACTGGAGTTTATCTTGGGGGACAGGGTTTTCGGGGATACATTTATGTAACATGTATTTACACGGAGAGACAGTCTTGTTTCTCGGTTTCTTTTACTTTTACATAAATGGATTGACATTTGTGTGTTGTCTTGCCAGTGTGCTTTTCCCCCTAACTCTTGTCTCTCTGGTGTTTCCCTGCTAGTACTCATAGGTCTGCTTCATTTTTGTATGGCCCCTCAATGATTATAACTGGGACATACCATCATTGCTTTAAACAATTGCCTGTTTTTAAAATTATTGATTTTTGTTTGTTTTGGCTGGGTCAGGTCTCAGTTGTAGCAAGTGGGATCTTTGATTTTCACTGTGGCAGGTGGGATCTAGTTTCCTGGCCAGAGATTGAACCCAGGCCCCCTGCGCCGGGAGCACAGAGTCTTAGCCGCTCGACCACCAGAGAAGCCCCCCTAAAAGGTATTTTCAAAGGTATGTGAATGCTTATATTTGTGTTCCCCTTACTCCCTGTCCCCCACAATGATGGCGTCGTCTCTATTCTGTTCTACACCTTGCTATCTGTTTACCTTGAAGATTATTCTCAATGGGAACATGCAGATTATTCTCTCGAATGGCTGCATACTGTTCCACCTTAGGACCATGGCTTCATCGTTATAGCTTGTCCTCTAGGTGGACACCGAGAATGTCACTAGTCTTCAGCTTTTACAGTGCCTTTGAGCACAAGTGCAGACATACATAGACACATTCCTAGAAGCAGAATTGGTGGGTCAAATGAGATTTCTAGTGAAAGTTTTTTACAGATGTTGCCAGATTGCACATCGAGATGATTGTACATCCAGTCTCACTCCCAAATAGGTGTAGGTGCCGCCTCCCAGGCCTTAGCTGCAGCCACATCAGTTGTACTCAGGCACACTTGTGGACAACGGGTTCTGCTGGCAGCTGCTGGGTCAGGGAGTCGGAGGAGAGTACAGCTTTCCCCAGGAGAGGTGGGCAGGAGAGGAAAGGCACAAGTCCTCTCTTTGCTCCCAAGAAAGTCATCGGGTAAACACAGTTGTCAGAGGGGAGGAAGAGTTACAGTCAGGGTCAGGGGTTAATGCGGATGGAGCTACCGGACACGCTGCACAGAGCAAACAAAACAAGTTAGGGTGAGGGAGGGGCTGGCCCTGGCGGTGGGCGCCAGCCAGCCTGGACTTGGCTCTTCCCTGGGCAGCTGCTGTCATGGGCATGGGTTCTGGGCAGCTAATGACCTTAGGGCCAGCTGCTGGGCTCTGAGACCACGGAGTAGTCCTCGCCTTCCATACGGCCTCTCAGCCCAGAGCTGGCAGGGTGGGCCTGCTGCGCAGTCCTACTGGACTTTGGGCCCCTCCATAGAGTAATCCCCCTGGAGTCCCGTCTGGGAGGCTTTGTGAGGCATTAGAGGTGAGCCAGGCGGCGGGCCCTGGAGCCAAGCACAGCTTTTAGAGCATTCCTGGGCATTAGGCTCCTTGTCCCAGCCCAGCCTTGCCCTCACCCCACTGAGCCCCAGGGCCTTCTCTGCCTCAGCCACTCCTGGCCTAATTACAGGTGTCCATGTCGGGGTCAGCAGTGGGGTTAATTTGGAGCTTGTCCTGGGGCGTCCAGGGCTCATTAATGGAGTCCCAAGGAGTCCGGGGGATGAGCCAGGCAAACAGGGGATTAGGGGCCAAGGAAGACTGCTGTTGGGGAACGATGGGTTGGCTAAACAGGGCT
Organism: Capricornis sumatraensis; assembly: GCF_032405125.1. NCBI lineage: Eukaryota > Metazoa > Chordata > Mammalia > Artiodactyla > Bovidae > Capricornis > Capricornis sumatraensis. Next base: position 22,324,932 of record NC_091091.1, read on the forward strand.
GTGAGTGGGGCCCCAGGTGGGGCTCAGCGTCAAGTATGTGTGTGTGTGTGTTCACCACACAGATGCTCAGGGACTCAGCAGGTGCTCAGATGTACAGACACACGCCACCTTGGAGCCAGATACTCACCAGACACACAGGTTTCATACTCACGCAGGCTCACACACAGAGGCTCACACTGTTGTGACTCAGAACTGCTTCCCTGAAAGCTGCGGGCTCTGCAAGGGTGGGGACTTGGGGGAGATGAACCAGAGACTCTCCAGCCAGAAACCCTGGTCTGCCCCTGCCAGCCTCCCCTGATGCCCGTCCACCTTGGCCAGGGCAATGATGTTCCTTTTCCCTTCTCTTTGAGCAACTCCTCCTGCCCCAGGACTGAGATTTGGAAGCTTTGGCCTGTGGTAGAATGACTTACAGCAGGCTCCCAGCCAGGCTGGGGGAGAGAGGGGAGTTCTCACTCCACAGCCCCTAGTCCCCCAGAAGGTCTCTGTGCCCAGCCATCAGCTCAGCTCCCCAAAGAACCCCTACCCCCCACCCTGGGCCTCCTGACAAGCCCTTAGGTTCTGAGGGGAGGGATGTCCACAAGCACAGAGGTCGCTGAAGAGGAGGAGGAGGAAAGGGAGGAAGGGGCTGATAGGAGCCAGGGCTGGGAGGGGCAGGGCAGGGCGAAATCACTTAACCCCGAAGCCGCCACTGGTACTTGGAACCCCCGGTACTGATGGGGGCCAGCTGGAGCTGGCTGAGGACGAGAGGCCCCAGTGTGGGAATCCAAGGAGGGGGTGTCCTAGGGCTTCCTGGGGTCAGCTGGGAGGGGGACACCCCGAGCCTTCGTCCCCTGCCTGCCTGGCTGCCACCATCACTGCGGAGGATCTGGAGCCAGAACCTGGCTCCCCAGCTCTGTTGCTGACGGGGAACTTTTTCTAGCCTTCGCCACTGCCCACCCGCCCCAGACTGGCTGGCTGGATGTTACTCGACTCCTAGCATGGTGGTGGTGGCAACAGGGGTGGGAGTGGGGAGGGCAAATGGGGGCTCAGAAACCCAACCTTTGATGCCAGAAGAGTCTGATTTTCCCAAGGATGCCACCTTCCATCTCTGTCCCCTTCCCAGGGCATCCCCTTGACGAAGTATTTAGAGGTGATCCCAGAGGCACTGTGACTTCCATTACAGAAATAGCCACTATTTCATCCCACTAACTGAAACTTCTCATCAGTAAGGGTGCCCACAGGGCTAGGCTGCCACCTGTTGTCATCTCACCTTGGTCCTAGGAATCTATGGTTCCTTCCCTGGGCTCCCTGTCTGCCCCATGCCATCCCCAGGACCCCCCACATACTCTAGGACCATAATTGAATATAAAGGCCCAGAAGCCAGCGCAAACAGCAGCATTAATCACCAGCCTCCTGCCATAGATCTTTCTCACACATAAAATAGCTCATGTTAATCATTGCAGCTGATTTATTGTCTTCTCCGCCTTGTACATAAATTATTCACCATTGCCGGCCTCGTGGAGGAATCCTGTAATGAGGGCTTCCATCCTTCCTTCTCCAGCGTGGATCCTCAGACCTCTGGGTCTGCATGGCAGCCATGCCATTCACTAGTTTGGTCTAGACATGGAGCCCCAGGCAAGGGGATCAAGGGGGATTGATCCCCTTGAGAAAGGGGCCACATTCACGCGTATCTGTCCTACCCAAGAGCACTTGGAGGAAATTTTCAGCTCCAGAAAATAGAGCTAAGCCTTCAGGCACCTCTGCAGTTTTGGATGGAAGAAACAGGGTTTAGAATGGGGCTTGTTGGTGGCCCCTGGGTTTCCTAAGACTGGGCTGGGTGGAGCAGTGAGACTTTACCTGGAGGTTCCTGCTCAACACCTGAGTCTCTGCTGCCAATCAAGCCCAGCTCTTGGGAGTTCCTGGTCCCAGGAAGCAGGATGTGGGTGTGTCCACGGGACTTAGAGCCCTGCCTCCCCCAGCGCTCTGTGGGTCTGTGCCGCTGTCTCTGGCCTCAGCCTCGGAAGGTGGTGGCAGTAGTTATGGCAATGTCCACCAGATGGCAGACCTAAAACCCAGGATGGCAGCTCCCGGAGGCAGGGAAACAGCACCTGGGTGAGGAAGCGCCTTTGGAATGGTAGGTTTTCCCGAGGAGAAGAGTGTTGGGGAGTGAGCGGAGGTAGAGGAATCTCACTTAAGGAAAGGGCCCTGAACCTTGGCGGGACCAAAAGACAGGGCCCATTTCACATCAAAACCATTTGGTGGCATTTCCAAGTGAGATGCTCTCAGGAGAAGAATTGGGAGCCCAGGAGGTACATGTGGGCAGTGGGACCCCTGCAGGGAAGCAAGTAGCCAGTCCTGGCTTCACTGGCCCTGGCCCACTCTCCTGAAATGACCAGCCTTCCCACACTCAAGTCCATCAGTTCTCACTCCTTCTCTCTTGGCTGGGAGACCCTTGGTAGCATCCAAGATAGGAGTTCCTGGTATAATATGGTCAGCAGGTGTCCAGCAAAGCCCAGCTCTCAGCATTTGGAGCAAACTGATTACAGGCCTGTGAGCTGCTTGGACTCATTCCTCTCAAGGACCTCTGTTCCCCTACAGACCCACTCCTCTTTCCTTCTCCATGTAGAGTGGTCAGCTGCTCAAAATGCAAATGCTTCCTAAGATTCAAGAGACTTGTGGCTTAAACACTAGGCTTTCCAGAGACCCCCAGTCTAACCCTTCCCCAAGTCACTCAGCCCACACATGTGCCTCAACGGTATGGCCATAGGCCATCTACTGAGGCTGGGTTGACACTGCAGCGTGATGGTGTGCACAGCATGCGTAGCACTGCGTGGCTTCCTAGCCACTGAGATACCTCCACCGGACATGCTGGGCTGTGGCCCTCTAGACTTTCCAGGTGGCTCAGGGGTTAAGAATCCACCTGCCAATGCAGGACATGCAGGAGACTCAAGTTCAGTCCCCTGGGTCAGGAAGATCCTCTGGAGGGGGAAATGGCAAACCACTCAAATATTCTTGCCTGGGAAATCCCATGGGCAGAGGAACCTGGAGGGCTGCAGTCCATGGGGTCACAAAAGGTCGGACACTACCGAGCATACATACCCACAACGTAGGCCTTTTAAACGTCCTGAGCCCTGAGGGTGGAGCTGGCAGGACAGCCAGGCCTTCTTCAAGCCCAGCTGCCTCAACTGGAGTCCTAGGAAAACAACTGGAATGACTGTCCCCTCTGCGGTTCTCCTGCTGTAAACCCCTCCCTGCTGTCTCTCAGCAGGTGTTAGCTGGGATCCTGGGGTGCCCCTCCTGGCTCCTACCAGGGCCTTTGTGTCCTGATGGAATCTCCCACCCCAGTCAGTCAGTCAGTCAGTTCAGTTGCTCAGTTGTGTCCGACTCTCTGCGACCCCATGAATCGCAGCACGCCAGGCCTCCCTGTGCATCACCAACTCCCGGAGTTCACTCAGACTCGAGTCCATCGAGTCAGTGATGCCATCCAGCCATCTCACCCTCGGTCGTCCCCTTCTTCTCCTGCCCTCAATCTCTCCCAGCGTCAAAGTCTTTTCCAATGAGTCAACTCTTCTCATGAGGTGGCCAAAGTACTGGAGTTTCAGCTTTAGCATCATTCCTTCCAAAGAAATCCCAGGGTTGATCTCCTTCAGAATGGACTGGTTGGATCTCCTTGCAGTCCAAGGGACTCTCAAGAGTCTTCTCCAGCACCACAGTTCAAAAGCATCAATTCTTCGGCGCTCAGCCTTCTTCACAGTCTAACTCTCACATCCATACATGACTACTGGAAAAACCATAGCCTTGACTAGATGGACCTTAGCCGGCAAAGTAATGTCTCTGCTTTTCAATATACTATCTAGGTTGGTCATAACTTTTCTTCCAAGAAGTAAGCGTCTTTTAATTTCATGGCTGCAGTCACCATCTGCAGTGATTTTGGAGCCCCCAAAAATAAAGTCTGACACTGTTTCCACTGTTTCCCCATCTATTTCCCATGAAGTGATGGGACCGGATGCCATGATCTTCGTTTTCTGAATGTTGAGCTTTAAGCCAACTTTTTCACTCTCTTTCACTTTCATCAAGAGGCTTTTTAGTTCCTCTTCACTCTCTGCCATAAGGGTGGTGTCATCTGCATATCTGAGGTTATTGACATTTCTCCCGGCAATCTTGATTCCAGCTTGTGTTTCCTCCAGCCCATCGTTTCTCATGATGTACTCTGCATATAAGTTAAATAAGCAGGGTGACAATATACAGCCTCGACCTACTCCTTTTCCTATTCGGAACCAGTCTGTTGTTCCATGTCCAGTCCTAGGCAGGGCCCTATTTCCTGCTCTTAGGCTCCTTGAAGACAAGGTCAGGAAGTCCCCATCAATGAACACATGTTTCTCCAGATGTGACTCCTAGGCCTACGACCAAGCTGTGGGGATGGGGTCCAAGGGATGGAACTGTCTCCAAGCCTCCTAAAGTCTACACCAGAGACCACCCTGGAGCTAGAGGAAAGCCCTCTTAAAACCAAAGCTTCCTGAAGGCAGCCACAGGCCAGGGCAGCTAGGGAGCTGGCCTCCATGGCTGACTTCCCTACAGCAGCTGCCCTGGCAGCAGGCACACTGTTGGCCTCTTCACCCCCCGCTGCCTTCCCAGCCAGCCTGCCACACCCGGCTCGCCTGGCTTCCTCAGACTGCTGTCTTCATGTCTTTCTTCGCACTAGTTCCAGGGCTGCCCCAGCCCAGCTCGTTTATCCTTCAGAGGGTCCGAGTGGGCATTTCAACCCCAATTACGCTCTAACCACAGTCACCACAGATTCCAAAACAAATGTCCCAGGTGACAGAGATGGGAGAGGCTCAGACAGGCTGGTGCCAGGGGGGCTGATAAAGGGGGATGCACTTGGGCTTAGAGGCGATGAGAGCCGCTTCTAGTGATGGGGCCCTGGGGAGCGGGGACTCCTGAGTAACTGACCTCCTCAGCCAGGCCCAGGCTGCCAAGAGAGGGCAGTCTTGGTCTCCAGGCCCTGCCCTCCCACATCTAGCTTCCCTACATTCTCATCTAATAGAGCCCTGGGAGTGGTTTGGAAATTCTTGTCTTGCCCCAGTTCAGTTCAGTTCAGTCCAGTCGCTTAATTGTGTCCTACTCTTTGTGACCCCATGGACTGCAGCATGCCAGGCTCCCCTGTCCATCACCAACTCCCGGAGCCTGCTCAAACTCATGTCCATTGAGTCAGTGATGCCATCCAACCATCTCCATCCTCTGTCGTCCCCTTCTCCTCCTGCCTTCAATCTTTCCCAGCATTAGGGTCTTTTCCAATGAGTCACTTCTTCGCATCAGGTGGCCAAAGTAAGTCTGGCCCCAGCCACTGGCCAAGTAAGTCTGGCCTTCCTCTCCAGAAGAGGCAGGTCTAGACTCCTCAGGCTGGCTCGCACAGACCTGGTGTTCAGTGTCTGAGGACAGGGGTCACAGCTGGGCTTCGGGGTCCAGCTCTGCAGGATGCGTTCTCTGGATTGGATTGGGGTCCCGAACCTCATTTTCCCATCTCAGGGTAAATTAGCAGAAAACGCTTCCCAGTCAGACTGTCCATGAGGAAGAAAGTCTCTGATCCTTCAAGCCTTCCTGGGGTGCCTGGAGAATGCTGCAAAGCTTCTGGGGGAGTGACAGTGAGAAGGCAGTGGTGCCAGCTGGGGCTCTGGGGCCAGAGATAAAGAAGATGATGGCAGGTACTGCTGATGGACGAGCCTTGATTTCTGTCTATTGCTTCGGAGGGATGGGATGCCAGGCAGCCAAGACTAGGGAAAGGCCCCCAGCTCTCATGGGCCTCCGTGATGGGGCAGGAACTGCCTTCCAAACCAGCTGTGCCTGCCCCCAGCTGGGAGGAGCCCCTGACTCACTGTTCTCTGGTTTCTCACCCCAGTGCCTGCTTTTACCCCTACCCTTGCCCTTCTGCTTTACCCAGGAAAAGTCACCACATATGCCCATTGGATGATCTCTACAATAGGCCATAGCTGAGACATGTTCAATAACAACCATAATATCAAAGGTTCTGAGCACTGAAGAATTGATCCCTTCCAATTGTGGTGCTAGAGAAGACTCTTGAGAGTCCCTCGGACAGCAAGGAGATTACTTAATCCTAAAGGAAATCAACCCTGAATATTCATTGGAAGGACTGATGCTGAAGCTCCAATACTTTGGCCACCTAATGCAAAGACCCGACTTGTTGGAAAAGACCCTGATGCTGGGATAGACTGAGGGCAGGAGGAGAAGGGGACGAGAGAAGATGAGATGGTTAGATGGCATCACTGACTTATTGGACATGAGTTTGAGCAGACTCTGGGAGAAAGTGAAGGACAGGGGAGCCTGGCGTGCTGCAGTCCTTGGGGTCGCAGAGAGTCAGACATGACTTAGCAACTGAACAACAATGATAGCAAGGGTAACAAAACCAGCTCCTATTTATTGAGTATTTTCCATGTGTTGTGCAAAATGCTTTTGTAATTTGACATTCATATCGGTCCTTTCAGGCAGGCAGATGTAGCAGCCCTGATTTACAGATAAGTAAGTGGAGACTTGTAGTGGGGTCAAGGTTATGATTAGAGACTTGGCCTCTGGGAAGGAAGGTGAGCCACCAGGGCTTCATGAGAGTGAGTGTGGGTGCGCTTGTGTCTGTGCAAGTATGTATGCGGGCCACTGGGAGTGTGTGTGTCTATGAGGCTGTGTATTCATCAGTGTGAGAGTGTGAATGTGTGGGTCTCAGAGCAAGTGTGACCAGGCATGTGCATGTGTGGGTGCTTCTGAATGTAAATGACTGTGCAAGGGTGTGGGGGAACCAACATGAGTGGGAAAGACAGTTCCCAGAAGATCCAGGATCCAATCACTGCTATGCTATTGACCAGCTCTGTGGCTTGGACGTATCACTTCTCTAAGTTTCCATACATACAAACGTGGAGAAAACCTCTCACAGGGTAACTGTGAGCACCAAATGCAGTTATAGGGCAGAGAGCATTTTGTAATCCATCAGCTGTAGGTTCTTGGGAAGTCAGTGAACTCTCTCCATCTTCTGCCTCCCTCCCCTGACTCCCACCTCCAAGACAGGCTCATACCCCAGCCAGGTTCCAAGCTGGGGTGAGGGAGCATGCCAGAGCCGCAGCCCACCTGACGAGGCTCCAGACCCAGGTTCAGGAGGGTTGGTTAGATGAGAGAGTGAGCAGGTAGGGCTGCAGAGTCTGTCCATCTTGGCTCTGCGTGCTGAACTCAGGTTCCCATCTGCACCGTCCTCCTCTGCTCTGCTTCAGGGAACACCCATCTTGCCACAACCCATCACACTCTGGAAACTACTGCTGCCTTCCTCTATGGAGGTGAAGGCCCCAGGGTAGAGGCTCTCTCCCTGGGTCTCTCATTCAACTTTCTGCAGACCATTCCCCACTAAGACCCCAGGGTTCTAGGTCTGTGGCAGCCCTGGTCCTTCATTGAGCTTCTCAGGTGATTCTGGTGCTACTAGTCCACACACCTGCCTTTGGAAACCATCTACTGAGTGTAGTGATTCTCAGCCCTACCTCTACATCTCACACGGATCACCTGGGGATGATCTGAGCCAGCCTGGTGCCTGGCTGCATGCGGACCAGCCTCTCTAATCATGGAAATATTTTTAATCCCCACCCCGCCACCCCACCGCCTCCCAGCCCCGCTTCCCAGGGGATTCTAATGTGCAGTTGAAATTGAGAAGCACGGATAATGATTGCCAAACTTTCCTGGTGAAAAAGAATCGGTTGCGTATTGGTAAATACACAGCTTCCCAGGCCCCTGCCCTGGAAATTCTGACTTGGTGGAGCTAGGATGGTGCCCAGGAACAAGCATTTGCAATTCTAACTCTCAGGGAATTTGGGAGAATTAGCCTAGAGCTGTGCTTCTTAAACTTTAATATGTAGGCAACTCATCTAGGGATCAGGTTAAAATGCAGATTCTGTTTCAGGAGTTCTGAGGAGAGAACCTGAGGAACTTTAAGTAGTTCTGTCCAGCCAGAGCATAAATTATGAGATGGTGAATGATCAGAGATGAGACTAGAGAGGAAAGCAGGGACCTTGAAAACCTGACAAAGAGTTTGAACTTGAATTTGACTTCCAAGGCAATAAGGAACCCCAGAGTGTATTTAACAGAAGGGTAGCTTGTTCAGACACATAGTTTAGAAAGATTGTTCTTGTGGCCATGTGGGCAGTGGGTCAGAGAATTAGGTTACAGCCAGGAGGTTGTTGGGCTTCCCTGGTGGCTCAGACAGTAAAGAATCCACCTGCAATGTGGGAGACCTGCATTTGATCTATGGGTTGGGAAGATCCCCTGGAGAAGGGACTGGCAACCCACTCCAGTATGCTTGCCTGGAGAGTCCCGTGGACAGAGGAGCCTGGCAGGCTCCAGTCCATGGGGTTGCAAAGAGTTGGACACGACTGAGCGCCTAAGCACAGCACAGCACAGGAGGTTGTTGCCTTGGTCCAGGTGGAAGGTGCTGGCCTAGGCGAAGGAGGTGGTGAGGAGGGAGAGAGAAGCTAGTAATCCTGGGGAGGGCTTGGTGATCAGTTGGATGTGGGGTGAGCTGGAGGGTAAGGAGGCTTAAGAGTGGCCCCTGAGTCAGCTGCTGACTTGGCAACTAGTGAAGAGGAGTGCCCCATGCCTTGGCAAGGTGGACATTTCCTTCCACACCTGCTGCCCCATGATCCAGTAACTGTTAGGCCTTAGGCTCCTGCAGGACTAGGGTGAGGAGAGGCAACAGAAGCAGCCTTGTAGAAATGATGTTGCGGAATTGATGTCTTAGAGAGCCCCTCTCCTTGACCTCGGGAAGCTCTGGATGCTCCCTGTCAGTAGTTGCCAAGACTTGGAGGCTGCTTTGGGGATGAAGTCTTCTGAATACCTTGTTCTCTTTATCCCTCTCTGGCTTCCTTCCAGACACAGACACCCAGATGAAGAGAAATCCAGATCCACAAAGCACCTGGGCCCATGGTTCCTATCCGGCAGAGTCTCTTTTGGACCCGAAGTATCACAAGACCTCTCCAGTCCATGCCTCCTGGCAACTCTGCTTGGCATACTGGCCCATCCTGCTTTTGACCATGGCCCTCCCCCATCCCCTACTGTGAGCTCAGACTGCCTCTTGGACGGTCCACTCCAAGAACCTGTTTTCTTGTGTGGGGACTCATCTTTGTGGGGACTCACCTCCTGTTTGCAGCTGGATGCCTACTCAGCATCACCTAGAGCCAGGCGCTCCTCTACAGTTTCCAAGCTGCTCGGTCATCAGAGGAAGATACAGCTTCTTCTATGGCACAAGCATGTGCTAAAACTGACATCCACGGCTTTCCTGGTGGTTCAGTGGTAAAGAACCCACCTGCCAATGCAGGAGACACGGGTTGGATTCCAGGGCCAGGAGGATCCCACGTGCCACAGAGCAACCAAGCCCGTACAGCACAGCTACTGAGCCTGTGCTCTGGAGCCCATGCTCCACAACAAGAGAAGCCACCGAAGCGAGGAGCCTGGGCACCACAGCTAGAGGAAAGCCTACTTGTATCAACGAAGACGAAGCACAGCCAAATAAAGAAGTAAAATTATTTTTAAAAAAGAAATTAAAAAACTTAAAATTCAAGTCGTGCTGACCAGAGTGGGCACGCCATCCAGCATGAATATGTGCCATAGCGTCTTCAGCATATTTGTACTGGACACTGAACTAAGGCCTTGACGTGTGTTATCTCTGTGCATGTTCAATACAACCCTGAGAGAGTCTCATATTATTCCTGTTCTATGGATGAGGAAATAGGCAAAGATGTTAAGTAACTTTCTAATTAAGGTCACCAGGCTAGAAACTGGGACTGGAGCCCTGTTGCATCTAATGCCAAATGCCTGCTCTTAACCACCACTCGATACTGCCTCTCGTGGTCTTCATCAGCATCCCAAGGGCTCAGTTAAGTCCTCTGCCTGGGATCAGCCTCAGAGTCTGGATTATTCCCAGAGCAAATATCAGGCCAGGACTAAATCTTGGGCCCAGAAAAACTAGGTGGGAAACAGATGGGAACCCTGGAAGGGATTTTGCTGCAGCTGAAGGAGTTGGGGATTAGGATTCAAAAGGATTGAGGTTGTCTTGCTCGGCCCCTTGTTGTCTGAGTGGACCTGGTCAAATCTTGAATCTCTCTGAGCATCACTTTCTTCATCGGTGACATAAGGGTAGCAGCAGAAGCTACCTCTCAGAGATGGACTGAGGAACAAGTGAGGAAATGCGTCAACATAAGGCAGGATCCTATCGACCACAGAGGGCTGTCTGATGGAATGACCGTTAGTGCCAGCCACTACTCAGTATTTGTTATGGGACAAACAATCTGCTTTGGCAAATGTCACAAAGGTTTGCCTTCCATTCCACACCTGAAAAGTGAAAATTAGGGAGCTCCCTAATAGGGACTCCCAGAACCACTGGCAGTCCAGTGGTTAAGACTCTGTGCTTCCAATGCAGGGGGCATGGGTTGCCTCCTTGGTCAGGGAGCTAAGATCCCACATGCTGCAAGGCATAGCCAACAAATACATAAATATAACATAAAAGGAATTTTTAAAAATTTGATTGCTGGGGCAGAATTTGGAGGCTGTGGGTACACCCAGGAGCCCCTGGGCCTGGACGTATATCTAAGATGACAAGTGTGAAGTGACAAGTCGTGTCCAACTCTATATAGTCCATGGAATTCTCCAGGCCAGAATACTGGAATGCGCAGCCTTTCCCTTCTCCAGGGGATCTTCCCAACCTAGGGATCGAACCCAGGTCTCCCATATTTAGATGACAAATTTTAGGTCAACTCACCACACTCCCCCTTCCATTAACTTTTTGTGATCTTTCGGCAGCTGTGTTTTGAGCTCTGGCCATCTTTCCTTACTTCTGTAAAACGAGGGATCCAAGCCAGTTCGTCTGGACAGCTCCCTAATTTTCACTTTTCAGGAGTGGAATGGAAGGCAAACCTTTGTGACATTTGCCAAAGCAGGATTGTTGCCAAAGAGGGCCTCCCTCTGTAGTCAGTGGCCAAGACTTTGGGTGTCTTATGTGTATGTCAAGTCTCACTGCTGATCCTGTTATTAATTAATTCAGTAAACTTTTATTAAAACTTAAATTTCAAAATTCTTGCTGTAAGGAATATAGATGAAGCATGCTTTCCAATTCCAGAATTTCCCCCCAGAGTTCACAGCTGTGGTCAGTTTACTGGGTATCCTTCCAGACCATTTCTTATGCATTTATCTGTATGTTACATATACAAAGAAACACACCATTTTGGGGTGTGTTTTTATCTTTGTAGACAAGTATTCTTATTTTTCTGCAACTTGCTTTTCTAATTAAAAATATGGCTGGGAAAAAATATGTCTTTGAGATTTTCCTGAATCAATACCTAGAGATCTACTTCATAGTTTTTAACTGTGACATATTAAATATTCTGTAGCATGGGGTTTCACTGTTTATTTAGCCACCTCTCACCAGTGGACTGTTAGGTTGCTTCTAATTTTTCATTGTTATACACAATGCTCAGTAAATTCTCTGGTATATGGTTCTGTGGGCAGACGTGAATATTTCGTTAGGATAATGAGGATCTAGAAATAAAGTTGCTAAGACAAAGGTGGCCATTGTTGATTTTAATAGAAACTGCCTCTAAGAAGACTGGATCTGTTTACAGTGCTTCCAATTACCGATGAGACCACCCAGTTATGGATGCTTTCTCCAACACTGGATACTATCAGCTTTCTGAATTTTTGCTAATCTATTGGATTAAGCAAAAATGAATCTGGTGTTTGTTTTAATTTGCATTTCTATGATTAGAATTGTGCATCTGTAATGCTGAGCATGTTCTCCTAAGTTTATTGGACATTTTGTATTTCTGAAGTGAAGTGAAGGACCTGAAGTGAAATCGCTCAGTCGTGTCTGACGCTTTGCGACCCCATGGACAGTAGCCTGCACCAGGCTCCTCCGTCCATAGGATTTTCTAGGCAAGAGTACTGGAGTGGGTTGCCATTTCCTTCTCCAGGGAATCTTACCGACCCAGGAATCGAATCCAGGTCTCCCACATTGACAGACGCTTTACCATCTGAACCACCAGGGGACCTAAATTGCCTGTTCGTATACTTGGCCCATCTTTCTAGAGCATTTTTTTTGGCGGCACCATGCTGCTTGCTTCGGTTCCCCTGACCAGGGATCGAACTCAGGCCATAACAGTGAAAGCACCGAATCCTAACCAACTCCCACCTAACGTGCTTTTAAATATCTCTTTCTTAGTGTGTTAGCATTCTTTATTCTGGATGTTAACATCTGTTATGCTTCGGTTGCCTGTCTTTCTATGCAATTTCTGACCTTTTATCACATAGCAGTTTAAAATTTAGTTGTATATTTGTCAGTGTTCTTCTTTATGGCTTTTATAGCTTGTGTCTTAAACAGCCTTCTTTAATCCAAAATTATTTAATTTTAACGTGTCTTCTAGCATTTTTAGGGCCTAACATTTATTTCCTCTGAAGTCTTCTTTGTGAGTGGTGCAAGATAGGAAGAAATACGTAAAGTTTGGAGACCTCCTCCATCATCACTGGGGTCCCTGGACTAGGAATCTGATTTGCCAAAATCAGGGCTTGCCCGGTAGTGTTTTCACAATTGGAAGTGAGAAACTGTAAGCAATGGCAGGTATCTGGTGTGGGGAAGGTGTGGTGGAGATGGGTGGGACATGAAGGGTGCCCTCACAGGATTCAGCTGAGTGAAGAGGAGTAGGGGCTGCAGGCCTCGGTTCTCACTGCCTGCTCCTCAGTCTGAACGTGGCTCCAGGCGAGGAGATCTGCAGGTGACCCCCTCGTGGTCTTTACAGGTGCGTCTACGGTACAGCATGTGTCACAGCACATGAGTGGTCTATTTCCTTAGCGCTGCCCCCACTAAACGTCAGCGCCTGGAGCAGGGACTCTTCATTTGTATCTCCCTTGCACCAGACTCAGAGCCGTCATCCTTGGGTGAACGCACACGTACGTTCTCGTGGGCACAGGTGCCCGAGGGGCATGTCCAGGGTGGGCACATGGTCCGCTGCGTGCACGGGTGCATATTGAGGGTGTGCGATATGCAGTGTGTGTCCTCGTGTCTCTAGACTGAGTGCAGGCTGGTCTGCCTGTGTCTGGGGCAGAAACCCTTGGGGCCCCCTTTCCCTCCCCCACCGGTTCTCCATCTCCACTTCTCTGGTCAAAGAGCTTGTTCTCCTCGCAGGTGGGAGGGTTTATTAACCAGGACAGCGTTGGAGACATGTCGAGTCTTCTAGTTTCTTCTGGGAAAGCGTTACTCTTCCCCCTTCCTTATCCCATCTTTTTCGCTCTCTTTTCCCCTCCTCCTCCTAGTTCACATCTCTCCCCCTCCCCCCTCCGGGAGGAAGCTCATCTGAGCTCAGCCTTTGCTGACATGGCCATTTGGGCCCATTAGCTGCCTCCTAATGAGTGGCTGCCTTCTTGGCCCTTCCCCCACCCCAACTGGGAGGGAGGGATCAATTAGCCTCACACACACACACACACACACACACACACACCCTTACACATAAGTCCGTGCCCCTGTGTACACATGTGCACATCACATATACATTCATGAAAACACTCATAACAAACATACATGCTTCCTTTCTCCTTGACCAATGATGTCTTTTTAGGGGCCCCTGCCTTCCACAGTATTCCTCCTGGAGAGAGATCCTGCTCAATTTCCACAAGTAGAACCCCCACTGCCAACTTCACTCACCCCAGCTCATTCCCAGATTCCCATGATTCTAAATTTAGTCCAAATCACATTTTACTGACGGGCAAACTGAGGCTCAAGGTGGGAAACTGACTAGCCCAGAGTCAAGCCAAGCTGGAAAGAGACTTGTGTCCTTGGATTTCAGATCCTGCACTAGTGCTATCAACAGATAGAAATGGGGTGTCCCACAAACACCCATCCTGTACTCAGCAGAGCCGTGAGCTTTCTAAAACAGTCCATGCTCAGATGTGTGGGCGTGATCCTGGGAGTGACAGGGATCTGGGGAGGCCCTGCCATGTGCAGAGGAGGGAGAGGGTGAGCTCTTGAGGAGCCGCCTTGTCCCATGGAGTCAGCGTGGCCCAGGGTGATTGAGCAATGGGTAAAGCCTCAGTGCCTCCCGTGGCCCTCAAAAGCCTGGCCTTGGCTTTCTCTCCCTCCCCTGAGAACAGACCTCAGGCATTCCCGAAGGACAATCCCTCTTGTTCACATAGGAAGGGGGCAACTCGCTGAGAATTCTATCCCAAAGAGTCTCCCCTGAGGACTGGGGAAGGGTGGTCCCATCCCGGCCCTGGCCCATTCTCTAGATTATATATAAGGACAGGAAATGTGGGTACTGGGTGGTAACTCCAAGGCACAAAGGACCATCAGGGAGAACCTGGGCCACCTGTGTCAGAATGCCCACTGGGAGTCAGAACAGCCACTTGGGAGTCTTGAAAGCTTCAGCAGTTGCTGCTACTGCTGCTGCTGCTAAGTCGCTTCAGTCGTGTCCGACTCCGTGCAACCCCATAGACGGCAGCCCACCAGGCTCCCCCGTCCCTGGGATTCTCCAGGCAAGAATGCTGGAGTGGGTTGCCATTTCCTTCTCCAATGCTGGAAAGTGAAAAGTGAAAGTGAAGTTGCTCAGTCGTGTCCGGACTCTTAGCGACCCCATGAACTGCAGCCCACCAGGCTCCTCTGTCCATGGGATTTTCCAGGCAAGAGTACTGGAGTGGGGTGCCATTGGGTTACAGCCAAACCCTGGAAACTCACACCTGCCCAGGTCCCACCCTTGCAGGCTCTGTAGCAAGAGAAGTTGAAGACAGGTCGGGGGGAGGTCCTTCTGAAAGCTGACCCAGGAGCAGTCACAGAATTCTTACCCAGAGGGCAGGGTGCTTCCAGAGCCTCTTACACCCAGGAGCTAGGAATAGTCCTTGCCGTGTCCATGGTCAGCCTCTCCTAGAGGCAGAGCGGAGGGTTGAAGTTCGTATCTAAAGACTGACATTATATCTAACATCCTTCTTCTTCCTGGGAGCCCTGGACTCACCCCGCTCCCTGATCCTGTGTCCCTGCCTGGGAGGCACCGTGAAGACAAGGCCTGTCTCCTGCAGCCCTCCCTAATCCTCAAGGCCTTGGGGAGCCTAATGTGGACTCGAGAGGGGCACCCTGGGACGCGTCCCTCTGGTGACGTGGACCCTGCAGGGATCTCAGTCAGGTTCCCAGGCCTGCTCCCTACCCTCCTTTTAGCAGGGATCAGCCCAGCTACTTGTCCCCCGGATTGAGTTGATGGAGGAAATGAACTTCTCCAGACGAGCTCCCCACCCTGCCCTAGAGTGCAGAGCAGCAGGGGCCAGACGTGTTTATAGGGGTGATGGAGCCTCTCACCTGGGCTGGACATCACAGTTCCAGCGTGTGAAAGAGGATGCAATGGGCCTGGGGAGCAGAGGGAATGAGAACACAGGTTTCAGGCCAGGTAGGTGGATTCACAACCACACTTGCTCAACGACGACGTAGCTGAGCAACCTTGGAGAGCTGCCCCACCTTTAAGAAATTTTCATCTGTAAAAGAGGAGAAGCAAAGCTTCTTCCCAAGGGTTAGATCCACATATAATGTCTAGTACTATTTGCTTCTGTGTGCATTGACAATTTCTGGAATGATATACAAGGAAACTGTTAACAATGGTTACCTCTGCAAGTGGGAATATCAGGAGGAAGAAGGTGGACTTTTACTTTTCACTTTATTCTCGTTTGTACAGTTTTAATTTTACTGCTAAAATTAATTTACTAAAATCATATTTTACCTTTATTTAAAGAGAGAAAGGAAGAGAAGATGAACCACTTCCAGCAAATAGTTGAACCTCAGTTGAGTCAGTAAATGGCAGCTTTAATTGCTGTCTGTTTATGGGATAACAATCCCTCCTTCGGTAGGTATTGTGTCCAGGTGTGAAAGTGATTTGTAAATGAATTGCTGTATGAATGTTAGGTATGATTAACATCTGGGTAATGATGTATTTCTATGTTGTGTATATGAGATGGCTTATACTAAGTATGAGTGGTGGTGGTTTAGTTGCTAAGTCGTGTCCAACCAAGCTCTCTGTCCGTGGGATTCTCCAGGCAAGAATACTGGAGTGGGTTGCCATTTCCTTCTCCAGGGGATCTTCCCGTCCCAGGGATCAAACCCAGGTCTCCTGCAGTGCAGGCAGACTCTTTTGCAACTGAGCTACAAGGGAAGATAATGATGTATTTCTATGCTGTGTATATGAGATGGCTTGTCTAGGTGTGTGTATCTTTAAGGGTAATTATGCAAATATCGTAGGGTGGCAGTTAAGAGTGCAGTTTGTGTTGCCTGGGTCTGAACCCACTAGTTACTGGAGATATGGTCTTAAACAAATCTTCCTGTCTTTAAAATGGGGATAATGAATGTACCTTTGCCATAGGATTGCTGTGAAGTGAAAAGATCTAGTAAAAGTGAAAGTTTCTCAGTCATGTCCAACTTTTTGGGACCCCATGGACTATACGGTCCATGGAAATCTCCAGGCCAGAATACTGGAGTGGGTAGCCTTTCCCTTCTCCAGGGGATCTTCCCAATCCATCTATCAAACCCAGGTCTCCCACATTGCAGGAGGATTCTTTACCAGCTGAGCTATCAAGGAAGCCCAAAAAGAGCTAAGTTGTGGAAAACTCTTAGAACAGTCCCTGGCACATAATGAGCACTCAACAAATGGTTCTTTATTTTGTGTATCTGTGTATACACGTTAATGTTTCTCATCCCCTCACAGGGAGGAACACTATCTTATCCTGTCTTCCAGCAAGGAGGGGGAGATGACTGGGTGGGTCTGTCCACGCTTTGTGACCTAAGGTGCTTCACAAAATTGGGGTCACTATTCCAAGAGTCCGGAGCCAGGCCCCCATCCTCAAAGGGAGCCCTGGGAAGGGGTGTGGCGACTCCAGCTGTCTCTCATCCCTCCCATGCTTCCAGGACACTCCTGGGCATGGCAAGTCCCGTTGGCCTCTCTGGGTCACTTAGATAGAATGTCAGCTGAGCCCGCAGGGTAGAACGAGCCACTGAGGGTGGGGGTGGGAAAAAAGAGGTTGCTATCAGAGTCCTGACTGGCAGGAGAGACCTGGGCAGTGGGGCAGGGGGTACTATAGCTAAGATCTGAGAGAAGCATCAGGACAGCTCTGGAAACGGCAAGCCCAATCTCCCCACCCCTTCTGAGGGGTCAGCCCGCCCTCCACCTACTCCGCTCCCAGCTCTCACTGTCTCTCCTGGTTCTGTGTGATGGCTGTTCCCCTGAAGAGGGGTGCAGGAGGCACCTCTGGGAGATGCTGGGCCGCTGGGCGGGTTGAGCAGGTTTGGGAGAGGGTGGGAGGGGCCCTGGTTCAGGGAGGGACGGGGGTGGGGGGGTGAGGGGGTGGGTGTGGTGGGAGGGGGGCCTGGGATGTAGCTGACAGAGCCAGGTTCCTCAGGGTGCCAGGGCAGGCGCCAGCCTGTGGAAGGGAGTGAATGAGTCTGCCTGGAGGAGGATGGGAGGGCTGAGCCAAGCTGACCCTCCTGCCTCAGAGGCACAGCCCCCTTCCCAGGGTAGACCCCAGGTCCTGGAGACCTGCAGAAATCTGAGGGTCTGAACCTCCAAGTGGGATGTGTGGCAGGCCAGTGTTGTGGGACTCACAAGGTAAAGTAATTTGAAAGGAAGTGTGCTTACTCTGTCCCCCGTGTGGAGCACAAGCGCTCTTGTGCCCCTTGGAATCACAGGGGCTCACGTGCGTGTCCTAACATACAGCCACAAGCACATGCGTGGCCACATACATTACCCACGGGCACGTGCACACAGTCATGTATACCCATAATCACAGGGACAGTACGGGAGCCCAGAACGCCTTCTTTCACTTTAAGAAACCAGATCCCAGGAGCTTTAATAGTGCGGCCAAGCTCTGTCTTTGGGGGTTTCCAAAGAGAGACCCTCTTGAGATTTTTTTCATCTAAAAACCCACAGTGAACACACACCTGCAGTGCCCGCTCCCTCCCGTGTGCATTTTGTCTCCCTTGAGAGTGACTGGACTTCTAACATTATCACATCCGTGTGTACACCTGGGGTCTGGCCCAGTGCAGACTTCCAGTGTGAGGGCTCCTAGAGGATGGACCCAAATCTCCCCTCATCTGAGCTCTACCCTTAGGATGCTGTCTCAGATGGGGTCGCTGAGCTTTAAGGAGAGGCCAAGGAAGGTGAGATGGAGGTAGGGAGGAGGGCCATGAAGCTGGGGAGGACCCCAGACTCAGCGACCCTGATACACACGCCTCTTAAACACCGAGGCACCCCGCCTTCAGGGGGTGTGAGGAGGGGAAGGAAGAGAATGCGGAGCAAGTGGCCAGAAGGGACGACGGGGGCACGTGTGAGGCATGTGGGTGGAGATTCAGGAGACAGTCTTCACGTTCATTTTGGGGGTAAATGTTTTGTTGAATTACAACATATATTCACACAATATCTAAATTATACACCTTATGGTTTATTATTATATATGTGAATAGAACTCAGGGAGTTTCCAAAAGGTAGACACCCCCATGTAGACAGTATCCTGATCAAAATGAAGAATATTCTCAGTATCCCAGGGATTCCCTCATGCCCCCTTTCCAGGCACAATACCCTAGTCTGACTTCTCATACGATGGATTAGTTTTGCCTATTTTTATCCTTCATATAAGGGCTTCCCATGTGGCGCTGGTAGTAAAGAACCCGCCTGCGAATTCAGGAGACAAAAAGAGATGCGGGTTTGATACCTGGCTTGGGAAGATCCCCTGGAGAAAGGCATGGCAATCCTTTCCAGTATTCTTGCCTGGAGAATCCCATGGACAGAGAAGCCTGGTGGGCTACAGCCCATAGGGTCGCAAAGAGTCGGACACAACTGAAGTGACTTAGCATGCACGCACATATCCTTCATACACACGGCATCGTAGAGCACATTAACTTCTGTGTCTGTCTTTGCTTTAACATTACAGTTCTGAGACCTTTTTAGGTTATGCTGACACGGCCTTAAACACTATTCATACCTGGAGATGCACACAAACTTCTATGTGTGCTCACACACAGGCAGGCAGGCACATGTGTACATGTTCTGCCACAAGCCTGCACACAAACTCACACATAAACACATGCACACACACCCAACTTCTCATGCACGTGTGCACATTCTCTTACACTCACATATGTGACTATCAAGCACACATAGAAATACTCACACCCAGATACTCATGCTTATACACACTCACAGGGGTTCTCACACACACAAACATGTTTTCAAGACAGATGTGTTATACTTACCTTGGTTTTCCCACACAAATGCACCCTCACACCATGCACCCCCAGGCTCATGCACGACACCCGTTTCTCACAACCTTGTGCCCACTTTCACAGGCTGAGGCCAACCCCCAGCCTCTCTGGTTCAGGCTCTAAACAGACAGAGGAATGTGATCAAATCGACAGCTGAGAACTGTCCTGAGAGTAAAGCTGTACTTTGTTGAGAAATCTGAGCCCTTATTGGAGGGATACAAGTGTCTGTGTGTCTGGAGGCTGCGGGGAGAAGGGAGGTAGTGGGGTGGTCTCCCAGGGCGCCTGTGGCCACTGGGCTGTTTCCATTATAAAAAATGATGAAAGGACTGGAGCAGTGAGAGCATGGCTGTGAGTAAATAAAGCTGCCACCTTTGACCCTTGGAGGCCAGGGCTCATCCCAGGACGAATGCTCATTAGTTGGGGAGGGGGTGCTCAGGCCCAGCCCAAGTTCTCCAGCACCCCAGGCTCAAGGCCAGACTCCCAAGGGGGAGGGGGACGGGGCCTGAGCCCCTGTGTGATACTAGGGGACATGTCAGGGAGCAGGGGGAGGAGAAAGGAGCAGAGAATGTGAGGGGGAGGCTGGGGACATTCGTGGGGGAGTGCTGGGGACAGGGAGGAGGCTCTGACTTCTCTCTCTCTCTGCACCTCTCCAGGTCTCTGCTGCTCCTGAGCTCTGAAATAAGCATAGGTCCCCCTTCTCGTGTTTAAGGCTTGCTTTGCTTGTTTTTCTAATCATCAGGAACTACAGGCAAACAGGGGTTAGCAAAAATAACAAACACAGGCTAACTACAAAGTCACCAGGAATTCCAGAGAGGTTGAGAAGTGGTTGTTTCCTGCTTTGACAGAAACGAGAGTGTTTCTGGGCCTGCCCGCTGTGAACTCCCCCCAGGAGGTCTGTCCAGCTCAGTCACTGGTTTGGAGGAAACGTTGTTTGGATCAGTGGCATTGAAATGGTCATCAACGGTGGTCACCCAGCTGCTGTCCTCATATGCGTTTGTCTGCAAAGAGCACAAAGTTGGCTGAATGGATAAATAAGTGAATGGATGAATGAAAGAAGGTTTCATTCCGTGGGTCTGGCTTCAAAAGTCTTTCAACACGTTTGTGGGATTAGCCTCACTATGGAGTTAGGAAGGACCCTTGGCCGTTTTCAGGCTTCCTCCTTCTCTTCTTTCTGCAGCTGACCCTCCGGATGCCCCTCCTCAGGGCTGACATTCACTTTATTCTATAATCACATTGGTTCCTAGAGGGTCCCCTGGTCCGGTTTCCAGGAGAAGAAAGTGTTTTGCAATCTGGTTCTTAAAGAGCCCTGCCCTGCATGTCTCTCCATCCTGAATGGACCCAGTAGTCACTCTCTTTGCCCCTCCTGGAGGACACTAAGTAGGGGTCCTAGGAAGTCCTGCCTTGGCTAATTATAATAAAGGTAATAATGACAATGCCGTATAGCAATAAACACAGAAGTGTTCATCAAAGGATAAGGGTACTGCCAGGTTTATGTGCGAGGAGTGTACAGAGAAACAGACCATTGTACCCCTACCCTTCCCACCCATCTATGCCTGATTTAGCAAGAGGAGCAGGGGAAGACAGTACAAGAAAAGCATCTCCATTTTCCTGTAAGCCTGAAGACTTGTGGCTGGAATTGAACAGGAGGGAGGGATCGCTGAAGGACACAAGCATACTCCAAGCGGGACAGAGCTCGCTGGGGTCGGGGGGAGTGCCCAGTTCTTGGCTGGGAGAGCTGCCTCTGGCCAGTGAGACATGGCCTGCAGCCAAGCTCCCAGAGCCTGGCCGCTTTTTATCCCCCAGGCACAAAGCCTATTTCCCCCAAATCCCTGATGGTGACTTGGCTTGGTCTTTGTCCCTGGGTGGAGAGGGGAGGCAGAACCCCCATGGAGGGAGGAAGAATCTGAGGCAGCTGAGCCCTGTGTGTCAGCACTGGATTCTTAGTCTGCGCTGGAGGGCCCCTCTTGGCCCAGTCTCTCTTGCCTCATCAGTCGAGATGAGGGAGAGAGCCAGGTGGGCTCAGCTTCACAACCAGCTGGAGACCCAGAAGACATAGGTATTGCAGAAATCGAATGCTGTTTCTGACTTCTCCCTTAGCATTCTGTCAACTTTCAATTCCCCCAAACCATGACTGACTTTAACTGAGAAGTTACTCTGGGCCACACACTATTATGTGGAGTTACATGAATTAAATGATTTAATCTTCATAATGATTCTAAGAATAGGTGCTACTGCTATCCCCATTTTACAGATGAGAAAATTGAGATCCTGAGAGGTTAATTTACAGTTTTTAGATGAATGACTGAAATTGGAACCCAGCAATCTAGCCTCTAGGGAGCTGGTGAGTATAACCAGCTGTAGGAGCTGGCTTGGGGACACGGAAGCCCAAGTTCAGGAGTCAGATTTGGAAGGTAGTGAGTATCCTGTTAGCTGTCCTGAATCTATGCTGCTGGGGTCCCCTCATCTGAGCTAGAGCAGACGTAGTCCTGCCCCTTCTACAAGCAGCCCCAACTTCTCTGTGTTAATGGAAAGGTGGGATGACTCACAACCTCTCCTTTCCCTATTTTATTAGACTCCTATCTTCTCAACAATAAAAAATTTGAAACATCAACTGTTACAGCAATTGTAATGTTCCATCCCTTGATCCTTATCAAGGTTATGACCTGTACTTTTTCAGCACTGTAGTCAGTGAGTGTGTGTGTTAGTCACTCAGTCATGTCCCACCAGGCTCCTCTGTCCATAGGATTTTCCAGGCAAGAATACTGGAGTGGATAGCCTATCCCTTCTCTAGGGGATCTTCTCAACCTGGGATCGAACCCGGGTCTCCTGCTTTGCAGGCAGATTCTCTACTGTCTGAGCCACCAGGGAAGCCCCTGTAGTCAGTAAGAACATACACTCTTTTGTGAATTTTTAAAATTTAACATTACATTGTACGTCATTTCCCTGCATCCTCTTAGTCATCATTTTGATCATTTAGTCCTTCTTGTGTTAAATTTTATGATATAAAATAACTTATTGTTCAAGTGGTAAATCTTTCCCAACCCTGTTTATTGAGTTACGCTCCCTTCTCCCTTGCGTTCAAACATCTATATTCATTTCTTAGGTGTGACTGGCTCTGTTTCTGGGCTCTCTTCTGTCCCACTGATTTCAGTGTCTATCTTGGCGCCTATACCACACTGTTTCTGTTTAGTTGCTCTATAACAAAATGTTTGAACATCTAGTCAAAATTGCTCTTGTTTAGAAAAATTATGTGATATATTCACCTATTTACTCTTTCACGTGAAACTTGGAATAATGTTTTTCTGAGGTCAAGAAAATTTCTAGGGTGATTTTGATTAGTAAATCCAGTCTGTAAATTTTCTTGGGGAGTATTGATATTTTTACGCTGCTCAGCATCTTCACCAAGGAAGGTGTTATGTTCTGCTGCTTGTCTGTGTCATAGTTAGCAGTTTGAATTTGTTGCTGTTCTGCTGCTAAGCCATGTCCAACTCTTTGTGAACCCGTGGACTGCAGCGTGTCAGGCTCCTCTGTCTTCCACTATCTCCTGGAATTTGCTCAAACTCAGATCTATTGAATCAGTGATGCTATCTAACCATCTTATCCTCTGCCACCCCCATCTCCTCAATCTTTCCCAGCATTAGTCTTTTCCAATGAGTTGGCTCTTCGCATCAGGTGGCCCAAGAATTGGAGCTTCAGCATCAGTCCTTCCAATGAATATTCAGGGTTGATTTCATTTAGGATTGACTGGCTGTATACTATTCCTTTGTGCTGATGTTCCCTGGCTGGTTTAATCATTTCCCTAGTGTAGGGTATTTGGGTTGCTTCCAAGGCTAAGGCACTGTGAATAGTGATGCTATAAACATCTTTGTACAAATCGCTTTTTTATTTCCTTGGGAATGTGATCCCCAAAGTGGGACTATCTGATTAAAGGATATGAACAGTATCATGGTTTTTGTTATATAACCCAGGGAGGACGGGACCAATTTACAGTGCCACCAGCAACATATAAAGAAATGTCTACTCTTCCCTTAAAAAAACCTTGAGCAGCTTGAACACTTAAAAGGGTAACTTGTTCCTAAGGTAAACAAACCACAGACAAAAGAGGGAGTCTGAGTGCAGGGTTCTGAAGAGAGCTGATCCTGCAGCCAGAGGCAGCCTGTGCCTGGCCCATGGCTGCTGTGCCGCCTATGAATCCTTCTCAGAGCCAGATTCCCCATCAGCATGAGAGCCTGGCTTTATTTTTATTTACTTAGCTTATGTTTGTACAGCATTTGTTATGTGTCAGAAAGTACTCTAAGCACTTTACAAATATTAAGCCATTTACTTCTCATAATAAGCTCATAAGAGAGATCCTATTATTATTATCATGTCCATTTTACAGAGGAGGAAACCAAGTCATAGAGTAGTTAGCTGTAGGTCCCACAGTTAGTAGGATTTGAACTCAGGCCATCTGGCGTTAGATTCTTAACCACTGTGCACTGCATCTTTGATGAGAAACAGGCATTTCAGCTTGTAGCTGCCCTTCTTTTTCTGGGTCCTGCAGGAAAGGAAGACCCTGAATCTTCCTGTCCTGGGTTTCAGGCCATCTTACACTGGCCTTGTAATTACTTCCTTCTCATGTACAGCCATCATCTGTTGGATCTTGCACATGCCAGCCACTGGGCTTAGTACTTTTATGTCTTTTTGTCCCTTTTAATCCTCACTACAGTCACACAAGGAAGGCAGCATACCTTTATTTAGTAAAGGAGGAAACTAAGGATCAGAGAGGTTAAGTATGTCTCTCAAGATCACACAGCTACTAGAGCGGCAGGAGAATTTGAATCAATGCCTTTGATCTTTCCATTATACTTGACTCCTTGAAACCCCACTCTTTACCCTAGTCCATTTCTTTTTGGCCTGATTGGTGTTCTTGAAACACACCGAAACGGAAACCAACCCCGGTGGTGTGCCTTGCTGCTCCTCCTGGCCACTGTCAGTCCTGGCTTCACCAGAGCCCAAGTAGCCACCCCCAAGGGAAATGCCATTTTTACCTTCTGCTTTTTGGAACTTAGAGGCCCCAATAGCTCCTTCCTTTCCCGTTTTGAAGTCCACACCCCTTTGGCGTTACCCACTGGCTCCTACTTCCTGCCTCAGGATCTTCCGCTGGTTTACAGAGCACAGGTGATGGGCAGGTTCTGATTTCAACGACTGGACCACACCCCTCCACTCAGATCTCTGCTCCTCCTCCTTCTCCAGGTTCTCTGGGATGACTCAGAGCTCAGGGACCTTCCGGGGAGTGGTTTTCGTCCATCCTGTCGTACAACTGTTCCAGTCCCAAACATGCTGCGCACACATTACACAGATGTATACGGAATTCCCAAAAGGAATAAAATACGGCAATTCCCTGGCAAACTCTGGAAGATTTGGTGGCAGCATAAACTGTGATAACCACGCTTGGCATGTTGAGTGGATGTATATTTGTGTTTGTGCGTCCTTTGGTGTGAACAGGCCAATGTGTATGGTTGGATACATCTCTGAGTGCATGCTCTTTGGGTGGGAGATAGCAGAGATGCATGTGTGCGTAGGTGAACCCAGGGCTTCAATGACAGCCCGATGTCTTAAGCGCAAAGGTTTGTGTTTGTGTTTTTGAGAGTGACCATCTACATGTACCCCTGAATTTGTGTGTGTGTTTGTGTGCACACATGTACAAAGTGGGCAAAAGGTCTGCTGAGGGAGATTTCCTGTACCAAGAACACTAAGAAAAGAAGCAGCAGGGAGGCGGGACAAGAGACAGGGTGGACAGAAAGTGAAAAGAGGAAAGACAATCAAGTCTGATGCTTTGTAACCAAGTGAAGGGATGCTGTGGGAAGTCCGAAGTGCTCCAGATTCAGACCAATTTGCAGAATTCAGCAAAGTCACTTGTAGCCCAGGGCAGGAATGGCAGGTCAGAGTTGGCGATAAGTATGTGCTGGTCTGGCCAGGTGTAAGGGGAGTGGAGAATATGGTTAAGCACGGCTCCCCTCCCCCATCCTTCAGGCCCTGGGCCCACAGACCTAATGGCCTTTTGAGCTAAAGACTACTAGGCCTTGGTGGAGAGGTTGGGGGTGGGGAGAGAGGCTCCAGGAGGCCTAGGAGGAGGTCTTGCCAGCTCCCCTCACCCTTCTGCCTTTTCCAAAGGCAAATGAACCACCTTCTTCCAGAAGCTGCTCAATGGTTTCGCTGACTTCAGAGGGATGGTGGAGGAGGGAGAAAGGAGGGGAGGCGTCTGAGGCAGGGAAACTTGTGCTGAGCCTGCAGGCTGCCCAGCCCCTCCCTGGTTCCTCATTACTGAGGTCCTCAGGCATGAAATGTCTTTTGAGTTGAAGGCCAAGAAGAATCCAGGGCTGTGTTAATGACCAGCCTGTACCAGGGCAAGGCCTGAAGCAAGGGGCTGCCTCTCTTCTGTTTTATTTATCTATTTATTGGCTGTGTTGGGTCTTAGTTGCCACATGTGGAGTCTTCATAGAGGTGCACAGGCTTCTCTCTAGTTGTGGCACATGGGCTCCAGAGCACGTGGCTTAGTAGTTGCAGCAAACTGACTCAGCTGCCCTGTGGCCGGTGGGATCTTAGCTCCCTGAACAGGGATCAAACCCCTGCACTGGAAGGCAGATTTTTAACCACTGGACCACTAGGGAAGTCCCGGGTTTGCCTCACCTGAAACCCTGGCCACACTTTTCTGCTGTGTCGATGTTCTATTTTTCCAGAACTTACCTCTAATGCCTTGGTCATACCCTCTCAGCTGGACTCTGAAGAAGCCTCAAGAGGAGGGGAGTTAGGGAGGCAAGGAGAAGGCATCCAGTATGTCTGAGGAGTTCACCTGCTGGGTCTGGGAAACTGAGGAGGGCTTGACAAATATTCGGTTTCAATGACTCCCAGACCCGTAGGAATGACAAACACTTCATGTAAGTGTCAATGCAATAAGAAAGATGGTAAAGCAGAGATACACTGGATGAATTAGGACACTTACAATGTTTCATCTTTATACTAACTCTGACAGTAGCTTGTTGAAATTGAAGGCAGAGTCCACTGTGCCTGAAAAAAGCATGGGCCAGAGAAGTTCATGAATCTGTTCCAATTCACATTTGTAAAGCAGTGCAGATGAGACTTCAATCCATGCCTCCGTGACTCCAAGTGAATAACAACAACAGAAAAGGTAATTTTTTAAAAGACACATACTATCAATCCCGTGAGGGCCTCATGAATTATGCCTGGAGAATGTCACGGGAGCCAGAACTTCAAAGTAGGACTGGGAATTTCCTTTCCTTTTATTATTATTATTTTCAGTGGGGGAGATGGGTGTTGTCAGACCATAGCACCCAACAGCTGGGTGCAAGCAGGAAGGTGAGATAATATTTATCTCTCTTAACGTTTATTAAAAAGGCTAACAGTAGCCAGCAACTGGGGGAGATGCTGGAGTGGAAAGTAAATTAAGGGCCTTGAATGGCGGGGATGAGGGGTTTTGAGTTTCCCATAGACAACAGTAAGAGGTTCCTAAGCCAGGGAAGAACATGCCCTGGACACCCTTTCTGTGTTCTGTCGCTCAGTTGTATCCGACTCTTTGAGACCCCATGGGCCCGCCAGGCCCCTCTGTCCCTGGGATTCTCCAGGCAAGAATGCTGGAGTGGATTGCCATTTCCTCCTCGAGGGGATTTTCCTGATCCAGGGATCGAACCTATGTCTCCTGCATTGGCAGACAGGTTCTTTACCATTGATGCCACCTGGGAAATTTTGAACACCCTTTAGGGGGAGAGAATTGGGCTCTTCCAACAGTGTGGAGTCAGAGGAGAGGGGTGGGGTGCCAGCTGGGACCAAACTTGCTGATAAAGAAATTAAGTGGAAGAAATGAGGGTGTCCAGTGAGGTTCCTGGCTTGTGGGTGGATGTGAGGCTGCCTCCAGACAAGGAGAGCTCCAAGCCAGGAGGCCTGGAGAGCAGGATGGTCTTGGTATCCCAGGGAGAGGGGCAGGCTGGCGAAGCCCTCAAGCACGGGCAGCCATGCTGCGGCCATTCTTACCAAGCACGGCCGGCAGCCCCTGCGTTCTGAGCCTCAAGCCTCATTGAGAGGTTATTAATAGGGAGTTTGTCTGGTGTCAGAGCGTAGACATAAACGGCATTAGCATTACCCCATAATCGTATTTAGTAAACGCTCATGCCGCTCTGTCTCCCGTAATTGCATTGGGAAGATGCAATATTTATGAAAGGGGAGAAGGGGACGTCACTGCTCATCTTGGTGCTGCAGTAAAAGTCCCGGGAAACACGGCGTGGGCTGCTGAGGCCTGGGAGTGAGCAATGTGGGTGTCGAGGTCTCTCAAGGTGGCCCACCGGAGCCCCCCACCTCCACCATCTCTCCCTAGCCTCAGGCAGCAGGGCAGGGGGGTGTGAACAGAGGTGACAGCCACTGATCCCCTTAGTGACACTCCTCTATAACGTCCTAGTTGCTGCCCTGCTGGACACACGGAAACTTCTGCTGGGCCCAAGCCTCCCAGATGTGGCTCCCCTCACCCCTAGTTGGATACCCGGGAACTCTACCTTCACTGCGTAGCCTTGGGGATTTGTCAAAGCTCAGCAGGCAGCAGTGGAAGGCAGAGGAGGTGGGAGTCCTGGCTGGGGGGGGGCAGGGGTCCTGGCTGCGGCAGAGTCTCAGGGGCAGTGTTGGCCACTGGATGATCCCCAACACCAGCTGCAGACCTAGGTTCCCAGGGCGGTGGCTCTCTTCTGCTTCCCTTGGGTCCCATGGCTCAATCCCTAGGACACACACCCCCCCAACATGTGGGGCCAGCCCCAGGTCTCCTATTTCCGGGTGGAGGAGGCAAGGGTGCAAACTTGCCCCAGAGGGACTTGGAAGCATGGCCGTGTGCCCCCACCCCTGAACATCCAGTCTCCACAGCTCTTGAGCTCACAAGATGAGGAAGTCTTGCTGGTGCTGGAGCACCAGTAGATGAGTGTGTGCCAGCGCTGGCGGGCAAGCTGGGACCCTGCCCACTGTACAGTTAAGGTGCAGGAGGCACGGGGCAGTTTAGGACAGACACAGAGACCTGGTTCCAGTCCCGGGAACCCCAGGCCTAGGGAAGCAGTTATTTCTCAGGCACCTGTGTGGAGGGCACTGGGAGTCAAGACTTCAAAAGGCTGCGTGTGGGTACTGGATCAGCCGAGATGTAGAGTAGGTCAGGGTAGGAGAAAAGCTGAACAAAAAGATGCCGGTGCTTGGAAACGGTTGTCCAGAAAGCCCCCGTGAGACTCCCTGGAAGTCTAGGAGGAGAGGAAGGCAGATCCCTAGGCAGGCGCTTCCAGATGGGGCCTTGGGGTCTGCGTGGCTCCCAGTAGTGGGGGCTCGGTGTCCTTACACACCCCACTCACACCTCACTCACACACAGCTCCACACTCTACCCTTAAGCCCCGCCCCCCTACATGGCCCGCACTGCACCTACCGGCCGGGAGGTGCTCACAGCTCTCCATGCTCTTTCGCACTTGGGATGGGCTGCAACCCTCCACCCACTCATTCACCCCACACCCACGCAGACTGCACACACCTCCCTCACTGAAGCATCCAACTGGTCTCATTTCCAGCGGCAGCTTCCCTCCCTCCCTCTCCTGCCCTCACTTTGAGGCGGAAGGGGCACAGAGGAAGGCAGCTGAGCACCGGGAAAAGAGTAGGCGGAGGAGGGCCGCGGCCCCTCCCTGTGTCCGCTCCCTCGCCGCCATCCCATTCATCACAGCGTCGCAGTCCAGTTGGGGATCCCGGCACCCAGCACCCCACGTAGCCCGCGGGACAATGGGATTATTTCCAGGGGGAGAGGCTGCCTGGGGCAGCGGCTCAGGCGGGAGTGCCTCCCTCCCTCAATCCGTCCCTTGGCACCCAACGAGCGCCTGCGGCGGCTGGGGCGGGTGGCAGAGCGGACGCGGGTGGCGCGGGTGGCAGGGCTTGGCCGGCCTAATTCAATTAGCTGGGTCTCCGCCGCCTGCCCGCAACTCTGGGCCCGCTGGGGCTCAGCTTCGGGCAGCTGCTCTTCGAGCGCAGAGTCCATGCATATGGATACCGTCCCTCCCGCTTCGACGTGGCTCCCCCACCCCCCTTGCCGGCACCTGCGGCTCCGTATCCCGCCCTCCCTGAGAGAGGGCGACCCTGGCCTCCCCGCAAAAGTTGGAAAACAGTTGGCTGCTGGTGGGCCCAAAATGGGGGTGCGGTGAAGGGAGGGAGGTGGGTCTTAACCTGAGCAGGAGGGCCTGCGAGGAAGAGAGGGTACCTGTATGTTTGTGGCCTCTCTGCCGACTGGCGTCCGCGTGACCTGTGGGGTTGTGTACACGAAGGGAGAGGTTTGATTTGGTTTTGAATCTGCCTAAAGTGTGTCCTGTATCTGTGGGCACCTGAATATGAATGGGAGAAGGAGGCTTTGTGAGCATCTGCAGGGATTGCGCACAGGAGTCTGTGTTTTGTGCGCAAGAGTGAGTGTGGGTCTGTTAGTCTGGGCGCCAGAGGGTGTTGTGTCTGCGCCAAGGAGTTATCTGGAAAGCCTCGGGTGGTGGGCGTTCGAAGTCTGTGCGTGACCATCAGTGTATATGCGGGGGTCCAAGTGCAGTCAGGACAGTGTGGAACGCGTCACCCCACTGCTGCCACCACTAGCACCAGCGCCAACAGCGGGAGCAGCTGGGTCTTCCAGGCCGAATTCATGTTCCCCTTACCCTACCCCGTGTTTTTCTGATGGAGGAAGAGCTTGGAGAATTAACTTCAAACCTGAACTCCATTTACTCGGAGGACGCTTCCCAAACCACCAGGCTGGCGCGGAGGCTACAGCCGAGGTGGTCAGACCCTCTCACTGATGGCAGGCTTCCAGCCGTCCAGGTTTTCCTTTGCCAGAGCATCGTGGTGGGATCCACAGATGCGTGCAGCTTCTGACAACATGCCCTGAGCGCCTTCAGAATTCCCAGACCTGCTCCTGCCAAAGCAGCCCTAGCTCCTGGGGTGATCATGAGACCTTCAACTGGCCTCCCCTCTGCAGCCAGGGATGAACCCAACCCCCGCAGGGAGTCTGGGTTTTCAGGCGCTTGGAGATCTCCATCCGCTCTTCCTCTGAAGCCAACTCTCTGCTCCAGGAGTGGACAGGAATTGTGGCAATGAGTCTGGGTAGATCTGGCCATGGTGGTCCACAGAGCCTGCCAGCCCTGCGCAGGGAGGAGGTTCTTAGAAGGCAATAGTGGTCCTCAGACGGCCGACCTGCAGGGAGCTTGTGCCCTCTCTGCTCTGACTCCCTCCTGGGCACCTCAGCTGAGAGTCTGGCTAAGGGGATGCCCTCTGCCAGAGGAAATTCCTCAGATCCAGAGGGACTCAACTGGTCAATGAATAGGGCCAAGGGCAGAGGCCAAAGGTGAGGGAGGCTGGCATGTTCCCGTGGCCCTGGGCCCTTGTTACTGGGATCCACTGGTGGGAAGCCCTCCTAAGCTGTGCCTCTGGAGCTTTCCCACCAGGTGATGGCAGGGCCACAGATATCTGTCTTCCCCTGAATTTTCTCTCACACCACCTTTACCCCCACCCTATGCCCTCCCACCCCCATACCACCCTTTCCTCCTGAGAGCACACTTAGCATGGAAGACATACCCAGTCAAGGGCACCAGTGCTGGATGGTGAGACCTGAGGGTCTCTGGGCTTTCCTTGGGATATATTTGGTCAGAGAGAGATGAGGCCCTAGCTCACTGCCCAGAGGTGATGGGGCCAACAGCTTCCTTTTGGTCAGAAG
This sequence comes from Capricornis sumatraensis, assembly GCF_032405125.1. Taxonomy (NCBI): domain Eukaryota; kingdom Metazoa; phylum Chordata; class Mammalia; order Artiodactyla; family Bovidae; genus Capricornis; species Capricornis sumatraensis. Next base: position 22,355,969 of record NC_091091.1, read on the forward strand.
CTGAGAGGGGTGAGTGTAAGAGGGGAGGCTTTGGGTTGGGGGTAGGAAGAGGAGAAAGGTGGTCACCCCTTAATCAGGTGACAGCTGAGATTGTCTAATATCAGGGAAGGTCTGTCCCCTGTCCCTCTGTCTTTGATCCACTTGGGATTCCTCCACTGATAGGGAAATGTGTGCCTGTCCTTCCATGCTGGAGAGGTCCTTGGGCTTCACTCTGTAAGGACTGGGTGGGGGCACCTGGAGCTGACCCTGGACAACCCTCACTCCCTGCCCTGAAAAATCATTGAATTGTGTGACTGGAACCAGCCTGACCTGCTCGGATCCCTCCTCCTCCATCCCAAAGACAACACCACCTCCCCCACCCCCTCACTCCCAGCTTCCTCAGAGGTGAAGTGCCCTTCACTGGGTTTCTAAATCTCTGAGTCACCAGCTTCACCTGCCTCCTTCATGGATGGTGACATTTTCTGCCCCCTTCCTGAGGCAGGGAAGCAAGGCAGAAGGGACACCTTCGGTATTGGGAATCCAGTCCCCAACCCCCAGGGTCTGCTTTATATTACATGTCCCTTTACATGGTTCCCAGCCTGTTCCATCCTTTACCTTCAAAATGCCTGTTGGACATACCCTGTCTCCTGCCACCCTCACCTACAGGCCAACACATGGCGATTTCCCTGACAATTACACTAGAAATAAGAAGCCCCTTCCACAGATGCACACAAACCATCACTGTTACACTCACACTATCACAGTGGCTGGAGTATAGTCTTGCCCTATCAAATATGCCCATTATAGAGGAACAGTTACAGAAACGCATTCTTATCCTGTTACAGAAAACACATTTACCTGCCTTCTCACTGACATCCAGTCTCACACAGACAAATCCAGTTGTAAAAATGACCTAGACACCTTTCATCTCTTACAGCACCCTTACTGAAGTGTTTTTCTTGCAGCCTAATAGAGTACTATCCCAACAGTCTAACACTGATACAAAATAGACAATGTGTATTTGTTGGGTAAATTAACAAATTAGTCCTCAAAGACATGCCCCGTATGTCTGCACAGCTACCCTCACTGCCATGCACTTTCATACCCGCTTTCCCCTTGTGGTTGCAGTCCCACAAACACAAAGTAATTAAGTTACCACAAACACCCCTAAGCTAAAGGACAACCTCTGGCCCAGGGGTCTCTCCCTGAGCGGGGAGGGAGCCGGGTGGGATCCAAAGAGGCCTCTGCCTATGGCTGAGCCCTCCCTTTTCTCCTCCCCCTGCCCCAGCCTCAGTCCCAGCTGCTCTTCTTTTAATTGGAGGTACTTATTATCCTGCAGGCAAGGGGAGGGGATCTGGGATGGTGGTGGGGTTGGGGGTGGTGTTACCAGGGGGCCTAAGGGCTCAAAGGCACCGAGCTGTGTGCAGGGTACTCCTGCAAGACATGGACCACCTCTGCCAAGTTTGGTGCTGAGAAAGCAGCTCGTAATGAATACAGTCAGAAAAGCAGCATTTGAGTCCAGTCTTAAATGCTTTCCAGGTTTCAGTGAGTCAGTTTTCTCATCTGTAAAATGGAGATAATAAAAGCCACATCACAGGATTATTGAAAGATGAGATGAGGTAATTGTGACTGCAGATGCCTAGGACATCAGCTGTGCTTTGTGGGTCCCTTTCCTAAAAGGACTGTTCTGCAAAGTATGGAAAAGCACTGTGGAAACACTGAAGCTGCATTGACTGTAAGCTCTGTGTGAGCCTCCTCCTCCATTTCAGAAAACTTGCCAACCTATAGCATAGTGCTCAGGTAACACTGGGAAGTGTGGTGAGGGGCAAAGCCCAGTGAATCGTCACCCTTTTGTTTCATCTTCCTAGGCAGAGATGGGACTGAGAGAATAACCCTGGCCCCTCTGCAACTATGTCAGCGGGGGACAAAGGCTGAAGTTAAAGTGGACTCAAAAACTCCAGATGTGGGGAGACCAGCACCTCAGAACTAGATTGGGATAAAAGTTGACTCATAGTAGGAGAGGTGAGTGGGAAGCACTAAAACCATCAGGCAGGCAGGCACCTGTGAGGGCAGGGGAACGTTAGGACGTCCCTGGGTTTCTGGGTTTTGATGAGTCAGTCTTAGTGGGCTACTAGGCGACTGTGACCTCTGCCATCCTTGGGCTGGGCCAGCAAGATTAAAGTCTCTTCCCAGGTACCTTGGACAACTTGTGCCAGACCTGAGGAGGTAAGTGAGGCAGATGTCCAAAGAGTTGGAACAGGCAGGGTTGAAAAGTCAAAGGGGCTGTAAAGTCCATCGGGAGGGAGGAGAAAGAAGAAAAGGAGAGTGTTAGAAACACTCAAGGGATTTCCAGCACAGATTAGAGAATGGCAAAGAGGAGTTGTTCTGAGGGTAACCTAGAAAGACAGGGTTTTCATTGTAGCAGGCAGAACTGTGGTTAGACCCAAATGTGACTCCTTGACCAAAAGGAGGAACACAGCTGGGACCCAGCCTCATAGGAAGCTGGAGCTCCCTTCTGCATCATTTTCAGCCTCATACAGAGAAAATAGTTCAGATCTGGGGGTCCCAGATCAGTTCTGTCTGTGGGACTTTGGGAAAGTTTGTTCATCCCAAGCCTCAGTTATTGTTTCCTTTTCTAGTAAATGAGATATAATTTCCTATAACATCATACAGAATATCTTTTAACTCATACAATTTAGTGGCTTTTAAAATTATATTCATAAAGTTGTACAACCATCACCACTGTTTAATTCTACAATATTTCTATCCCTACAAATAGAAACTTTGTATGCATTTGCAACCAATTCTTACTCCCCCAACCCCACCAATCCCAGCTCCACTAATCTGCTTTCTGTCTCCAAGGATTTGCCTATTCTGGATGGTTCATATTAATGGAATCACATAACATGTTGCCTTTTGTGCCTGGTCTCTTTCACTTAACGTTTTGGAGGATTGTCCCTATTGTAGCAGGAATTCCTTTTTATGGCTGAATAATATTCCACTGTATGGATATACCACATTTAACTTATCCATTCATCAGATGATGGATATTTGGGTTGTTTCCACACTTTGGCCATTATGAATAATACTGCTATGAACATTCATTCCGTTTTCTTAATTATTTAAGACTGAGGATGTTTCTGTTAATTTCACAAGATTGTTGTGAGTCTTAAATGAGATCAGTGCCTGGCACACTAGTTTCTCAGCAAAATATTTATGTTTATCTCTGCTTTAGTTCCCTCAAGATAAGAGACAAGAGGCTCATTCAGGTTCAAACAACTTCCAAAGGAAGTCTGGAACCTCCTGTGTAGAGGTGTAGTATGCCTGCCTGGGAGGGTGGAGAGGAGAGAACTGGCAAGGGAATAGAGTTCTTTCTCATGTTTCTGCTTAATGTTTACAAATGACCACCAGCTTCATACTCGGCTTTGTCTTGAGGGGCCTTTGTCCACCTGCCTGGAGCCCAAGCAAGATTTTTCCCGTAGAAATGTGCCACAAACCAGCAGCCAGCTTTCCAGGCCAACCCATATAAGCAAGTTAAACCCCACTCCTTCATCCTGATCAAGTCATTTAGCCTTGCTGAAATGTGGTTTCCTTGAATCCATAAAATGGGAATAATCCTTGTCTTGAAGACCTGGTGTAGAGTTTACGCCCTACATAACACTTTCCACCATCTGGCTTATTGTACTTGCTTCTCTGTTTACTGTCTCACTCATGCTGTGGAATATAACCTCCATGAGGACAGGAACGAACAGCGACTGACACGTAGTAGATATTCAATAAAATATGTGTTGAATGAAGAGGTTCTTTCATTCATTATTTACCCAGGATAAGTATATTTCATGGGTTGGGGCTGCACTCCACAGGGAGGAACAGAGATGAAGAAACCATTCCCTGCCTCCATGGAGCTCTCTTCAGGTTACAGTCACACATATGGCCAAAGCAAGTAAATTGCGATGAGACTTGTTAAGTAGAATGCGAGTCACCACATTCTAGCATCTTGTCTGATAGACAGCCCCTCCCTGAAGACCTGTTGAATCTGAACTAGAGCAGAAATAGATCCCAAGTGATCCAACCTGTGCCCTTACTAGGGCTTGGCGCCTAGGAGGGAGCAGACCTTTCTCTGCTAGAGAGGAGAAAGAGAGGAAGCAGAAAAAGGGAGTTTCCTTCTTCTCTCCTGGGCTCTAAGCCAGTCAGCCACAGGCAAAACTTTGAAAAGGCCTAAATTTGTCCTGCTGTACTTCCCTGATCTTGGTCCCACCATACCCAGCCCCCACTGCCTTAAGCCCCTAGGCCTCCCTTCCAAGATTCCAAAAGTAAGAAAATAATTCCTTCCCCTTGCTACAATCCAAAGGTTTCTTGCTTGGAATAACCAGCCCTGGTGAAAGCAATCTGATTGAATTCATTCGCATACTGTGGAAACTGCTTCTTGGGACTTCTATTTAAAAGGAAAGGAGGTATCTTGGGCACCTCCGAAGCAGGCCCCAAGCCAATTCCTCTGACTTGTGACTGCCTTTTAGGAAGTTTCTCTTCCTCAGTTTCTCTAAATAGGCTGAGGTGAGGTTGCTGCTGACTTTTTCAACCACATATAGCCACTGTTCATAAGCCCTTGTTTTAAAAGACAATCCTGAACTCACCTTCCTGTCTGGGAGGCATACCCCGGGGAGCAGACAGCCTTCTACTTTCTAACAAGCCAGACAAAATTGGGAGTAAATCCTCTGGTTGACAGACTGGAGCTTCCCGGCTGAGCCCCTGGGGAGATTCTCCGGTAGCGCTGGGTGCCCCTTCCCCACAGGCCTGGTGGGCGAGCTCCTCCGGCCCAATTCTAAGCGAGGAGGTGGCTCCCGCCAGGCGCGGAAGAGGGCTCCTTGAGGCCATCTGTCTATCCGTCTCTGGGAATGCCAGCCTCCTATTCTTTCTCCTTTGAAGCCTCTGGTTCGCCTCTTCCCTCTCCTCCCGAGCTGCTTCTCTGAGCTTCGGGCTCAGTCCCTCCGTCTCTGGCTCCTACATCTGTCTCCGCTCCAGGCTTTCCTCTCGCCTTCTCCGCCCCTCCCCCGCGCTGTCATTCACCCCGCTCCTCTCCGCTCACAGCCAATGGAGAGACCCGGCCGAAACTGAGAGGCTAGCTCGCACCGGGCTTTTTCGCCCGGTGATTGATGTCCCAGAGTCAACAGCGACCGAGCAGCCGGAGAGGGGAAGGAGCAGCCGGAGAGGGGAAGAATACCGCGCCCCCTCTCTCCTTCCCCTCCCCCCCCCCCACTTTAGCCCTTCTGCGCACTTCGCCTCCAAGTCTCCACGCAGCCAGGAGCTGCTGCCGCCTCCGCGCCGCCGCGCGCTGTCCCCGAGCCAAGCACAGCGAGTGCCACCGCCCAGGCCCCCCCCCCCGTGGGGCCGGGGTCGGGGGCCAGCATGGAGCACCTGGGTCCGCACCATCTCCACCCGGGCCACGCGGAGCCCATCAGCTTTGGCATCGACCAGATCCTCAACAGCCCAGACCAGGGCGGCTGCATGGGGCCCTCCTCGCGCCTCCAGGACGGAGAATACGGCCTTGGCTGTTTGGTTGGAGGCGCCTACCCTTACGGCGGCGGGGGCCCCGCAGCCGGGCCGGGGGCCGGGGCCGCGGGGGCCTATGGCGCTGGAGGCCCGAGTGGCCCGGGTGGCCCGGCGGGCGGCGGCGGCGGCGCGTGCAGCATGGGCCCGCTGGCCGGCTCCTACAACGTGAACATGGCCTTGGCGGGCGGCCCCGGTCCCGGTGGCGGCGGCGGCGGGGGTGGCGGCGGCGGCGGGGGCGCGCTGAGTGCTGCGGGAGTGATCCGAGTGCCTGCGCACAGGCCGCTAGCTGGAACGGTGGCCCATCCTCAACCTCTGGCTACCGGTTTGCCCACCGTGTCCTCCGTGCCTGCCGTCCCGGGCGTCAACAACCTCACCGGCCTCACCTTCCCCTGGATGGAGAGTAACCGCAGATACACAAAGGACAGGTTCACAGGTGAGTCCGGCCCGCGCGCGCCCCGCCTGGCCGCGGCCCCGGCTCTCCTCTACCCCTCCTCCGCCCCGGGGCTCCCTGCAGCCCCCTCTGCGCCCGGCCGCCCGGCTCTTCTGGGTGCTTCCCCCAAGTTCAGCCGCCCGCAGCCTCTCTCGCGGAATCGACTCGCTGGAAGAGTTCTCCCAGCCTGGGCCCCTCTCCGTCTCTCCCACAGGACCCCCTGCTCTGAGAAGTTCTGCCTGATCCCCTCTTGGAGTCCCTGGGCCGGTCAGGCGAAGGGAAGGGGTTGTAGCTTCGGGACTACCTTCTGCCGGCATTTGGGGCTCAGGGATCTTGGAGAAAGGGGCGCGAGGTGAACAAGCTGTTTCTTCCGTCCTGGCAGACGTTGTCTGGCCGAGGCGGCGAATCCCAGAATCAGACTCAAGGGAAACAGGTTCCCCACCTTCCTTCCCCTACACACACACACACACACACACACACACACGCACGCACACTGCGCTCCGAGGTCCAGTGCCCGTCGCGCTACCCGACCCGATAGAGGCCGTGAGCCGAAGTTAAGACGCAGAGCTGGCCGGCCTTTCTTCCCGGACTGCGGGCCCCGTCCGGGTCAGTGGCAGCGACTAGGCTGAGCCGCCCGCTCCGTTTTCGTTCTGTCCCGGCTCGGCGTCCTCCGCTCTGGGCCCAGCCTCGTTTCCTCTGGCGTGAATAATGCACCGGCCAGGCCCGTGATCGATCGGCAGCCGAAAGAACCCCTGGGACGATAACGCACTCGGCGGTGGCGGTCTGCCCTCCTCTCCGCTGCCTGCTCTGCGCCTTGCTTCTGCCTGCCTCGGCTCCCTCCGCTCCTGCTTCCGCTCACGGCACTCAGCTTTTGCTCCTGCGCGGGTCCTTTTCCACGCCGCCTCACTTCCCGCCGCCCCTAGTGTTCCCTGGATGTGAGACTGCGATCTTCCCGCCAGGCCAGGCTAGGCCCCCAAGTCCGCTGGGAAACAGCCCTGAATTGAGCCTGGGTTCCCGGCGGGGCCTTAGAGAGAGAGGAAGCAGGAGGCACAGGCGGCTGCCTAGATCGACCACGACGTGGGATTCCCGTGGGGCTCGGGCTCCAGGGCCCAACGGTAGAAGGGGAATAGGCAGTTAAGAGCTAGACCCTGGGCTAGGGTCGTGTTCCAGCCTTGAAACCTTGGCCCAGATTCTGGGTCAGTGGCAAAGAGGGGTGGAGGAAAGCAGAAGATCCATTCCACTGTGAGCCTCAAGAAGGGCCCCTGTGACCCAGCCCAAGTCCTCTCATTCCTGGGGAGGCAGGGCCTAGTGCCCCGTCCTACTCCCCCAGCCGGGCCAAGCTAATCTTAAAGGGCCCTGATGGAACACCACCACCACTGCCAGCCTGGAACCACTGGGAACCCACTGGTGGAAAGGTGCTCCACATAGCCCACTGAGGGGAGCCACAGCCTGCCCTAACCTTGCTTCAGCCCTAAAGAAGGCTCAGAAGGAGCTTATGGCTGTCACCTTATGCATCTGTCTCTGTGCCTGTGCTTGTCTGTGTGTCAGCTTGTCTGGGTCTGTAGAGCTCTAATTTGTCCCCTGTTGTATGTGATGTGTCTGTATGTTGGTGTGTAATGGAGGCCTCAGGTCAGGATCCAGGATTCCTGGCCTTGACCAAGGATGGTCTCTTACTGTTGAGCAGCTTATCTGAGGCTGGAGGCCTGGGGCTATGAGGGGAATGCAACCTTTAGCTCGCCTTGGACATGCCCCTCAAAAAGACTGCATCTGTCTGATGGGCATATGGGAGCCCACGGCTAGGGAGGCCTCCGTGGTGGCAGAGCCCATGGCGTCGGCCTGGCGGGCCGCTGGGTGGGGGGCCATTTCAGGCCACAGGCTTGGAGCTGAGGGCTGACAGGAGGACCACAGCCCTGCTTTTGGGGTCTAGCCGCTGGGCTTGCTGACTCGCGGGGTGTCGGGCCTGGGACGCCTCCTGACGCTCTGCCGCTTGCCTCTGCCGTCTGTCTGTCTCTCCCGCTCCAGTGGCCCTCTCACCCTTCACTGTAACACGCCGTATAGGTCACCCCTATCAGAATCGGACGCCCCCCAAGAAGAAGAAGCCGCGCACGTCCTTCACGCGCCTGCAGATCTGCGAGCTGGAGAAGCGCTTCCACCGCCAGAAGTACCTGGCCTCGGCCGAGCGCGCCGCCCTGGCCAAGGCGCTCAAAATGACCGACGCGCAAGTCAAAACCTGGTTCCAGAACCGGCGGACAAAGTGGAGGTGAGCTGGCGGGTTTGGGCCGTACAGTCTCTGGTTCCAGGCCTCTCCTGGGGAGTTCACACTCCTTCGATCCCTGCCTTCCGATGGTTCTGGTTCGGAGGAGCGAACCGCTCTGCTAGGCTCGAAGGGAGTGGGAAGCAACCGTGGCCGATCACCGGATGGGGCCGGAGAGCCCCTGCTGTTTTGCTTTCCGGCTTTCTGGCCGGCACACTCAGTGCGGTCGTAGACGCGGCTGGTCTCTGCCGCTGCTTGGGGTATACGTCTGGATTTAAGGAGTCTACGCCGTCTGGGCTTCCGAGATCAGCTAGTCCTGAGGGACTTTTTGTTTGCGCAGACTTAGGGTACAGAGATGCCTCTTCTATCCTGGAGACCAGAGGCAGAATAGCACGCTCCCGGTTTCTGCGCCCCAGCCGGGGCTCCTGCTAGAGCGCCTGGGGCCCCAGGCCGCGAGCCCGGTCCCTGCTGTCTCCCTCCTCCCTAGACGCCTGGCCTGGGTGCAGCGGGTCCCCTACCCGGGAAGGGGAAAATCAATCTGCGCCGCCTGCGGCGGGGTTTCCCAGGGTCCCACTGAAACGGGGATCAATCAGGAACAGATGGGTATGTGTGTGCAAGAGAGAAACATTTTCTCTTATCCCGTCACACACCCACAGCCACACTCGTTTTCCCCACAAGCAGGCGCTTTCTTCGGTTGAGCCCTTTTGCACCCCTGCATCCTCCCGCACATTTGGCCCGCCTGCTGGGTTCCACACACGCCGGGAGCTTCTTGCTAGCTCAGGTCTCAGGCAGGAGAGCAAGAGAGTCTGGGCGAAGTCCCCGGCGCCGGGCAGGGAGGGCCTGGGCCCGGAGGAAGGAATTGGAGTTTCCTCTTTTTCTGAATGAAGGCGAGGAATCTGCCTGAGATTCCGCCACCGTGGCCACAAAGGAAGCCACTGCTCCGCGAGTCTGTGCCCCCTCTCCCCACATTCCTGCTGCTGGGGAAGGGTTGGGGGACGCAGCTCAGACCTCTGGAAAGCTAGGGAGGGAGCAAGGACTGGAGGGGGGAGGGGGGAACACACTCGGGTTCCCAAGGCCGATCCGAGGCTACGGCCTAGGGGAGGGAGTCAGGCAAGCCCTTGGGGTGGGCGCACAGAGAAAAATAGTATAGCAGGCTTAGAGAAACTGATACACAAGGTGGGGGCAAAGATAAACAACCCATCCAGGGAGAAAATAAAACAGAGAGAGAGTGGACTTCCCTGGTGGCGAAGAAGTCTTATGTATGTATAATAAAGAAAAGCAATAGATGACGGAAACCTTCATTTTCGTTTCAAACAAATTCCCTTAAATTCTGAGAGAAGGAAAGGGGTGGGGCAAGAGAAAAACCAAAGGAAAAGACACAAAGCCTAAAGGAAGAGAAATAGTTTGAAATTCAGGGAAGAACGGGCAGAGGAGAGACAGAGCTAAAAGGCAAGAAAGGGCGGCGAGAAGAAGGTCGGCGTCCGCTGCTGGGAGAGGCCCTCTCGCTGGCTTCGCTCGCCTTCATCGATCGCCTACAAATTGCTTCTGGAGGCCCCGGGGACTCCCATTAGGTCTGTCCACCTTAGAGACAGACGCTTGATCTCAGTTGACTGGGTGGAGGGGAGGCATTAAATGGAATAAGTGAGTCATTGCCTCCCTGGACCGCCTCGGAGGAAGCCAGTCGGTCCGGCGGGAATCCCGGCCGGCCCAGGGCTTGGCGCAGGAGGTCGGAAGCCTGGGAGAGGTTCTCAGAGAGAAATGGGGTGAAGAGGCCCATCATGGCAGCTCACATCCACCGGTCCCTGCCTCTGCCCTGGACTGATGGGGAGGGTGAGACCGCTCAGACTTGGGAAGGCTCCTGGTCTTCCTCGAGTCTGGGGAGAGGCAAAATGCCATCCTAGCCCTGCTTGTGCCTTCCAAGGCCAGTGAGGGTGTGGGCCCTGCCTGGAGCCAGAGAGCCCCAACTGCTTGGGCCTAGAGGATCTCCCTACAGTTCCCCCAGAGTACACCCTATCTACTTTTGTGGTTTCCAGTCTCTGTCGGAGTCAGAACCCTCAAGATAGGGGAGTGTTTCCAAGGGCCCCTAGCTGAAATTGGGGGCCGCGAAGGGGAGCTGCGCTCTCCCAGGCGGTCTCCCGGGAGCGCACCCGAAGCGTGGGTAACGGTTTGTCCCCGGTGCAGGCGGCAGACTGCGGAGGAGCGTGAGGCCGAGAGGCAGCAGGCAAACCGCATCCTCCTGCAGCTGCAGCAGGAGGCCTTCCAGAAGAGCCTGGCTCAGCCACTGCCCGCGGACCCGCTGTGCGTGCACAACTCCTCGCTCTTCGCCCTGCAGAACCTGCAGCCGTGGTCTGACGACTCGACCAAGATCACCAGCGTCACGTCCGTGGCGTCGGCCTGCGAGTGAGCCTGTCTGCTACTCTCTGAGAGACCCGAGACCCGAGTCCCGGGCCCAGCCAAGGGGTCTCGAGGCCCCGAGAGCCAGGACTCTCGTCCGCTCTCCGCCGCAGACTGCACGCCTCCGGGGATCGCGGCGCCCCTACGCACCGGCCCGCGCGCTCGCGCCGACGCCGTTCTCTTTTGGGTGGAAAAGAAGAAGAGAGCGCGCAGGAAAGGGACGCGCCGCCGTCTCCCAGATGCCTACGCGGTCCCGCGCCTGCTGGAACTGTTCAGAGTCCTCCGTTAGCGTCTATTTTATTTTATTCTGATTTTTAGCGTGGGACTGAGAGAGGCAGAAGAGGTGGTGGAAGAGCTGGTGGGGTCCCTAGAGGACAGCATGAGCTGTCGTTTGAACGTACCCTGGGGAGACCGCCCTCTCTGTTCTCCACTCCCCGTACTAGCCCGCCCACACGGACGTGATTTCACTGTCCCTCCTGGTGTCTCCCCTCAGTCACGCACAGGGGCCCTATGGCAGAGTGTCTTGCACACACAGGGTCATAGCCTTCACTCCCTTGGCCCTTACGATCAGGGGTGGCTCAGATTCATTCTGAACAGTATGGCACTTCTCACAAATACAAGGCCACAGTCACACTGACACACCATCACACACACAACAGCCACAACAGCGTCACTTGGCCTACCAGACCCCTATCACACACCCTAGCTGCACCCAGGTATGCACAGGCAGGTTTCCACACAAAAAGCCTATTTCTCCAGATCCTGTTCATAGGGGGGGTTTAAGTTATGCACTTATAAGGTGTTTTCTGTGTAACCTTTTTATAAAGTGCTTGTGTAATTTATGTGAAAAAAATAATAAAACCCTCTGAATCCGAAATCAAGGCTGCTTGCTCCTTGCTGAGCCCAGCACCTTGCAGCTACTTGGGTCTGGTGTGAGCTGGTGCAGCCAGGGCAGCCCCTCATACTTAAGTTTGAAGGACATCTTGGGGTCAGGACCTGTCAGGTTCTGGAGAGAGGAAAGGAGGAGGAGGAGAAATGAAGAGAAGGCAGCAGTGAGAAAAGTTGGGAGAGCCAGTGTCTCCCAGAACAGTTAGTGCTCAAGATTTGTCTTTGGGAGTGAGTTATGTGTGTGCACTGTGTGTTTCTGATGGTGTGGGCAATCAGGATGTTATACTGACAATGAATGTTTGTATAGTAAGTGTTCAAGTGTGTAATTTTGTATGCAGGTGTGTGTGCTCATTTTGCTTCAGTTGTGAATCGAAACTACCATTATATAAACAGACTTGTATTGGTATGTGTGTGATCATGTGTAAATGTGGTTTTGAGTAGCTGTATAATCACTCACCAACATCTGTGATTGTTAGTGAATCAGGGGCTAATATTTGTGATAGTGCATATTAGTTTCTTATTATGAATCTATTTTTGTGTTAAATGTGTGAATGTTTATGGTTGTATATCATCTATAACTGTATGTATGTAATCACGTGTTAGAGGTGTATTTCACTGTATGAGTGATACTTGTCTAGGATTGTATATAATTGGGGGAGTGAATTAATGGGGAGTAGGGATCATTGTGGATGACATGTCCCTGCGGTGAGTGTGTATGGTGCTGTGTGAGTGGGTATAATTGTACACTGCTGGAGTACATAATGGTGGGGTGTGCAGATCCATTGTAGGGATATACACATCTGCTAGGAGTTTGGGGTCCTAGGACCTTACCCAGGAAGCTGCAGAGATTAGAGCATTCTATGAGTAATCGGACCGGGATCTTCTGTGATGTTTGAAGCAAGACTTCCAAGCTCCCAGACTAGCCTGGCCTAGGAGGGATCTGAAAACCTGACTTCCCCGGGACCTTCAGGGAGGCCCCAGACCACTCTAGCCAGGACAGCAGCCACAGTACACAACACTCCCCATAACATTTAATCCCCCACCTACCAGACCAATGTCAGGATATACAAAACTGACTTAAGCCTGCGTTTCTGGAAGAAGCTAGGTGGTAGAGGCTTTGGGAAACATGCCATCCTGGGGTAGTGGAGTGGGGACATAGGAGGCTCTTTCTTTACGGTGGAAGAGTGAGAGAACTTTGTGGCTAAAAACTGGAAGAGAGTAGGGTGTGGGGCTTGTTCATGTATGCAGAGCTGTGTGCACCCAGACTGGGGTTGAGGGCAAGAGAGTTATGGAAACCATCAGAGCCCTTATCCTGGCCTAGACTGCCCTCTTGGCTCTGCCATATCACAGGACAAAGCACAGCAACCTCCAACCCAAGGAGGCCCAGGAGGAAATTTGGCTGAGTGCGGAAGGGGCACTGCTTGTCCACCCCTATCTGTGCTCCTCTTTAAGCAGGATCTGGGAAGGAGGGAGGATTCTGAGTCCAAAGGACTTCCAAGGTGGAGGGGCTACCCCAACTCCAGACCCACCGGGTGACCAGGCCAGACCCTGACAGTGTGTGGGTCAAGGGGAGAAAGTTCTGATCTCAAAGTCAGGTCTGCAGTGGGCCTCCTGCCTGTGCAGGCGGCGGCATCCAGTACCGGGCCAAGCGAAATCGAAATCCGGAAATGGCCTCTTGCAACCGCAGAATTCTGCTCCTCCTACCTGGGTAGGTCTGGCTCTCCCTCCCCTCCTGCCGGGACTGGAGCTGCCCAGCCTAAACCATTTTCAGTTGGTGCGGTCTCTCCTCTATTTGCGTCTTTAAGAGGCACCTTCAGTGCCTGCCGGTTGCTGTATTCCAGAGTTGCTGACCCCAGGGGAAACTGGGGCCTTCCTCCCACCTCCTGACCCCTGGGACCCTTCAGGCTGGGCACCCGGGGGCTCCTGGATATTTTCTGGCCACAGACTGTCTAGCCGAGGCAGGAACGGGGAGTGGCTGTCCGGCTCAAATTCAACCACCAAACAGGCTCCCGAGAACCCCAACTCTTCACCAGCACTCCCTCACCTCTGCTCTGGCGAGACAAAGCAGGCAAAATCAGGCATAACACACCTCCTCCCCCAAATACCTCCTACGTCCCGGATCTTCACCAACAGCTGGGGTCACACTCAAAACAGCGCGGGGCCAGGCCCCTCAGCTCCTCTGCTCTCGGACCCTGTCCAGCTTATTCGGGCCTCTCGGAGAACTGGGCTTCCGCACGCCGGAATCCCGGGAGCCCATCCCCACCGCTCCCCGCTCCGGCTCCCCCTCGCCTGTTTCCAGGGCTCCCAGGCCGCCCCGGTCGCGCGCTCTCCCGGGGCCCCTCCCACGCGCTCGGGACCCTGGGCAACGCGTCTCAGAGGTGGGGGCACACTCCCCAGGGTACTGGGGCCCTCGGCGCTGAAGGACGGCGTACGACTGCCCTTTCTCGGTCGGGAATTCGTTGGGACGGAATCTCGGTAAATCCCGCGTCGGCCGAGGGCCGCGGCGAGGACAGGCCGGGATGGCGGCGGGGCCCGCACACCCCGTAGTCCCGAGGGGACGCGGGCTGGAAGGGAGGGGGACAGCCAGGGTCACAATCAGGGCCAACTACCCGCCGCACAAACAAAGCTCACAACTCCTATCTGCCACCGCTCCTGCAGGCAAGGGCCTGTCTCTGTTCAAAAATAGAAAAGAAACAAATGATCCGAATAATGGTGTGTAGAGATGCGGAGGGAGAAGAGGAATTAACGAACCTGTCTGAGCAGAAAGGGCCACTTCCTTCCTTGGCTTGAGTGAGCCGACTGCACTGACCAAATCCTGCAGTGAGTGAGCCTTGATACCCCTTCAGACCTGGCTGACTGGGTGGTGGCCTTCTGGGGCCCAGAAACCCAAGCAGGGCTGGGGTCCTAGCGCCCCTGTGCCCCCGCCCCCTAGGGTGGCACACAGAGAATCTGGCCTAACCTGTTAACGATAATAGCGGCTTTGTGTGGCCAGATCCGTGCTTGGGAGCTCTATGGGCACAGTCTGAGCACTGCCTCGTGAAGCGCCCACCGCAGTGGCAGGTATGGGGTCTGTACTGTACAGGCGTCCTGTTCGTGGTGTGAGTGACCTGCAGATGGGCAGGCCGGTTCCAGGTGTATGATACAGTAGTGCAGGGATCTCCAGGCTGTGCAGAATTGGAGCAGCTGGGACTCAGAGGACACGCTGCAAGGGGCAGTGGGCTAGAGCTGGGGCCCCAGAGCTGCACGAGGGGCCAGATGCTACACTAAGGCCAGATGCTGGAGGAAACTTCCTCTCTGTTTCTGCAACTTTGCTCAGGCACACTTGGCCCTCGCCCCCACACACTTCCCCCCCCAACACACTTGGCCCCCCATCTCGCCCCACACACTTGCCCCCCCCACCGCGCCCCACACACTTGCCCCCCCCACCGCGCCCCACACACTTGCCCCACACACTTGCCCCCCCACCCCGCCCCACACACTTGCCCCCCCACCCCGCCCCACACACTTGCCCCCCCACCCCGCCCCACACACTTGCCCCCACACACACACTTGCCCCCCCCACCCCGCCCCACACACTTGCCCCCCCCACCCCGCCCCACACACTTGCCCCCCCCACCCCGCCCCACACACTTGCCCCCACACACACACTTGCCCCCACACACACACTTGCCCCCCTACAGATACTTCCCTTTTACTCCTCCCAGACAACCCCCCCCACCGCCCCGCCCCGCCCCGCCCCGCGCAAGAGTAGGACACAATTGAGCGTCTGAACTGAACTGAGACCCCCTCCCCCTCCTAAGCAGCGTCTCACTCTCCTAGGCCTTCCTAATCAGCTCAGATTTTGGAGCCCAGCACCCAGGTCACTGCCTGGGTAGCTAAGAGGAGCTGCCCGCGCGATTTTCCCGTATCGTTCGAATCCACTGCGGGCCCAGGAAGATCTCTGGAACGGCCCACCTGCACTCACTCCTGGATTCCTTATCCTCGGGAGTCTGATAGGAACAGGCTGAGTGAGTGAGAGGTCTGCAGCCAGTTCAGATTTTCCAAGGAGCTCAGAGTAGACTCGGAATATGTTGTTTGCAACTGGGGCGTGGGAAGCCAGGGCGGAGGTGCAAGTGGGGAAAGAGGGAGGGGGAGGAAAGGAGAGGGGAGGAGGAGGGAGAGGCGTCGGGGGTGAGTAGAGGGAGCGATGAGTGCTCCTGTTGTGTTGAAATCACATCCTTTCACCCTGGGCCTGCTTTGTTGTGGACCTCACATACCTCCTCCAACTATACTACGACTGGAGTGTGCGATGTTACACAAGGCAAGCTACAGGTGTGCTGTTCTACGCGCGCGCATACACGGCACACACACACACACATGCACGCGTAAGGTCTCCACTGCTGCGTTCGCAGTTACCTCCACAAGCTCACGCCAAGGGGGACCCCATCAAGTTCCTATGGATGGTTACCACGCGTCTATCCCGCCAAGGGCCTTCCTTTCCTTTCCCCATCTCTCCTCCCCTAGCCCGGAGGGAGGAGGGTCTAATTCAACTACCGGTCGGTTTGGGGGTGGGGATTGCCCAGGCCTGCATTTTCGTTTCCAGCCCCGCAGCTCTGGCAACGTGACCGTGGGGGCAGCGGGCCGCCCTGGATTCGGCCGAGAACCCTAGCAAGGCCCGGGAGGTCCAGCGGCCGCCGCTGCCTCCACTAAGCCCACAACAATCTGGCCTCCTTGTATGTGCGAGAAGGCGGCGGGGGAGCGGCGTGGGCATGGGGGGTCTGAGGCCCCCCTTCTGGGTGCCATTCAATGGGGAGGTTTAATGGGAGCTGCTCCTGCCGCCTCACATTTTCCGCCCTGTGGCCCCAGAGCCTATGTATCTTTGGTTCCTGCGGGAGGAGTCCCAAGTCCGGAAAGCTGAAGGCCCAGAGACTGCTGGAGCCGGACCTGGGCTTCGAAGAAACGCTGGACAAGTGAGTTCCGGGCGCCCTCTAGGGGCCGCGCGGGGAGAGGCGCCTCTACCGAGGCCCTGGGAGCTTGTGGTCTGAGGGACCCTGGAGACCTCAGGGACGGCTGCTACCAGCCCCAGTGGAAAATAATAACGATAATAATATTAATAATTAACAATATCGAGCACTTGCTGTATTCCAGGCACTGCACTAGGTTTTAAAGGTATTAATACATTCTTAACAACCACCCTATGACGTGGGTGGTATTCTAATCCCATGTTATAGGCAAGGAAAATTGAAGTCCAGAGAGGTTAAGCAACCTGCCTAAGGGCACACGACTTCAGCATTAGAAAGTGAAAGAAAGAGGGTGAAGTCTCTCAGTCGTGTCCAACTCTTTGTGACCCCGTGAGATTCTCCAGGCAAGAATACTGGAGTGGGTTGCCATTTCCTTCTCCAGGGGATCTTGCAGACCCAGGGATTGAACCCAGGTCTCCCGCATTGACAGGCAGACCCTTTAACCTCTGAGCCACCAGGTCAGACCCCAGGGTCTGACCCTGGAACCAGTTTCTTTGGGATGGATGGCAAGTCCCAGGATGTGGTGGACTTGGGGAGGACTCCGCAAGGAATGTCTTGTTTTATGGAGGGAGCTCTTAGCTCAGAAGTCCACTGGGAGTTTGCTCCCTTGCTGCTGCTGCTAAGTCACTTCAGTTGTGTCCGACTCCCTTAGGACTTTGGAAAAAATATTTCCAAGCCACCGCAGTCCACGGTTTCCTCCAGCTCTTACTGCTCCCCCACTCCAGGATCCCCTCTGCAGCACTGCCAGGACTTGAGACCTTGCCCTCCTCCTTCCCCACACCTAACGCTTTAGGCTTTCCCAGCCAGGGCTTACCATCTTCCAGGAGCCCTTTGGGATTGGAAGGGGGTTGCATATACTTCCACCCCTCCCTCTTTTGGGTCAGCAGGATAGAGGACACAGGCCAACAGAAAATTTAAAATAGAAGTGAGCGTGCCACACTTTATTAGAGGAAGAAGTGGAGAACCAGGAAGGTAACCTGCACTAGGTTTTAAAGGTATTAATACATTCTTAACAACCACCCTATGACGTGGGTGGTATTTTAATCCCACTTTACAGACAAGGAAAATTGAAGTCTAGAGAGGTTAAGCAACTTGCCTAAGGGCACACGACTCCTTCCTGTCTTTTCCATCTGCTCTGAGCAAAGCCTGTAGCTGGAGGAGGTTGTTCTGGGTTGGAGGATGGGGGAGCGTGTTGGGGTGGGTCAGAGAATTAGCAAGGGCTTATGCCCTGACCTTTTAAACAGTAAAATTCACTCAGAATATGAAAAGAAAAGAGAGCATTGTCTTCCCTTCTTCCCTGCCTTCTCCAGAGTGATAGAGAAGGGGGAGGAGGGT
The DNA here is from genome assembly GCF_032405125.1 of Capricornis sumatraensis. Taxonomy (NCBI): domain Eukaryota; kingdom Metazoa; phylum Chordata; class Mammalia; order Artiodactyla; family Bovidae; genus Capricornis; species Capricornis sumatraensis. The sequence continues at coordinate 22,373,799 of NC_091091.1, forward strand.
AGGTGAGTTGTCTCTGGGAGGTTCTTTTATGTACAATTTAAGGTGTGTTCAAGGCTATGGTTTTTCCAGTAGTCATGTATGGATGTGAGAGTCGGACTATAAAGAAAGCTGAGCACCGAAGAATTGATCCTTTTGAACTGTGGTGTTGGAGAAGATTCTTGAGAGTCCCTTGGACTGCAAGGAGATCCAACCAGTTCATCCTAAAGGAAATCAGTCCTGGGTGTTCATTGGAAGGATGATGTTGAAGCTGAAACTCAAATACTTTGGCCACCTGATGCAAAGAGCTGACTCATTTGAAAAGACCCCAATGCTGGGAAAGATTGAGGGCAGGAGGAGAAGGGGAAGACAGAGGATGAGATGGTTGGATTGCATCACCGACTCAATGGACATGAGTTTGGGTAAACTCCGGGAGTTGGTGATGGAAGGGAGACCTGGCGTGCTGCGGTTCATGGGTCGCAAAGTCAGACACGACTGACAGACTGAACTGAACTGAAGGTATATTCATGTATATATAAACTTCATCTGACAGTCTTAAACTTTCAGGTGTATAAGAAACACTTGGGAACCTTGGTAAAATGTAGGTTCTTTTTCATTATGTCTGGGGTGGCGTTTGAGATTCCAGATTTAGAGCAAGCTTCCTGTGGTGCTGGTGCTACTTCAAGGATCAAGGTACCACCCCTGTATGTCTGAGATCTAATTCTGGGTTCTCAAGCTTATCTATCAAATATGGCCTACAGTTTTATTTGCCTGAGTATTTTCCCATTTTATTTAAAGAAATTAAAAACACAGACACAACTGACACCCTAAAATTCACTCTCCAGCATGCTGCAGGCCTCACCACTCCCTGCTATCTTACGTCCTGCTCCTTCCCTGTTTACCTGCAGGGCCCCTCTTTTTCCAGTGCACCTGTCCCTCTTTCTAAAATTCTCTTTCACTCCCAGGTGCCTGCTGAGGTGACTTTGGGCATCAGCCTAGGTTTTGGGCTCTGCTTCCCTGCTTTCTAACCTCCAGCAAGTTAATTAAATTTTAGGAGCCTGCAGTTTCCTTGTCCAAATTATAGGGCCAACCCTTCCCCGGATTACAGAAGGGATTAAGGAGATAAGGCAAGTAAAAGCGTTTGGCTCTTAGCTGGTGCTCCAGGAGTGGTGCCCGGAGCCCCTAGGTGGCTTGACGTAGGTTTTCTGTGCACCAGGCGGGGTGGGGCAGTAGGGGGCGGGTCCTACAAACTGCAGAGGTCCCCTCCCTCCCCTCCCCATCCGCAGATTCTTGATTCCTGGGGTAAAGTCGAGTGGCCTCGCAGCTTTCCCTACTCAGCGCTTCAAAGGGAGGCTTACTGTGCATTTAGGTGCTGCACTTCCTGCTCCTCCCGGCAACAGGGAACAATTATCGAGTCCTCGTGTTCACAGGCGCCCAACTGTCCGCGGGGCAGGCCCTCGGGGTGAGAGCCGGTAGCCAACAGGATGGGACGGTGGAGACAGGCTCAGCCCCAGAGGGCTGGAGGCCCCGGCAGGGTGGGGCCGCTGCAGAGCAACGTCCATCACCGCTCCCATAGACACACCGCACACCTTCCTCCACGCGTGCTCACACTGCCTTCTTCCTATCTCACTACCAGGCTGGGTCTCAGTGAGTCCACAGGGCGGAACGATCCTGTCATATGTCTACACATTCATTCCAGCAGGATCCTTGGTTACACAACAGCTGCTGTCCCCAGATCTCACCCTCACAATTGTGTCAGTCTAGGGAAACTGCGGGCTTGCGGGCATGGGCATTCACCCACCTGTTCCCTGGCCACAAGGTCACACCTGACTGCACATAGGCTCGGAGGTGGGTCCCACAGGTTCACAGGAAAACACTTAGGAACCTCTGCAGAATCCTCTCACTAGTTCACTTGCTAACAGGGGAAAACCGGCTCTTGTGTGTTGGCGCATTTTGTTCAGGAGTCCAGCCCACAAGCTCATAGACACAGAGTGGTACCCTTGAACCCATTTCTACCCAAAGGCTTCTACTTCTCTCCCTTTGGCATCTCAGACCTGAAATTGGGGGCTTCCTGGTCAGCACAGGGGAGGCATGGTTGCTCCACTGGGGCCGATTCTGCCGGTTGGTGGGCAGGATGAGTCGGGGAGGACAGTTTATTAACCCCACAGAAGCCCCAGGTTACGGTCCTAGGTGCTGGCCTGCCTCTCTGCGTAGGCACGCTGGATCACAAGGCGACTCCAGTGCTGTTTATAGTGCTGGTGCAGCCTCGGTGCTGTCGGGAAGGCTTCTAGCCTAGAGAAAGTGAGGGGTCGGTGGTCCCTCAGAGACTGGATGCTTCTTGATAGGGGGGGTGGGTAGATAGAAGTAGCGGAATCACTGGAAAGCCTGGGGTCTTTGATTTCACCAACTGAGCCAAATACTCAGTTCTAGGGACCCCCTACCAGTTCCTGCACCTTCTGCCCAGGGGTGAGTTCCACTGTCCTTCCACACAGCTTGTCGCGGGGTGTCACCGCCAGGTCACCGGAGTTCACAGGACGCCAGTGAACTCCAGCGCTGGCCTGCGGGGAGCTGCCCTGCGGCGCTCAGGACCCATCCAGGGCATGCGGAAAACTGCTTTCATGCGGACCGCCTCGAGCCTGTGTCCAGACCAAAAATTCGGCGGAAAGTTCTGTAGGACTATTAGTGAGTGTCCCCTCACCTCCGTCGAGGCCAGACAGGCAGGGGATGCCAGTTTGGAACGGCAAGAAATGTGAAAAGTGTGAGAAATGGGCTCTCATTTTAAAGCCCAGTACCAAGAGGTCTGGGATAAGGGATATAAATAGAGGAGAAGAGGGGCCTTTTGTACTTCTGTCCTCCCAAACTGGTCTCCTAGAGGGAGGGGCCGGGCGGCAGCGGAGAAAACGCAGGCTGCGTCCACCAGCTTGGATCGGATCAGTCGGTAAGGACAAGCCTCTACCCAGCTCTGAGGTGGATCCCACGGGCCCGGGGATGCGGTCTTGTCCCCACAGGGCTGGGGAACTCGGCAAGTTGGTCCTTCCTTCAGCAGCGAGTGGCTCCACTCGCCCAAGTGGACCTGAGAGGCTAGGGAATCCAGCCTCCCGGCGCTGACCTGGCTGCGGAGGGCGGCCTGAGAGGCGGCGGCCTCGGCCCCGGTTAGAGAAGGAACGCGCTCCAGGAACGCGTGCACCAGGCGGCTCCTGGCCTCGGCGAAATCTGCCATCGGCCTCTCCTGTGGGCTTTATCCCTTCCTGAGGCCCAAGAGCCGGACCCGGGCAGGCAAGTGCGCAGCGACTTCGCTTTTTCTGCCTATTCTAGGACTCCCTACCCCAACCCCGCCTTCAGAAATTGCGGGAAACGCGCGACTGAGCAGAGGTCGGGCCCTGCCCAACCCGGGGGCCGCCCAGGCCGCGAATTCGCTCCTGTGGGTTTCGGGGTAGAGTCTAGAGAAGCGCTCAACTGCCCGGGATCCGCCCAGCTGCAGAACTGCAAATGCTTGGTAACCCGCCGCCGGAGGAGCTGAGTGAGAATTCATCCTGTGGCCGGGAGGAGAGTTGCAGGGTGAGAACTCAGAAAGAAGGGCACACTTGCCGGTGGCCCTCCAGCACAAATGAGCACCACTGTGCGCCTCTTTTTCTCTAGTCCTACCTGCGTCCTGGGCCCCGTGGGGAGGACCTCAGGGCGGGCATCACTCCACTACAGAGAGATGACAGCCCAAGAGGCCCCCATGGAATCATCCCCCAATATGTTCTCCCCGCAGGTGGCTTAGCTAGTGGTTTCCCGGAAGGACTCAGGCAAAGGCAAGGCTGATAGAGGAGTTCAGGTACCCCTTATTTTGTGTTGAAGAAAAAGCACCTTGGGCTCCTGTGTTACTGGGCAGCCCCCTTTGTAGCTGTGTTGTGAGGTTCGTTACAGTGAATGCAGCTGTTCCTCTTCACATTCCTTGGTGAAAAAGTTAGTTGTTCAGTTGTGTCTGACTCTTTGTGACCCCGTGGACTGTAGCCCACCAGGCTCCTCTGCCCATGGGATTTCTAAGGCAAGAATACTGGAATGGCTAGCCATTCCTTTCTCCAGGGGCTCTTGCTCGCCCAGGGATCGAATCCAGGTCTCCTGCATTGCAGGCAGATTCTTTACCCTCTGAACCACCAGGGAAGCCCCACATTTCTTGGAACAGCCAGGAATCCCAGGAAAAAGGAGCTGATTGGCCCTGACTGCTCCTCCCCAGACAACTGAGCCTACACAGCATCTCTGCCTTTATGGCCCTTGGATGTCAGGGCAGTGGGAAGGAAGGCTGAGTCTTTTGGGCCACAGGCCTGGCAACTGTCAACAGCCTCCTTGGTTATGAGGACAAATGAGTCTTCTTAGCGACCAGAGTCCACAAGAGGCTGTAGGAAACAAGCATTCCTCTCCAGCCAGTAGAGGACAGAAACCCTTCCCACCTGTATAAAGTTCAGAGACTACTTCTCTGCCCGAGACTGCAGAGAATCCTCCCCTTCCTTGAAAGTGTTAGTTGCTCAGTCATGTCTGACTCTGCGACCCCATCGACTCCAGCCTGTCAGGCTTCTTCATCAGTGGAATTCTCTAGGCAAGAATACTTTTCTCCCTGCTCAGCAGTGTTTAAGTCTGGGTTCAGCTAACTCAAGAGAAAATTTAACTTAATACAGGGATATTGGATAGTTTACAGGAGCAACAGGAAGGTTGAAAAATGAGGAAGATTGTATCAGGAAACACCAGAAGGTCACACCGCAGAAAAGCCTGGTTAGTACATTACTGCTGGCACCCGATCTCTAGACTCTTGTATCCAGAGATACAAGTATCACTGTGTAATCTTTCAAGTCTCCTTCCATCCTTACTGACCTTAATCCTTCAGATTTAAATCTTGTGTGGGATCGTTTGATTGGCTAAACCTAGGACACATGTAGGCACCAGCTATCACAGATGGGGAGAAAATGAACATAGTCTTTTAGGCTTCTATATGAAAAACTAAAATTCACCCACCAATGTTGACCTGTGGGGAGAGTCTCTCCAATCAGAAAGTGTTCAGAAGGGTTTAAAAAAAGGCGGGGGGGAGGGGGATGATAAATGCTGCTACAGTCCACACTGTTGACTGCCCAACATCCATACACACATTTCTTTCTAAATTTACAGTCTTTCCCCCTACAGAATGCTCCCATCCAATGTCCTGCTACTGTCATTCACACAGAGTGCATTTGACTTGCCCTCAAGGGAGACATTCCAAACCCTCATAGCTCTAAATTCAGGGTCATCCTTTTATTCCTCCTCTTATTCTTTTGGCATCCTAGCTCAGTATTCTGCAACCTGTGAACTAGACCAAACTGTAAAGATAATTATCACCACACATAATAATACAATAGCAAGGAAATAAGAACTGGAAGAAAATGCAAATAAATTCAAATACCACTTTCTTTCGGTAATATTAGATTCTGTTTTGTATTTATGACATCCCTCCTCCTTTTTCTGTTCTGTTTTTCTTGCCTTCAGCTATCACCTGCTGGTTTTCTCTTTACCCAGAGGAGGAGCACGCTTCTACTTCTGAAGGATCTGAGAACCTTGATGATCCTGCCTAGGAAGGGTATTAGTTAATGTTAACTTTTACTTTCGTCAATGTTTTAAACTTTAATTTCCATTAACTTTTACCACTGGACATAACAGCATTAGGAGGCTCCCCAGGGGAGCCCCTTGTTTCCACAAATACTTCCTTTTGCCTATGGTGTAGAGAAAAATCCTGCTTGATCTTGATATTCAGAATTAATCACCGTGGCCAATCCCATAATCCCTCTTTAACATCTTTATCCATTGCCGTGAGCAACCAGAAGTGACCAGGTAGCAGTTTCTGCTTATAATTCAGTAAAAATATTGTTGTTTCTCCTGGTAGGAACTTTCTTCCTTTGAGGACTCCCTAACCCCAATCCAGCAGAAATAAGGGTCATAAGAAGTGAGAGAGTCATTGGGTACTTGTAGCAAGTTCTGCCCCTCTTTTGGGGCCCATATAATTGGGTTGTGGGAGAAATAGCTTTCTATATTAATCACTAGCCCACAACATATAGCTCATCCTTGAAGTACTGTAGCACACCATGATAAAAAGCTAAATTGTTTTAAGAAAGAATCCAGAAACACAATGGGTCAAACTAGACAAAATGTATTTTTCTCTTACAACCAGGGAAGAGGGTTGAACACATCTCTAGACCTGAGCTAATGAGGGAGTTCTGCCATCCTCAGTAAGTGCCTTGCAAAGTTGTCAGTCCTGGCTAGCAGGAAGGAAAGGGTACAGCCAACTCCAGGGCAGGCTCTTTAAGATGACTTGAAATGACTTCTCAGTGCCACTCACATTCCACTGAGGTAAATGAGGGAGCTTGTGAAATGTGGTCCCTGTGTGGACAACCATATGCTCAGGAAAAAGGGAGGATGGATTTGATGGGGCAAGCTGCAGACTCTAATATTCTTGTCTGGAGAATCCCATGGACAGAGGAGCCTGGTGGGCTACAGTGCACAATGTCACAAAGAATCACACAGCACTGAAGTGACCGAGCATATCAAGCGCCATGGTTTTCTTTATACCATTCCACTGATCTGTAAAGCCAGCTGCTTCTGGATGATGAAATATATAAGATCAGTCAATATTATGAAATTTAGCCTCGTTTTGAAACTGCAATATGAATTCTTTTTTTAAATTTTATTTATTTATTTAAATCGGAGGATAATTACTTTACAGTGTTGTGATGGAATATGAATTCTTAAGAAGCAATGTTGTGTGGGAAATAAGGCAGTTATAAGGCATAGACTATGGGAGATAATATTGGCAGAATCTTGATATTTGGTGAAGATACAGCCAAAGCTTCCACTAGATCCTGGTCTAATAGGTCCCCCTGGGGTGATAGAATAGGGGATCTGGGGTTGATTGCTGCTGCTGGCAAATTAGGTACTTCCCCAATGATGGTGACCAGGTTGGCTTTGATGAGATGTTGAATTCAGATATAGCCTTCATTCCAGTCTTGGGACCATCTAGAAGGTTCGGCAGGCCCTGGAGTTCCCTAGGGTAAAGGACTCAGATCCAGAATGTGTTATCTTGTCCACCTGATTATTAAGAACCTGTTCTATAATAGGAGGTTTTTGGTGCTTGATGTCATAAAACATGAATATTTTCACATTCTATATCCATTCCCAAAGATTCCTCTTTATCCTTTTTCTTCCACTTCCTTACCCGAAGCCTCTAACATCAATCCTTTTGAGTCCTTGACCATCTGTCTAAACCATCAGCCACCACCCATACATTCACAGCAGATCCTTACCTCAGGTCATCTTCTGTCTGCAGACAGGGTGAGCACAAAATACACTGTTTGACATTCTACCCATTGGGTAAGATTCTCTTTTCTGTTGTTTCTCAGAGCCATCCTGAATGGGACTGTACAGCAATGATTTGTTTCTGACCAGAGTCATTGTATTGCACTGTAAACTGGCCTTGAAACTTTTCTTCCTCCCTCATCTGGTGTTAGGGTATTCCCCATGAGATCATAAATGTGGAGTGAGGGGTGGCATATTGTAGTATAAGCTAGAGTGAGGCCCGTGGGCTCCTTGTTGTGAAAAATACACAGAGGCATCCACTCTTAGGATTGTGCAAGTACTGGCTCAGCACCTGCGTGAATGCCTCCATAAATTTTACACCATAGACATCTTGTCTACCTCCCCCTAGTCCAGGCCCTGGTGACTGGACTGTACTGGACACTTACTTATGTCTTCAGGACCTGTTTGCACTGGATTCCACTTCTGCTTGATGACAGACTCTAAAGGGTACAGTCAACACATGGTTAGCTAGATCAAATAGCAGCCGGCTCAGTCCATCTTGGTGTCTCATGTACACCTAGTGATTTATAGCAAACTAAGCCCCCTTCTGTGAGTAGCTATTTTCTTTTTGGGGAAAAAAAGGCTCTTGCGTCTTTGCTGGACCGTGAGAGGTGCCTCCTCTGTGATTATTCTATGGTGACGTGCCACAGGCTCCACATAGCACCCCTGTGTCCTGTAGTGACTGAACTTTCGTCCAGGCCTTATCCATGCTCTACTGTGTCTTGATAGCTGGATGGAGATGTGATAGGAATCATCAGCCTTCATATATATATATATATACACACACACACACACACACACTTATTTGTTTATTTTTGGCTGTGCTGGGTCTTTGTTGCTATGTGGACTTTTCTCTAGTTGCCTCAAGTGGGAGTTGCTCTCTAGTTGCAGGCAAGGGCTTCTCATTGCGGTGGCTTCTCTTGTTGTGGAGCACAGATTAGGGCACAAGGGTTTTAGCAGATGCAGCACGTGGGCTCAGTAGTTGCAGCTCGCAGACTCTAAAGCACAAGGTCAGTAGTTGCAGTGCATGAGCTTTGTGGGATCTCCCAGGACCAGGGATGGAACCCAAATCTCTTGCATTGGCAGGGAGATTCTTCACTACGGAAGCATTAGGGAAGCACTCCCCGGCACTTCACTTTTATAGTCCTTCATGATATAAGTTTTACAATTCCCTCAGGATGTAGCTTTTGATCTGCTATTTTGGTGAGAGTTCCAGGGTCTTCCATGTTGTCTTTCCAAATTCTAGATTTCCAGTATGTGCTAGTTTTTGAAGATGGAGAGGAAGATAATCAGGAAATTGTTTATATTGGACCCTCTGTATGGCAAATTGAGTAAAAAAGTGTTCTCATGACCTCCATGAGCTTCTACTCTAATGGACCACAGAAGCATTCACGTTAGCTGAAAGCTAGCAACTAATAATCTCTCTAAGGATGAGTGTTCCTCTTTCTCTAGGGCTCAATTCCCCTTGAAATAGTAAGGGATTCCTTAAAGGAAGACCATGAGAGGAATGCAGTAGTGTCGCTGTCAGGAGCACAGGTCTGGAGCTGGACTCTGTGAGCTTGAAATCTCTCTGTATCTTAGTTTCTTAAACTGTAGAATAGGGGTTACAGTGCCTACTTCAAAGAGTAGTTTGAAGTCTAAGTCATGTTTGAGATATAATTTGCATACAGCAAATTTCACCTTTTTTGGTGAACAGTTCTATGAGTTTTGACAAAACTCATAGGTCAGGGTGAACTGCCCAGGGGATGTGATCTCTCAGCTGGTGCTGAAGGATGAGGAGGGTATACGATCAGATATAGAACATTTTCATCACCATCCCCCCAAAGTCCCTCATACCCTTTTGGTAATCAACCTCTTCCTCATCTGAAGCTCCTGGTAACACCTGCTCTATTTTCTGTCCTAGAAGTTTGCCTTTTCTAGAATGCCATGAAATGAAATCATCCTGTATGTAGCCTTTTGAGTCTGGCTTTTTTCACTTGGCATGATACAGTTAAGATTCATCCTTGTTGTATGTGTCAGTAATTCATTACTTTTTTATTGCTGAGTAGTATTCCATTGTATGGATGTACCAGAGTTTGCATATCCATTCGCAGTTGAAGGACTTTAGGGTTGTTATCAGTTTGGGGCAACTAAGAACAAAGCTAATCTGAACATTCATGTTCAGGATTTTGGTGAACATTCCAGTTTTATTTTTCTTGAGTTAAATACCCAGGAGAGGGATTGCTGGGTTATATGATAAGTGTGTAAGCGTATTTTTATAAGAAACTGTCAAACTGTTTTCCAAAATGGATAAGCCATTTTTCATTCCACCAGCAATGTGTGGCCATTGCAGTCACTCCATATCCTGGCCAACACTTGGTATGTTCAGTTTTTAACCATTTGAAGGTGTGGTATCTTATTGTGGTGTTTTGTTGTTGTTTTTGTTTGTTTATTTTTGGCTGTGTAGCATGTGAGATCTTAGTTCCCAAACTGGGGATCAAACCCGTGCTCCCTGCAGTGGAAGTGCAGGGTCTTAACCACGGGACCGCCAGAGAAGTCCCCTTACTGTGGTTTTAATTTACATTATCCTACCGATTAATGATGTTAAACATCTTTCCATGTGCCTATTTGGTAAAATATTCAGATCACCTGTCCATTACAAAAAATGGACTGCTTGCTTTCTTTTTATTGAGTTTTGAGAGCTCTTTATGTATCTTGCATACAAATCCTTGATCAGATATGTGAAAGTGAAAATCACTCAGTCGTGTCTGATTCTTTGTGACCCCATGGACTGTAGTCCATGGAATTCTCCAGGCCAGAATACTGGAGTGGGTAGCCTTTTCCTTCTGCAGGGAATCTTCCCCAATCCATGATATGTGTTTTGCAAATATTTGCCTCCAGTCTGTATCCTGTCTTTTAATTTTCTGAGCAGTGTTTACTGAAGAGCAGAAGTTTTAACACTTTCATGAAGTAGAATTTATGATTTTTTTCTTTAATGGGTAGTGAGTTTGGTGCTGTAGATAAGAAGTTTCTGCTTAACAGAAAGTCATAAAAATTTCCTCCCCTGTGTTCTTCTAGATATTTAATAGTTGGTTTTATACTTAGAACTATAATCCATTTGAGTTAATTTTTGTTACTATGCCAATTTTCTTTTGTATATGGATTATATATAGTTTCAAGGATTAAATAATGTATGTTAAGCATTTATAAGAGAGCTTGGCACATAATGAAGTTCAATAAATGATAGCTATAACTATTAAAGAACATTCTTTTGCTGTTATTACAGAATTCACTATTTTCCTTTTACTTAAGGGTGTCTATGAAATGACTCAGGTCTGGCAATTGAGGGAGGTGCCTCATTCCCTATCACTGGGGTTTACCAACCTATCATCATTACTTATTTACCTGCAAGTAGCAGAGACCTAAAATAACAGTGTCCTAAACAAGGTGAAAGTTCATTTCTTTCTCATGTGAGTGACAGAATGCAGGCTGTCCAGGGCTGGATGGCATCTCTAGTCCACAAAGACACTCAGGGACCTACACTCCTTTTTATCTTATTTTCTCCCCACCACTAAATATTGCCCTTATCCACATTCCAAGATGCCTCATAACCACTTCTATGTTCTGAGCAGAAGGTTGGATAACCAACAAGGACCTTCTGTGTAGCACATGGAACTCTGCTCACTGTTATGTGGCAGCGTGGATGGGAGAGGAGTGTGGGGCAGAATGGATACATGTGTCTGTATGGCTGAGTCCCTTCACTGTTCACCTGAAACTATCACAACATTGTGAACTGGCTATACCCCAATACAAAATTATAAGTTGTTTTTTTTTTTTTAAAGAAATAGAACCTCTGATTTTTAGCAGAACACGTGGCTGCCAAGAATAAAGACTACGTTTCCCAGCCTCCCTTGCAGGTAGGTAGGTATGGCCATGTGACTACCCTCCCATCCAGGCTGCCACAGAACATTAAGCAGAATTCCAGGTGCTATACAGTAGGTCTTTGCTGGTTATCCATTTTAAATATAGCAGTGTTTGTGTGTCCATCCCAAACTCCCCTGCAACTCATAAGTTCACTCTCTGTGAGTCTCTTTCTGTAAGTAAGTTCATTTGTATCATTTCTTTTTAGAGTCCACATATAAGGGATGTCATACATAAGAGCTTCTATTTCTATGAGAGATAAGGGGGAAATAGATATTGGAAAGCAATTAGTAATCGTTGTCACAGTAACTCAACTCTAGCCTATGTTCACCAGTTTTTACTATTAAAAAGTACTGATTGGGACTTCCCTTGTGGTCTAGTGGTTAAGACTCTGAACTCCCAATGCACAGGGTTGCAGGTTTGATCCCTAGTCAAGAAACTAGATTCCGCATGCCACAAAGAAGGCCTGGCACTGTTAAGTAAATAAATTTTTTTTTAAAGTACTGATCAAGTGGCATCTTAATGGCCTCTTTTGTTTCAGGCACTTAATTAGAAGAAACAAAAATAATTATAATGGTCAGGGACCTTTGTCTGTGGAGTACCTGTCTGTTCTGTTGACTAGTGTCTTATTTATCCTCATCTCCCGCTGCGATTAAGTGTCACTACTTGGTCTAAAGCACGTAGTGTTCTTCACTTTCTTTGAAACAAAGAGCCCCATACCATCTTCTAATAGCACCCCTTGCCTGGAGAGGACAGATTACTAATGCTTTTTGGTGCTTCCACTATTTCCTTCACCAAAGTATTTTTTAAGTTATTTGAGAACAAAACAGGACCGTTTTAGTTGCAGAGAGGGGGGTATCTGTGAACTCACAGATGTCTGTAAGGCTGGAAAATGAAGAAAGTACAGTCATAGTAATTTCCCTCTGGGGCAATCTCAGCTCACATTGGTGCACTCATTTTCCCCTCTCCAACCCTCCCTTGTTTTTTGTAATCTCAAAGATTGGAAACAAAAGACCATCCGCAGAGAACCGAGAAAATTGTGCTACATCCATCAGTGTAATATGTGCAGCCACAAAAAGAATGAGAGCTCTAATTACACTGATGTGGAGCAAACTCTAAGATATATTATGCGTAAAGAATAAGATGCAGAACAGGACGTGTGCCAGGCCGCCCTCCACATATGCGTGAAGGGAGGGAGAACATGTGGGTCTGAATGTGTATGAACAAGCTTGGGAAGGACACAAGACAACGATAGCTCTGGTTCTCTGGGGAGAGCCACGGGGTGATTGAAAGGGAGAGGGTGGAAGGGAGGCTGACTTGCCACTGCTTTGAACTGTTTGAATCTGGGTTGTGCGAGTATATTTAGTCACATGTTTGGAACCAGACTTGGATCACCCTCCCTGTTTTGCTACTTACCAGCTATAAGACTGGAGAGCAAGACCACATTCCTCTTGAGTCTCAGTTTCTACATCTGTAAAACTGAACTGTTGGAAGCCTTCCCAGCGCTCTGAGAGTTGCCAAAGGTGTTTTTGTGGCTCATTTAAGGGAGCCCAGGGTTTCACTGGCATTGCTGCCATTTCCACCACTACATACAGATGACCAAAGAGGAGAAGCCTCTGACTAGGAGAGGCCAGAGTCACTTACCAAAACCTTACAAAAAGTAATGTGGTGAGAGACTGACAATGTGATCCCTGACCTCACTGAGCTTAACCCCATGTTTGAAGAGCCAGCTTAAAGAATATCCTGGGGTTCACCTGCTGGGTGACGTTATCTGCTGGACCCTATTCCCCCACTTCAGTGACAGTGCCCAGCACCAAGCCTCAGGGATTCTGTCCCAAATCCAGATGGTTAGGTCCTAAAATTCCTCCCTTGTTTCCTCTCTCCATCTTACCAGTGAGAGAACAGTTCTAATATGAAGGAATAGAACAAGTAAGTCATCTGGGGCTTTGCAGGGAGAAACACTCAGGATTTCAAGCTCCACTTGGAGCACTGCATAACTCCACTGTGGTGATGCTGACCCAGTGTCCAAACGACACATACCAGACCAGGAATCCTCTCTCATTCATCATTTATTCATCTGACAGATTAATCCAGTCCCTTCTCTCTGCCAGGGATGTAATGGAGACTAAGCTGGAAGTTACAGTCCTTTGGTGAAGATAAACAGTCAGATAAACAAATCATAGTAAAGTGCAACAGCATCAGAGAGGCAGACAAGCTTTCTAGAAATACCAGCAGAGGTCCCCCAGGTCTGGGAAGTGAGTTTTCAGCTTGCATCTCACGGTTGTGGGTGGAGGACAAGACCAGATAAAGAGAAACAGTTTCCCTCCAGCTGTTGTAAAGGTGAAACAGTAGGTGTAAGGCTCCTGCAAGGCTCAACACACTATCAATGCTCCATCAGTTCTTGCTGGTACCTGAGGGACTCTCCCCAGATTCCCAGGCCTGAGTTCAGGGTTGCCATTACCACAAAATACCACAAGAGGGAGCTCGTCCCCAGTTATTTGTGCTTTCCTGCTCCTGTCCCTGAGACAGCAATGGAACTTTTTCGCATTACTGCTGCTCCTGCTGCTGCTGCTGCTAAGTCGCTTCAGTTGTGTCCGACTCTGTGCGACCCCATAGATGGAAGCCCACCAGGCTCCCCTGTCCCTGGGATTCTCCAGGCAAGAACACTGGAGTGGGTTGCCATTTCCTTCTCCAATGCTGGAAAGTAAAAAGTGAAAGTGAAGTTGCCCAGTCGTGTCCGACTCTTAGCGACCCCATAGACTGCAGCCTACCAGGCTCCTCCGTCCATGGGATTTTCCAGGCAAGAGTACTGGAGAGGGGTGCCATTGCCTTCTCCATCTTCCCACTAAGGACTGGTTAGTTACACCTTACAAAGCTGTTACAAAGCACCCTCAGACACCTGCAGCCCCTGCCAAGGCCAGTGTGTGCCTGAGTCTATGTGGCTCCTGACAGCCTTGTCCTGGTGTTTTCTCTTAAAGCCCAGAATTTGTTCCTCTGAATTCTTACCATCTCAGAATAACTCCAGTTTCCCAAAATAGCCACCAATTATGTTCTTTTCATTCTTTCTGGTTCTTCCCACCCACACTAGACATCCCCAGGGCCCATCCTCCCTCCTTCCCAGCCCCCTTCTCTCTCCCTCTCTCACCCATGAGGGCGAGAACCTGACCACCGAGGCCTTGGAGCCATCTAGGCCAGCAGAGGTTCGTTTTTCTGCATCTGTCAACCACCACCATGTCCCCAGTCTCTCTCCAGAGGGGATGAAAAAGTACTCTTCCACAAATATCCTTCCTCGGTTAGGAATGCACTCTTTGTTGTAAACCCCACAGTCTCTGCCCTGATGGATAGGATTTGATCTACCTGCTCTGGAGTGAGCTGGCTCTGTTGTTCAGTTCTCACTCTGTGGGTGGCCTTGGGCAAGACCATCTCCATGGTCATCACCCATGAAACAGATATGAAAAGAAGATCTAACATCTTCTTGTAGGATGTTACTTGTAGGGTGATTGAAAGGAGCAGGTGTTCCCTGCTCAGAGAGAGGAATATTCACAGAGGAAGGAATATTCACAGGCGACCTTATTGCTTTTCTCCCCTGTCCCATGGAAACTTTTTAAACACACCCTGAGATTGACATACAGGTAAGTCCCCCAAAGGAGAGGGGCCGTTTCCTGACAGATGGCTTCGAGCCAAAGAGATAAAACGTGGGTTCCGTTGGGGGCTGGCAGGAAGTCACTCTGTTTTAACTTTCTCCCGGGAGGAGTCTGGTGAGGCTGAGGACTGACAAGCGCAGGACCTGATGAGGTCAGAAAAGGGACAGCAGAAGGATTTCCAGGGAGCGGAAGCACAGGCATGGGTGGACGTCACAGGTCAGTTGTCCCTGCAGCGGGGGGGGCAGGGGGCGGGGGGAACAAGACCTCAACCACCTGTGCCCGGCTCAGTGCCAGCACATTAAGGGAAGCCTCCTGGGGTCCGAGAGACCGGAGCCTTCACCCCCATCTGGACCGTCATAGTCAACTGGCTTAGCCCCCTTTAGAAGATGACAGGCAGTCCAGAGGCGCCCCACATGGACTGCAGTTTGCCCCTCAGTGAAACAAGAGTTGGATCTGTTTGACAGTTTTGAAACTGTGTTCCTCAGAACTTCTCAGAGACAAGGAGCCAGGGAGAGGGAGATGAGGTGGACTACAAATGCTCAAAGCCCCCTCTGTCTACTTCACGAGAGAAGCACAAAAAAGACCATGTTTCAGAATGAGAGGGGCGTCCCTGGTGGCTCAGTGGTGAAGAGTCCACCCGCCAATGCAGGAGACACGAGCTCTATCCCCGGTCCGGGATGATCCCAGGTGCTGCGGAGCAAAGAAGCCCAAGCGTCATAACTGCTGAGCCTGTGCTCTAGAGCCTGGGAACTGCAACTGCTGAGGCATGCTTGCCCTAAAGCCCATGCTCCACAACAAGAGAAGGCACTGCAATGAGAAACCTGAGCCGCACAACAAAGAGTCGCCCCCGCTGGATGCAACTAGAGAAAGCCTGCACAGCAAAGAAGACACGGCACAGCCAAAAATAAAAAATAAATAAAACTGAGGGAAAAAGAATAAGAAAGAAAGTCCACACGACTTATTTGTGTAGTTTAACAATTAGTTATAAAATGAGTATCCTGTCATGCAGGGCAAGTAGTAGAACAGTACTCATACCCCAGGGCCCCCTGATTACCCTTCCTTTGCCACCTTAGAGGCCCCAGACTTGATTTTAAGGAAGCCAGCAGGTCTGGTATAAGATGTAGGCTTTAGTGTTTGTGAGTGTGTGTGGTGCCTGTTTTAGCTGCGATGCAGGACCATGCAACCAAATCGGGCTCACACTCGCCCTTTCTTTTATATGTGCATTTTTCTTCCCTTCTCCACCGCCGCTGCTAGTATTTCCCCCTTTCCCCCACAGACACTTACTATGTTGTATTTGGCCTGTGCCCTTGGGTATATGTGGTGGTGGTTTAGTCACAAAGTCTTCTCCGACTCTTGTGATTCCATGGACTATAGCCCTCCAGGCTCCTCTGTCTGTGGGTTTTTTAGGCAAGAATACTGGAGTGGGTTGTCATTTCCTTCTCCAGGGCATCTTCCCAACTCTGGGACCAAACAAGTATCTCCTGTGTTGTAGATGGTCTCCTGCATTACAGGCGGATGCTTTACTGCTAAGCCACCAGGGAAGCCCTGTGTATATGTGTCTTTGAGAAATATATTGTGTTTTAAATGTGTGTACATTTTATTTTTTATTAAACTTTTTTATTTTGTATTGGAGTGTAGCTGATTAACAGTGTCATGACAGTTTCAGGTAGACAGCAAAGGGACCCAGCCACACACGTATATGTATCCATTCTCTCTCAAACCCCCTCCCGTCCAGGCTTCCACGTAACACTGAGCAGAGTCCTTCCCTGGGTTCTACAGTAGAGGGAATCTGTGCACGTTTCATATCTCTCTTTATTCTTTCCTTTTTACTGCTTTTAAGACTTACCCATGTTGTTATATATTCCTCAAACCCATTGCTTCCAACCGCTGCCCGTTTACTCCGCAGAATGCATTTTTCATTCACGTCATGGTTTTTCTCATCTTTTCTCCTAATGATAGATACTTAGGGTAACTCCAGTTCTCTGCTGAAGTGAGTTACACTCATAGGTGTTTCCTCATGGACCTGAATTTGGGTTGCTCTGAGGCATAAGACCTCAGAGGAAGAGATAAGGCAAGGCAAGGCAAGCAGGTTTAGGATTGACTGGTTGAAATCATTTCAGTGGGCTCTTGGGTACAGGGGCTGCCCCTAGTTGCCTGGTGGCTGGCCCTGGGTGATTAGAGGAGGTGAATAGTGTCCTGGAGTGAAAGAGCCCAGAGAAGATGGAGTGGGGTATATAGACTCTGGATTGATTAGTTTGCAGGTCAAAGGCGTGCTTGAAGGTGAATCCTTTACTAGCTCTAGGAATTGGCTGGCCCTCAGATGTAAGTCTCTCCAAGGTTAGCAAGGCTCCAGATATTAAAGCATCAGAATTAAAAGATATGCTTAATACTATGAGTTTGGTAGAACTTAGCTACGAAGTCAACTGAGCTGAGAAAAAATTTTAATGTGTTAATTTTGATTATAATTTCAATTATTTTACTGGTTGTTGGCCTATTTTCTATTCCTTCTTATTCAAAGCTTGGCATTTTATGTATTTCAATAAACATTTCTTATAGATATAAAATCTTATATTGGTATAAAGCTATTTCTAATAATTCTTTTACTTTGAACTTTGTTGCATAATTATGAAATTTTCAAACAAAGAAAAGAGAATAATATAAGAACATCTGTGTATCCACAATCCAACTTTGTCAAACCTTAATATTATAAAATGTCAACTTCAGAGGTTTTATTGAAAACTGCAAATACAACTGAGACTGCTGGGTGCCTCTCCTCTCTCCCACTTCACTCCTTCCCTTCCCAAAGGAAACCACAATCAGTAACTTCAGTTCAGTTCAGTTCAGTCACTCAGTCATGTCCAACTCTTGAGACCCCATGGACTGCAGCACGCCAGGCTTCCCTGTCTATCACCAATTCCCGGAGCTTACTCAGACTCATGTCTGAGTCGGTGATGCCATCTAGCCATCTCATCTTCTGTCGTCCCCTTTTCCTCCTGCCTTCAATCTTTCCCAGCATCAGGGTCTTTTCCAAGGAGTCAGTTCTTTACATCAGGTGGCCAAAGTATTGGAGTTTCAGCTTTAGCAACAGTCCTTCCAATGAATATTCAGGACTGATTTCCTTTACTTGGTTGGACCTCCTTGCAGTCCAAGGGACTCTGAAGAGTCTTCTCCAACACCACAGTTCAAAAGCATCTGTTCTTGGGTGCTCAGCTTTCTTTACAGTCCAACTCTCACATCCATACATGACTACTGGAAAAATCAGAGCTTTGACTAGACGGACCCTTATTGGCAAAATAATGTCTCTGCTTTTTAATATGCTGTCTAGGTTGGTTGTAGCTTTTCTTCCAAGGAGCAAGCATCTTTTAGTTTCAAGGCTGCAGTCACCATCTGCAGTGATTTGGGAGCCCAAGAAAATAAAGTCTCACACTGTTTCCATTGTTTCCCCATCTATTTGCCATGAAGTGATGGGACCAGATGCCATGATCTTAGTTTTCTGAATGCTGAGTTTTAAGCCAACTTTTTCACTCTCCTCTTTCATTTTCATCAAGAGGCTCTTTAGTTCTTCTTCATCCCTTAGCTCTGTAAAATTAAATCAAGAGGTGTGTCCCGTGTCCGCATCTGCATGGGAAACACCAGTTTATCCTTAAAGACTTGCTGAACTGGCCCTGTCTTTTGTACAGCCTCCCCTGACCCTCTCTGGCCACCTCTACTCCACTGTGCTAGATTCACGCCTGTGCCCCACCCCAGGCCCCGCCTTGCGTACCCCCAGCCTATCTCACCCCTGTCTCACTGGGCTCGACACAGCCGGTGGCCAGAAAATCTCAGTGGAATTGAATCCAGCGAATCTGCCAAACTCTAACCCAGGACCAGTCCATTCTGCCCTCGCCTTTGGGTTCCAACCCACACAGCACTCCGGGCAGGTGGGGAGTCGAAACAGGCTTCCTGGCTCTCTCGCCCTCACAGCCCTTCAGAAGCCAACTTTTTCACTCTTCTCTTTCACTCTCATCAAGAGGCTATTAAGTTCTTCACCTTCTGCTATCAATAACTTAGTCATTATCATTCCCACGTACACTTTTGTACTTTCATTCCATTTTTGTGTTTCCTTAACTGTCATGTAATTTTGTTTTCAGAAAGTTAAAACTCAATAAATAATATACGATGTACATGTGTGTATGTTAGTCACTCAGTCGAGTCCGACTCTATGTGACCCCATGGACTGTAGTCCGCCAGGCTCCTCTATCCGGGGAATTCTCCAGTCAAGCGTACTGGATTGGGTTGCCATTCCCTTCTCCAGATATTGTACATGTTATTCTGTAACTTCTCTCTGGCTTCATAAACCGTGTTCTGGAGACTGTGCATGTTAACAGATCATTTTAATTCCAGTTCATTTTAATTGCTGTGTAGAATTCCATCATGTGATTGTACTTCCCTTCCAGTCTGCTATTGATGGACACTTAGATTGTTTTCAACCTGTTGTTGTCAGTGATAAAGTTTTTTGTTTTTTTTTTCTGGCTGTGCCACATGGCCTGTGGGATCTTAGTTCCCCACCAGGAATTGAATCTGGGCCACGGCAGTGAAAATGCCAAGTCCGAAGCACTGGACTACCAGGGAATTCCCTCAATGGTGAACATCTGAACACATGTCTTCTTGTGAATGCAGGTAAGGATTTCTCGGGGGTATACACCTGGAAGGGAAGTGGGCTATGTGCATGCACATCCTCCACTTAGACTAATATCTGAGTTTATACTCCCATCAATATGTGAGTTCTTCTTTCCCTGCTTCATTGACAACACTTGGTCTGGTCAGATGTTAAATAATTTTCCAGTCTAATCTTTCTAAATTGGTATCTCATCTCTTGAAAATTCACATTTCCGTGGCTTCTAGAATGGTTGCACATTCTTTTCTTTTTTAATGTCTGTGGCATAAAGTTGATTTCTAGTGTTGTGTTAGTTTCTGCTATATACAGCAAAGGATCTCAAAAAGAGTGGATATAGGAGGCGATGGCCCCCCACTCCAGCTCTTTTGCCTGGAAAATCCCATGGACGGAGGAACCTGGTGGGCCGCAGTCCACGGAGTCGCTAAGAGTCGGACACGACTGAGCACCTTTACTTTCACTTTTCACTTTCCTGCATTGGAGAAGGAAATGGCAACCCACTCCAGTGTTCTTGCCTGGAGAATCCCAGGGACGGCAGAGCCTGTGGGCTTCCTTCTGTGGGATCGCACAGAGTGGAACACGACTGAAGTGACTTAGCAATAGGTATATGTACCAATTTACATTCCCACCAACAATGTAGGAGGGCTCCCTTTTCCTCACACCCTCTCAGAATTTACGGTTTGTAGACTTTTTGATGATGGCCATTCTGACCGGTGGGAAGTGATGCTTCTTTGTAGGTTTGATTTGCACTTCTCTGAGAGTTAGTGATGTTGAGCATCTTTTCATGTGCTTTTTGGCCATCTGTATGTCTTCTTTGGAGAAATGTGTATGTAGATCTTCTGCCCATTTTGGGGGGAGTTTTGTTTGGCTTTTACATAGCGCTACATGAGCTGTTTGTATGTTTTGGAGATTAATCCCTTGTTGCTTCATTTGCAAATATTTTCTCCCACTCTGTGGGTTGTCTTTTCATTTTGTTTATGGTCTCCCTTGCTGTGCAGAACAAACTTGGACATTCTTTCACATTTTCCTTGGCCATTGAGTTTGTCCTTTCTACTGGGCTGTTTGTTTCTTATTGATTTGTTGGAATTCCTTGTAAAGTCCTCTGTGCTCCAAGTCTTTGTAGGTGATGTGCACAGTACATGTCCTCTCCCAGTCTATGCTTTATCTTTCAACCTTGCCTATGTCATTTCCATGTGTAACCTAAAATTTTGAATGTGGGGAAATACATCAACATTTATATTAACAATTTGAGCTTTTATTCTTGGTTCAAGAAGTCTTGCCCTACCCGAAAGTTACTAAAAAACATTCTATTTTTTTCTAAAAAAATGTAGTTTTGCCTTTTATGTCTTTAATACCTCTAAATTTTGTTTTTATATGATGTGAAATAAGAATCTAGTTTTTTCTTATATGGAGAGCTAACTAATTCAAACCATGCAATACCACCTCTGTTATAGTGTGTGTATCTATAGATAAGTGAGTCTTTTTCAGGGCTCCTTAATTTGTCCCACTAGATTATTTACAAGTCTAATCTATAGCACGTAGTATTGATTGCTTTCACTATTTTTATAATCTTTGCTGTGATTGTAGTTATTTCCCCCTACTTTTCCTTATCATTTTCTCTTTAAACCAAGAATAATTTGGAAGTATTATTTTATTTTACAGACATAGGAAATTTTTAAAGCTTCTCTTTTGTTGTAAATTTCTAATTTTATTGCACTATAGTCTGAGACCTATATTTTTTATGCTGATTCTTTGAAATTAATTGAAGCTTCCTTTGTGATCTACTACAAGGTCAAGTTTTGCTAATATTACATAAATATTTCCAATTTTAAGGAATAAATTTCTCTACCTATACCTATTAATTTGAGCTTATTAATATATTGTTTAAATATAAGCTCTATCTTTGTTCAATTTTTATCTACCTAAACTATCAGTTTTGAGAAGGATCTATTAAAAATTTCTAATTACCATAATTGATTTATCTATTCCCATCCCAAACCCAAGTTTTCTCAGTTGCCACTTACATAATTTAATCTATATCACTATTCGTTGCTATTTTATCCCTTTGACTTATTCTTTTACAAATATATACGTCCCTCTTTGTCATTTATAATGCTTTTCACCTTAAAATCTTTTTGGTCTGATACAAAACTGCTACAGGGAGTTCCCTGGCAGTCCAGTGGTTAGGACTTGGCGCTCACTGTCGTGGCCTAGGTTCAGTCCTTGGTTAGGGAACCAAGATCCCACAAGCCAAGCCATAGTGGCACAGCTAAAAAAAAAAGAGAAAAAAAAACTGCTACAATGACTTTATTTTGATTGATGTTTTAGTTTATCTTTTTTCTCTTTGTTTTCAACCTTTGTGTCCCTTTTTAAAATAACATATTTTATTTCAATATATTATTTATTTTAATTTAATGAGATTCTTTTGATTTATAAGTTTAACCCATTTATATTTAAGTTTATTTGCTGTTGTATTCAGACCCATTTCAGCTATCTTATTTCATACTTCCTATTTACCATATTGAATTTTTCTTTTTTTCTCCTTCCATAACTTTCACTGGATAGATTGAATTTTCTTTTTTGGTTTGAAAGTTATACATTCTATTTTCATTCTTCTGGTGTTACCCCTAGTTTATGTGTGATAACCTTTACTTGTGTTTCTTTTTCCTTATCAATTTTGAACTTCTTGGTAGCTATATCTCTTCCTCCATAAAAAGCATGTGCTTGCCTCCCAATGGACTTCACAACCTTCCAGACATACAACCCTGTCATGTTGTATCATCTAGGATTTTAATGCTCAAGATACAGCTTTTTCTTTTTCTTTTTAGACTTATTTATCTAGACAAATATATACCTTACTCTATTCTTTAGTCAGCCTTCCTTCTGGTATCTTAAAGTATTAGATAAAGTATGTCTTAAAGTATATCTTAAAGTATCCAAAAGTATTCTCAAAGAGGGCCTTTGGGTAAGTAAATCTTCTAAGAACTTGAAAGCTTTAGAGCATCTTTATTTCACTTTTATGTTAAAATTTGAGTTCTAAAGTTCTTTTTCTTGCATTCTGTATTGCTACTGAGAAAGCTGATGTCAATATGATACTTGTTCCTAGTGGTTAGTGTGTGGGTGTTGTTTTTTATTTTATGTTTGTTTGCTTGTTTGTTATGATTCTGTAGAAGCTTTTAGAATTTTATTAAATTTTATTTGATAAATAAAATTTTTATTTAAATAAGAGATAACTCACACTTTATTAAATTTTACTATAATAAGTTCAAGTGATTAAAAAAAATCTATCTTGTTGGTACTCAGACTGAAATCTTATACTTTTCTCTAATTCTGGGAAATGCTGGGAATTCATTTACTCATTTTTTTTTCAACTATTTCCTTCCTTCCAGCTGTTTTTTTCCGCCTCCTCTTCTGGAACTTTCATTTTAAACATATATCTATCTTTGATATCTATTAACTTTACCCTTGTATTTTTCCTCTTTATTCCTTCCTGATACCTTTTGGGAGAGTTCATCAACCCTGTCTTCCAGTTTATGAATTCATTCTCAGTCTGAATCTATTCTGCCATCCAACTTTCATATTGAATTCTTTACTTCAGCTATTATATTTTTCATACTTGATATATATTTCTTTATATATTCTCATTCCCTATTTCAATTATAATTTTACAATTATTATATTATCATCCATGATCTGAGAATTTTATTATGATTAAAGCCAGTTCTTATTGGTCCATTCATTCTGCTTCATTTCATATAGGTTCATTTTTTTGCATTTTCTTTTAGAGGTGTTATACTACTCAATGTCTTCTCATTTTTCTTATGAGCTCATGTCCCCCTGGTGGTTATGTACCTAGAGAGGGAACTACCTCAATCTGGATCCTTAATTTGGCTGCCACCTCCCCAGCGACCCTCCACCCCGCCCACCATGTGCTTAGGCAGGAGAGAATGTGCCTTTGGATGAGGCCATTGGGTTTCAATCTGGGTTCTGCTACTCCTGAAATGCCACTCTCCAAGGTGGACCTACCTCTCCTCAGGAGATTCAATGCAGGGTGGTTAACAGGAGGTAAGAATGCCTAGCAATGAGCTAGGAGGAGCCTGGGTCCCTGTGGTGGTGTTATACTATGTCACTTTGATTATACCCTTCCTTGTGGGGTTCTGAGCTAGAATAGGCCTAATGAGAAGTTTGCTCGAGATTTGGAAGGTGGAAGTAAAACAGCTCTGCAGGAATTCTGCTTCTGACGGTTGGTGTGGGCAGAGGCAGAAACAGACAGACAGACATGTGTCAGAGAGCTCCTTTTTTGTCCTTACTCTTCTTCATCCATTCATCTGCTGGTGGACACTTAGGGTGCTTCCATGTCTTGGCTATTGCAAATAGTTTATATCAGCTTTATTCACAATTGCCAAAACTCAGAAGCAACCAAGATGTCCTCCTTCATGAGGTGGATGGACAAAGAAGCTCTGGTACCATCACACAATGAAATATCACAAGCACCTAAAAGAAGCTATCAAGCTGGCATGCTATCAAGCCATGAAAAGACATAGAGAAAACTTAAGTGCATATTACTAAGTGAAAGAAGCCAATATGGTTCCAGTTCTACAACATTCTGGAAAAAGATCAGTGGTTGCCTGGGGTTAGAGGGAAGGGAGAGATGAATAGGCAAAGCACAGGGGATTTTTAGAGTGGCCAAATCATTCTATATGATACTATCATTGTAGATTCATGACATGATACATTTGTCAAGACCCATGGAACCAAAAGAGTGAATGCTAATGCAAGCTATGATCTTTGGACGATAGTGATGTGTCAATGTGGGCTCATCAACTGTAACAAATGTACCACTCTGGAAGGGGATGTTGATAGCAGGGGGAGGCTATGGAAGGAGAGGTAGGGGGTTTACAAAAACCCTCTGTACTTTATGTTCAATTTTACTGTGAACCTAAAACTGCTCCAAAAGTCTAACTAATCAAAAAGCCATCATCATAATCCCGTGGATCTTTAGCAGGCTAAATGCTCTTGTGAGATTCTCCTTTCTCTACGTGAGACACTCTTCCTATAAATCCACTCTGCATGACTTTTTTGACTTGTGTAAAGAAGATAGGATGTGGGGGGATTATGATAGACCTTTATAAATTCACATTCTACTTTCTGCTTCATATTTGTTTAAATATCTTTGTTTCTCTTCATCAGTGAGATCTCACCTCCTGTGTGTTGTGCTTAGTTGCTCAGCGTGTCTGATTCTTTGTGACCCCATGGACTGCAGCCTGCCAGGATCCTCTGTCCATAGACTGTTCCAGGCAAGAATACTGGAGTGGATTGCCATTTCCTACTCCAGGGGATCTTCCTCACCCTGGGGTAAAACCCGCATCTCTTGCATCTCCTGCATTGGCAGGTGGATTCTTTACCACTGTGCCATCTGGAAAGCTCTAAGATCTAGCCACATGCCAGCAATAATCTTGCCAGTTTCCCACAACTTTAGGTCAGGGTTAGAAGCCTTTACTTGGTCCCAGCCTCTTCTGCTGTCCATCCTGTAGGGTATCAGTGGTTTATCCCTGGGGGTTTTGAATCATAATATCACAGGACACCATGGCCCAGCTGGTAGTGCCCAGGTTCCTCCCAGCCTTGTAGTCAACATGACTCTATGGATTGTCTCCCATAAGCCCTAGTGCACTGG
Source organism: Capricornis sumatraensis (assembly GCF_032405125.1). Taxonomy (NCBI): domain Eukaryota; kingdom Metazoa; phylum Chordata; class Mammalia; order Artiodactyla; family Bovidae; genus Capricornis; species Capricornis sumatraensis. Next base: position 22,399,006 of record NC_091091.1, read on the forward strand.
GCATTTGTATTGTAGGAGCTGGAGTAGGAGGTGGGGTCATTAGATGATTTTTTTTTTTTTACATTGTGAAAGACTAAGTTCTCAGTTCCTTAACAGTGACTATGAGACACAGAAACTGCCCATAGCTCCAGCTTCATGCCCATCATCTCTGGTTTTATAGATGGAGGAAGAATGCCTGTATTTACCATGCCACCAAGGTCATGTTCAATGTGAGTGGGCTAAGTTCCTATATTCATTATAATTTCTGATCTTCCATATTCTTGATGCTCTGGCAGCTGGGGCCTTACTGATTGGAGAGATACTGCTCGTTTCTAGGGTTAACCAGTTCTTAGAGATTACAAACAGGCAGTATGCCTTTATATATATATACTTTAAATTTTTTTTTATTTTTAATGTATTTATTTATTTTGGCTGTGCTGGGTCTTAGTTGCAGCATGCAGGATCTTTAGTTGCAGTATGCAGACCCTAGTTCCCTGACCAGGGATTGAACCCAGGCCCCCTGCATTGGGAATGCAAAGTCTTGGCACTGGACCACCAGGGAAGTACAGGGAATGTGACTTTCATATATATACTAACCAACCAGTCCATAGTCCATACTCCAAAACAACGCCCCTATCTGGCTCTTACACTCCAGGAGACAATATCCCTCAGCCCTGATCATCTCAGGGCCCAGATACCAGACAACTACACACCATCCTAGATCCCAGAACCCACGGAGATTATTCAACTTTGCAAATTCTAAACCTGCTTATCATCCCACTGCCTTGCCTTTCCCACAGAAACCACAAGTCTTGTGCCCATGCTTTCCCTGGGCCCCTTCTGCCTCGTGAGTGACCCCAGTGCTTCCCCTTGTGGCCCTGTGTGGCAGGCATGCCCTCCTTTCTTGGGAACAGTAACAAATGATCTTTTCAATGGCAATCATCTCCTAACCAGCTGGCCTCATCACTCCTGAATAAAAACAAAATCCAAACAGTCCTCCATAGGAAATAGGGGTGCTATTAGGGGGATATAGATGTTGAGTAGCCCCGAAATGACAAATGTCCACTACAAGGTGCAAAGAGACGCAGATAAAACCAGTTGAGAGAGAGTATGACACACAAGTGGGTAAGCTTGCTGACATCTAGGGATAATAACCCCAGTTATCACTTTCTGTATCTGTATCACTCTCTGTATCTAGCTCCTTATTAGGTTCAGCTTCATCCCTGCAACTTGAAATCTATGACAGGGACTTACCTGTCAGTCTGGTGTTAAGAATCCGCCTTGCAATGCAAGGGACACAAGTTTCATCCCTGGCTGGGGAACTAAGATTCCACATGCCGCTGGCCACAGCTAGAGTTTGTTCATCACCATGAAGATCTTCTGTGTCATAACTAGGACCGGATGCAATCGAATAAATAATAATAATTTTTTAAAGCGTATGACAGATTTGCTGCTGTTTCCTTCTAGTAAATCCTGCTTTGGTTCAGCAAGTTGAGCATGTTTCTGCTCCTTGCAGCCGGTGATTCCTCTCACAGGGAACTTGTTCCCACACAGATGGCGCCTCAACCTATGAAAAGATTTTATCCCAGATGGTGGTCAACAACTGTCTGCCCAGGCACCTCCTGCCTCCACCACCACCCTGCCCTCTTTGCACCCTGTCCTGTCCTCTGGCCTTCAAGATTTGAGGCCAGCGCACTTCTAGCCCTGAAGCTCCCTGCTCTTTTATTTATTTATTTATTTTAATTGGAAGATAATTACTTTACAATATTGTGACGGTTTTTGCCATACATCAACATGAATCAGCCACAGGTATACATGTGTGCCCCCTATCCTGATTCCCACTCCCACCTCCCTCCCCACGCTATCCTTCTGGGTTGTCCCAGAGCACTGGCTTTGGGTGCCCAGCCTGCCTCGCCCATGCCCTCCACCGCGCATGCCTCACTCCCTGTGCTCGCTTCCTTCCTCTTCTCATTCAGCCCCTCTCACCTTGTCTGCTGAGCCCTCTTGTTTGTCTTCAGGGTGGGCTTTGCTCCTGCCAAGGCCCCGCCTTCCTCCTTTCCGCCACAACCCAGGCTGGCAGATGCTGGCCCCTAACTTTGGAGGTCGCCCTCCAGTCTCTCTGCCTTAACTTTCTAGCCTGGATTCCAGCCCCTGCGTTTAGGAACTGTCATCACATTTAATCCCGCCTGGGGGAGACCCCCTCCACCTCCCTAAATGGAAGGCATTCCATTACACAAAAAAGAGTAGATTAAGTAGCTGTAGGGAAGTGTGAGAGAAAGTCTGTCAGAGTTGGGCTGGACTTGCCAAAACTTGGTGTAATGGGGGGACGCCATCAACCTGCCCCCGAAGGAAACCTGAGTTGAGGGGAGCCTGGGGCAAGTTAGGATGTTCCAGGTAAGAGGCCGGAAATGGTGTAGAGAGGGGCAGGGAAAGAAGGGCCTCCTGTGGGTGGGAGCAGGAGCTTCCTCCTCGTGGCTGTCAAGGCAGTGGGTCATCAGGGTGTCCTACTGCTTTAGGGTGGGGTGGTTGGGGCCCAACTCAACTGTGGGTGGGGGAGGGGAGGGCGAGGGAGGAGGTTGGGAAGTGAGGGAGGACAGGGACCCAACAAGTGATTCGGCCTGAGGCCAGGAGCACCTGGACCCCAAGGGAAAGGCCCTCCCCCCGGAGATGAGGAGTTGGTGGTTCCTGGTAGAGAGGGCCTGGGCCTTGGGGCAGCTGGAGGACCCAGGACTGGCCACCAGGAATATCCAGCAGGGCTGTCCATACTCAAGAAAGCAACTGAGCAAATCCCAGAAGTGGACCTAGTCAGACTCTGAGAACTTTGGTCTCAGGGCCCACCTGCCATCAGGCCTCCTCCCACATTCCGTCGTCCAGAATGGACACTCCAGCCCCTCTGGCCCTCTGGGCTGGTGGTCAATCAGGGCCGGGTCCAGCTTCCTTTCTCAGCCTCATCCCTGATGTCCTCCCCATCATGCGCGGAGGCCAGCCCTCCTCCAACCTCCGGGGGAGCCCAGGTCCTGCCAAGACGAGCCACCTCGCCCCAGCCATGCTCCAGCTGGGACATTCCCTTGTCTCAGCAAGCTGAGGCACCTGAGGCTTCAATTACTTCAAAGCCTTTCTGGAAGCAGGTGAGAGATAAAGTGTAAACAAGTAAGTGAGTGAGTCATCTGGCCCTCCCAGCCCCCATGACCAGAATAGCCTTCTTGCAAAGGAGCCTTGGAGGGCCCTGGCCCCAAGACAGTGTCCACAAGGGGAGCAAACCGATGGTTGGTCACTGGAGAGGCTGCCGAGGAGGAAGGGGAGACTGAGGCAGGAAGGCTTGGACATGGTCGGGGCGGGGCAGAGGGCGTTGCAAAAATGACCCTGAGGCCCGTTTCTCTGTGGCCAGAGCCTCAGCCTCAAATTTAGGGAAAGAAACAGGAAGTAATGTGTTCAGAGGGGCAGACAGGGTTGAGAGACCATCCCATCACCTCCACAGCCGATGGCTTGGAGAAGCAGCAGAGTGGCAGGAGAGAAGAAGGGCAAACAGATGGGCTCTGGAGTCAGGCCTGAGCCTGAATCTCACAGCTTTGTGGCCTTTCTACTTTGTGGGACAATGACTTTACCCAATTACTTGACTTTACAGTTTACTTTACCTTCAGAGCCTCAGTGGTTTAATCTGTGAAATGTGATAATGAATAGCAACTGATTCTAGATGCTGAAAGGCATCAACTCCATTTCTCAACTGTCACAGTAATTGTTGATACAGGAGAGAATCAGCAGTGGATGCTAAAACTATTGAGCAAGAGTTTATGGGGGGAAGGACAGTCTCAAAGCATCTCTCATTAATTAACAGAGCACTTATTAATTTCAAGGGGAAAAAAAGTAACCTTTGGCAGGGATCACATTAACCTCACGACCAAAGTTAACATAGCCAATAGTGGGACCAAATGACATCCTGTGCCCCCCTGATGGAGGCACCAGGGAGGCGGCAGCATCGCTCACTCAGCATCCTTGTCCAAATGCACAGACTGCATCTAACCATGAGAAAGCTGCCAGACATCCAAACTCTTCCAAACAGTCAATATTATAAAAGGCAAAAGAGGTGAGAAGAATGTTTGCAGATTTCAGGAGACTGAAGAGATGGGACAACTAACCACAACACGTAATTCCGGACTGGAACCTGCATTGGGAAAAAGCAAATGGTCTAAGAGACAGGATGGGGCAAAGAGCAAAATAGTTGTCCTAAGGATATGTGAGAAAATATCCTTGTTCTTAAGAGATATATGCTGCTGAAGTATATAGGGATATGACATTTGTATCTAATCCTCAAATAGTTCAGGAAAAAAATATTAAAATAATTACAAGGCTTCCCTAGTGGCTCAGTGGTAAAGAATCCACCTGCCAAAGCAGGAGATATGGGTTTGATCCCTGATCCAGGAAGATCCCACAGGCTGCACAGCAACTAAGCCTGGGAGCTACAGCTACTGAAGCTGGAGCGCCCTAAAGCCTGCGCTCTGTGACAAGAGAAGCCACTGCAATGAGAAGCCTGCGCACCACAACTAGAGAGTGGACCCCGCTCACCACAACTGCACAGAAAAGACCCAGCACAGCCAAAACAATAACTAGGTTTTAAAAATTACAGCTGTGTGTGTATGTGCTAGAGAAAGGGACAGAGGAAAAAGCCAGTGCAGCAATGTATTAGTTATCAGTGAATCTTGGGAAAGGCCACTTGGGGGTTTATTATACTATTCTTTTCGGCAGGTTTAAGATTTTTTCAAAATAAAAAGGTTGTTTAAAGAGAATTACTGATTAACACAGTCTGGCATTGGTTTAAACCTTATTAGATGCTAGTTCTGGAGAAGGAAACGGCAACCCACTCCAGTATTCTTGCCTAGAGAATCCTGTGGACAGAGGAGCCTGGTGGGCTGCCATCTATGGGGTCACACAGAGTTGGATATGACTGAAGCGACTGACCATGCATGCATGCACTGGAGAAGGAAATGGCAACCCACTCCAGTATTCTTGCCTGGAGAATCCCAGGGACGGGGGAGCCTGGTGGGCTGCCATCTATGGGGTCGCACAGAGTCGGACACGCCTGAAGAGACTTAGCAGCAGCAGCAGATGCTAATTCATATTTTTGTGAGATGGGTCCCAAAGTCAGCACCACCCAAGCTCCCAGGGAAACCCAGGGTCAGGGTCCTCACCCTCATCTGACTTTCACTGCAACGGCCTGCCTTCCACTTTTGTATCCACTCTTGGAATCATCCCAGCCCGAGCTGAGAGGCAGGGGATAGGAGGAGGTGGGCGAAGGGTATGAGGAAGACCGTCCTTCCTCTTTCCTCACCTCAGGAATTGTGTCTTTTGAGAGTCTGGACAGATTTGTCCACATGGACTAAGTGGTTGGTGTTGAGCGATCTGCGAACAGAAAAGATACTGATTGAGAAGCAGGAATGCTCCTCTGGCTCAGCCTCCTGCCTCTTGGCGATGCCTGAACCTCCGAGTACCAGGAAGGGGAGACGCACGCCCGTCGAGGCATCACTCAGCCTTGGGAAAGCCAGCCCGAGTGTCAACACTCTGGCAGAGAGAAGTGCTAAAGCGCATATTTAAAGATGTCTGAACAGACTTGTTTGAGAGACAACTGGGGCTGTGAAGTAATCCGGATGTCTCTCCGTGTCTCGGTGTGGAAGGCAGGGTTTGCCTGCAGGCCTCTGACCTTTAATGTCTTTCTGTTATTGTTAGCATTTGACAGAACTTTGCTGAAGACTTGGGGATGACAGAAATCAACACAGAGAGGAGCTTATAATTGCTGCTAGAAGGGCTACTCATTCTTAAGACCCTGCCTGAAACAGAAATCAGTCCAACCTGGGATCTTCCAGGTCTAATGCCCGGGTCAGGGACACTGTGCTAGGTACAAACATTTCCCCCATAAACTGACCTCCTGTGACCCCAGTGGCCCCTGTGAGCCAAGGTCTACTCTCCCCAGTTTCCCCCAGAGTGTAAGCAAGGGTCCAAGAGCAAGGGGGCTGAGTCCAGGCAGAATAGGTCATAGTGGGAAACTAAAGTTCCAGGGAGAACAAGAACACAGGAAACCGAAGGGCTTCTGGCAGAACGATTCAGATCTGCAAAGACAAGGATCTGAGGGAGAGTGATCAGAAAACGGAAGGGGAGGATCTGAATCCATCACCACAACCCAGCTTTCCCTGATACTTATCGACCATACCCCTGGCCCCTGACGGGGGTGCGTGTCACACTGCAGACTGCGGACAGTGGACCCTCCTAACCAGCTCTATTCTTTAAGGAGCCCCCTCCCTTCCATGGGGGCATTGAGGAGCTGTCTTCACACTATCCTTGCACTCCTGGCTACCAGGAGTGGTCAACCAAAGGAAGGGAGTGTGACTCTGACTGAGTTATTAGCTCCTTAACTGCGATTTTGCATACAGGTAACAAGAGACAGAAGGCCTTTGAAAAATCTGGGATCACTTTATTTACCCTGGGTGATACAAGCCTAGAGGTGTCAGCCTTCCCCATACTCCACACAAAGGTCCAATAAGAAGGAATGAGGCCAACAGAGAGAGGACTGGAGCCCCAGGGACACTGTTGGTATTTCTCAGCCGAGTTGTTCCTGAGTCCTTTCCAGTCTGTTCACGTCAGTGATGTGAACGAATCTATGCCCACTTTTCTTCTTGGGCTACTTAGAGATGGACTTCTGTGATAGAAGGAGAAGAAATAAAGGAGTGAGGAAGAAAGGGTCCCTGATTAAAATACTGTGTGAGACTCCTTGTCCCCCAGGCTAAGCAGAATTTTTTTCTCATATTTAACTAGAGGGCTTCCCTCATAGCTCAGCTGGTAAACAATCCGCCTGCAATGCAGGAGTCCCTGGTTTGATTCCTGGTTTGGGAAGATCTGCTGGGGAAGGGATAAGCTACCCACTCCAGTATTCTTGGGCTTCACTTGTGGCTCAGCTGGTAAAGAATCTGCCTGCAATGTGGGAGACCTGGGTTTGATCCCTGGGTTGGGAAGATCCCCTGGAAGACCACTCCAGGGTTCTGGCCTGGAGAATTCCATGGACTATACAGTCCATGGGGTCGCAAAGAGCCGGACACAATTGAGTAATTTTCACTTTCACAGAGATTACAGTCTGGTGGTTGAAACTAAAGGTTGCATAGATTCAGGACTAGGGCAACCATTGGGTTTGAGATTCACTGATGGAAACAGAAAAAGAAAACTGTTCTGTTGAGATAAATAGAGACAAGAAAAAGAACCAGATGGGCAGCTTGAGAAAGACATGATTTTCCAATTCCTGAGGCCCAGTATGTTTTCTGCTTTTCCTTTCTGTGACAATCTCTGAATTCCTACAATACCCTCTGTCTTAGACTTTTTGGGGTCTAAGTGACAGAAACTCACCCAGGCTAACTTAGGCCAAAAGGGTAGTTATTATAGGATAGATGTCTCCTGGAACCTAGGGACAGGTGGCATCTCCGACCCCAGGAGGACCTAGAAGCCCTTCTCTCTCTGGATCCCATGGTCTGAAGCATCTTAGTTGAGGCCAGCTTCCTTCAGTTCTCTGTGTGCACAAGGCTGAGCACGGCAGCTTCATAGCCCTTGAGTGTACACATTCAAGTGACCACAGAGATGTCCTGATCACCCTTGTCCAAATAAGGAGAAAGGCTCAGGCCCAGTCTGGGTCAGTATCCACCTCTGCTCTGATCAGCCATGTCTGGCGGAGGGGAGGTCACACTGTACCCCAGCTTCTACAGCCTGCCTCTGGGGAAGGCTCAAGGAGAAGTCCTCGACCACTGTGTTATACCAAGCTGTTTGGGGTGGGTCTCCACTCACTGCCATCAGACAGAGTTGACGAAGGTGCTGATAGCCTTTGGGGCCTGTTTGCCCCTCACCTTTCCTTGTGTGTGGTTCAGCTGGATCAAAGGGCCAGTTCTTTGTAAAGGAGCACAGAGAACATTTTTCCTCACTCGATCTCATGTGAGCAACCAGCATTTGTGATGGTGCCAGCTGACTGTCCCACCCACCCCCTACCACAACTAACCCTGAAGGAGTACTGGCCAGTGGCATATTATATGGACTAACAGAGTGTTTTTTAGGCTTCCCTGATGGCTCAGTGGTAAAGAATCTGCCTGCAATGCAGGAGACCCGGGTTCAATCCCTGGGTTGGGAAGATCCTCTGGAGAAGGAAACGGCAGCCCACTCTAGTATTCTTGCCTGGAGAATTTCATAGACAGAGGAGCCTGGCAGGCTACAGTTCATGGGGTTGCATAGAGTTGGACATGACTGAAGAACTAACATATTATCTGGACCCATCATGCATCCTGTTAGGGTGGCTAAGAATCCTACAGAACATTCCATAGGCAGACTCCTGCCTAGCAGGTACATGACTTGCCCTTTCAGCAAGGGCAGGTACCAATGTTTTACCATCTCAGGACAATCCTGGAACCATACAGACTTAGCACTGAATGGAGAATTCTGGAAGTTGAACATGATTCTACAGATTTTACTAGGGCTGCAGGGGCTGAGTCAGCCTGAGTCCTGGGCACCTCTCCCATCCTGTGCTTAGGACTCTATAAGAAGTCAGTTTCACCCGGAGGCCAGAGTCTGCCTTCCTGAGCACCTAGTCTGCTTGGTGGAGTCCCTGGAATATGCTTTTAGTGTCTCCATTGTCCATGACTACTTGGCAGTAGGAAGCCCTGGATCTAAGGTGGGGATGGGGATTGTCTAATTGAGCACAGGCAGATTGAGGGCTCAAAGTGGGAAGGGCAGCCGGCTGTTTCCCATTCAGTGTTGCTCTTCTAAAATGAAAATATGACTGGCTTGCTGTCAAAGCAGCAGTACATAACTACAGCCTAGTATGATTGAAAGGGATAATTCACAACTTAGAATAAAATATAAAGAAATGCAAACACTCAGGTGTGTCTGGATATCTCCCTCCCTTACTCATCTAGTACTGCCCTGTTCCCTATCACTAATTTTTTTCCTTTAATGTAAGTAGATTACACATTCCTAAATCACCTGGAGCGTTATCTTGGCTTGCTCAAAGCCCAGCCTCCCAGCCCCCATGGGCAGCTTCCTTTTAGCTTTGAGGCTTCATGCTGGCAGAGACACGTGACTGCATGAGTGCTTCTGCTGGCAGAGGATGTGTTCCTACAGGACACCTTATCGGTAATAAAAGCATCAGAGCAACAACCTAAGTGGCACAGGGAGGAAGGCACTGGAGAGGGGGCTGCAGCACGAACATATCATTAACTACTGAAGCGATGACAGGCTCCCAGGAAGGAAATGAGAGAGACTTGGGGAAAGCAGAAAGGGCAGGTTAGGAGAGGCAGGACCTCGGCCAGGTCACTGGGTTTAACGTCATCGGTGAAGAGTCTTGTGGATTACATGTCTCCCATGAGGTGGGATGTGAGGAGGACAGGCACGTGACCTCTCTGGTCTTCTTCCCGAAACCCAGAGCCCCAGTCTAACCAGGAGAACAGCACCACCAGGCAAACCCAAATTGTGAGTCTCAAAATACCCAACCAGTATTCCTCCACAGTTAGGGGCATTAAGAAAGCAAGAAATGTGTGAGAAGCTGTCACAGATCAGAAGAACTAAGATGCGACAACTAAGTGTATCGAGGTATCCTGAATGGAATCCTGGAACAGAAAAAGGACATTAGCGGAAAATCTAGTGAAACTGAATAACATGGAGTGTAGTTAGTTCAGTTCAGTTGCTCAATTGTGTCTGACTCTTTGAGACCCCATGGACTGCAACATGCCTGGCTTCCCTGTCCATCACCAACTCCCAAAGCTTGCTTAAACTCATGTCCCTCGAGTCAGCGATGGCATCCAACCATCTCACCCTGTTGTCCCCTTCTCCTCCTGCCTTCAATCTTTCCCAGCATCATGGTCTTTGCCGATGAGTCTGTTCTTTGCATCAGGTGGTCAAAGTATTGGCACTTCAGCATCAGTCCTTCCAATGAATATTCAGGACTGATTTCCTTTAGGATGGACTGGTTGGATCTCCTTGCAGTCCAAGGGACTCTCAAGAGTCTTCTCCAACACCACAGTTCAAAAGCATCAATTCTTCAGTGCTCAGCTTTCTTTAGAGTCCAACTCTCACATCCATACATGACTACTGGAAAAATCAGAGCTTTGACTAGACGGACCTTTGTTGGCAAAGTAATGTCTCTGCTTTTTGATATGCTATCTAGGTTGGTCATAGCTTTTCTTCCAAGGAGCAAGGGCCTTTTAATTTCATGATGGCAGTCACCATTTGCAGTGATTTTGGAGCCCCCCAAAATAAATTCCCTCACTGTCGCCATTGTTTCCCCATCTATTTGCCATGAAGTGATGGGACCAGATGCCATGATCTTCGTTTTCTGAATGTTGAGCTTTAAGCCAACTTTTTCACTCTCCTCTTTCACTTTCATCAAGAGGTTCTTTCTGCCATAAGAGTGGTGTCTTCTGCGTATCTGAGGTTGTTGATATTTCTCCAGGCAATCTTGATATCAGCTTGTGCTTCATCCAGCCCAGCATTTTGCATGATATACTCTTCATATAAGTTAAATAAGCAGGATGACAACATACAACCTTGACGTACTCTTTCCCTTTTTGGAACCAGTCTGTTGTTCCGTGTCCAGTTCTAACTGTTGCTTCATGACCTGCATACAGATTTCTCAGGAGGCAGGTCAAGTGGTCTGGTATTCCCATCTCTTTCAGAATTTTCCAGTTTGTTTGTTGTGATCCACACAGTCAAAGGCTTTGGCATAGTCAATAAAGCAGAAATAGATGTTTTTCTGGAACTCTCTTGCTTCTTCCATGATCCAGCGGATGCTGGCAATTTGATCTCTGGTTCCTCTACCTTTTCTAAAACCAGCTTGAACATCTGAAAGTCTATGGTTCACGTACTGTTGAAGCTGGCTTGGAGAATTTTGAGCATTACTTCACTAGCATGTAAGATGAGTACAATTGTGTGGTAGTTTGAGCATTCTTTGGCATTGCCTTTCTTTGGGATTGGAATGAAAACTGACCTTTTCCAGTCCTATGGCCTCTGCTGAGTTTTCCAAATTTGCTGGCATATTGAGTGCAGCACTTTGACAGCATCATCTTTTAGGGTTTGAAATAGCTCAACTGGAATTCCATCACCTTCACTAGCTTTGTTCATACTGATGCTTCCTAAGGCCCACTTGACTTCTCATTCAAGGATGTCTGGGTCTAGGTGAGTGATCACACCATCGTGGTTATCTGGGTCATGAAGATCTTTTTTGTATAGTTCTTCTGTGAATTCTTGCCACCTCTTCTTAATATATTCTGCTTCTGTTAGGTCCATACGGTTTCTGTCCTTTACTGTGCCCATCTTTGCCTGAAATATTCCCTTGGTATCACAAATTTTCTTGAAGAGATCTCTAGTCTTTCCCATTCTATTGTTTTCCTCTATTTCTTTACACTGATCACTGAGGAAGGCTTTCTTCTCTCTCCATGCTATTCTTTGGAACTCTACATCCAAATGGGTATATCTTTCCTTTTCTCCTTTGTCTTTGCTTCTCTTCTTAGCTGTTCGTAAGGCCTCCTCAGACAACCATTTTGCCTTTTTGCATTTCTTTTTCTTGGGGATGGTCTTGATCACTGCCTCCTGTACAATGTCACAAACTTCCATCCATAGTTCTTCAGGCACTCTGTCTATCAGATCTAATCCCTTGAATCTATTTGTCACTTCTATTGTATAATTGTAAGAGATTTGATTTACATCATACCCGAACGGTCTAGTGGTTTTCCCCACTTTCTTCAATTTAAGTCTGAATTTTGCAATAAGGAGTTCATGATCTGAGCCACAGTCAGCTCCTGGTCTTATTCTTGCTGACTGTATAGAGATTCTCCATCTTTGGCTGCAAAGAATATAATCAATCTGATTTCAGTGTTGACCATCTGGTGATGTCCATGAGTAGAGTTTTCTCTTATGTTGTTGGAAGAGGGTGTTTGCTATGACCATTGCATTCTCTTAGCAAAACTCTATTAGCCTTTGCCCTGTTTCATTCTGTACTCCAAGGCCAAATTTACCTGTTACTCCAGGCATTTCTTGACTTCCTACTTTTGCATTCCAGTCCCCTATAAGGAAAAGGACATCTTTTTTGGGTGTTAGTTCTAGAAGGCCTTGTAGGTCTTCATAGAACAATTCAACTTCAGCTTCTTCAGCATTACTGGTCGGGGCATAGACTTGGATTACTGAGATATTGAATGGTTTGCCTTGGAAACAGAGATCATTCTGTCATTTTTGAGGTTGCATTCAAGTACTGCATTTCAGACTCTTTTGTTGACTAGGATAGCTGCTCCATTTCTTCTAAGGGATTCTTGCCCACAGTAGTAGATATAATGGTCATCTGAGTTAAATTTGCCCATTCCAGTCCATTTTAATTAGTAATACACTAATATTTTTGCTTAGCTGGGACAAATACATTATGGTAATGCAAGGCTTTAACAATAGGGGGCGCTGGGTGAGGGGGTATATGGAAACTCCATACTATGCAACTTTTCTGTGAATTTAAAACTATTCTGGGATTTAAAGTTTCATTATTGTTGTTTTCAGGTAATGCAGGGATTGTGGTGGGGAGGGCACCACTGGGTCTGGCTTTCTGGTTGGAGTGAGAAGGAAGGTTTGATAGGAAGAAGTCCTAAGAAATCTGAAGGAGGACCAGAGAGGCTGCCGGTCTTGGATGACACAGGCATCCTTGCCTCCAGCATCCCTGAGGAAGTGGCTTCCTACAAATGAGGTTAGCAAGGCTTCCCTTACCAGGGGATGGCAGAGAGAGAGATCGAGAGCTGAACTTCACCAATCACTCAGGGAAATCCTGTTAAAATGCAGATTCTGACTCATCCGGTCTGGGAGAGGCCGAGCTTCTGCTTTTCTAACTTGCTCCCAGCTGGTGCTTATGCTGTTGGTCTCAGGACCACACTTGGAGTTGCAAGAGGCTGGAGAGATGGATGTCACCACTCACCTAGGAAGGGGGTTAAAGAGATGCTGAAAGTGAAGCTGGACGATTCAACTTTTCCAGGACCTGAGAAGAGGGGCAGGCTTGTAAGGTGCTCCCCTCACCCCATAAGCAGAGTCAGAAAGCAGGTCCAGTTCTGATCGGCTGCAAACTGCCACACTGCATGGTGCCCTAGCCTCAGCCTCGTGTCCCCATCTGCACGAGGACACCCCAAATCCCACTGCCTGTGTCTTTAGGTGGATCTGGGGATTGAATGGGAGAGTCTTGGCACACAGCACAACTCTGTGTTGGAATGACTGGGGCCCTGCTTCAGATGACTAATAAAGATTGTGTTTCCTGTTTCTTTATTAACATGGCTGTACCCTCATGAAATCATTTTTGCTTTATTTATTCAGTCATTCAGTTACTCAACAGATACATATCGAAAGCCTGTCTCATGCTTCCAAAGACTTCGCTGTCCAAAATCTCCAGTCTTGGGGAATCCAGGTTTATCGAAGGTTAGAGCTGAAGAAGGGAGAAACACCCGCTGGATCTCACCTCCGCTTGCCAAGTCCCATCTGTCTTTCTCCCTCTGCTATGCTCCCTCCCTCTGACCTCCTTCTCTGGCTGGGTCCACAGAAGAGAGAAACCTGCCCCTGAGGGCTGCCTCTCTTCCTCCAGTGAGTCTCCTGGTGATGGCATGGATCCCACCTGTCCCAGGCTCCCTTGCCTCTGGGGCTTACCTCCCCTTTCTCTGGCAGGAGGGCTTTGGCCGGAACCTCAGTCATTTCCTCGCTGCTGTCTTCCCAGGGACAGGGCCCGGGCCCATGATTTCCTGCTCATCCTCAAACTCAACATAAACATACATTTATATGCACTGTCACAGGAGTTTCAGAATCAGATCAAGGTGCTTTCCTCACGGCAGACACCGGAAAAGAGAGATCTCGGTTGTTGATTTCTGCTGACTCACAGGCCCTTTAGGAATCTGCTAACAGCAAACGATGCATCATCACCCAGAAAAACATGCTCAAGCACAGCTGCAGGGGATTCTGGGCACTGGGTGAAGAATGCCAGGTCCAGAGGCTCCAGTCAGCTTAGGGATCCATGCAGAGCACAGCCAGACAACAGGCTGAGGGGGCGGGTGTGAGGAAAGCCCGGGTTTCAGTGTCATCACATTGCCCCTGTGCCCCCAAGTCCTCAGCTCCATCAGTGGTCACGCACGCCACCCTTCACACATCCCCGCAGGTCAGGTCTGTAGCCCGTACACCTGCCCAGCTAGTGCCCCCTGTTGGTGGCTTCTCCTGGGCCCTGGGAATCTCAGTGCATCATCCCTCTGGGTGGAAACGCTGGGCCACTTCTCGCTGGCCTGTGGCTGATTCCACTCCCACTACTCAGGACTCCCCCAGCACCCTCCAGCATTAGTCTTCCTCCTCTTGGGCTCGAGCCAGCACCAAAGAATAATGCACCTTTCCCCAGCGCAGAAGTCCACAGGCCTTAACTCAGAACCCAGAGGGAGGGGGAGATCCAAATGGATAAAGACTGTCCGCTGTCCCCAGGACATCTCCCTGATCCCAGATCCTGGCCATCAAGCTGGTCTTGGCTTCTGCCCTCCCATATCCTTATCCCTGTCTCAAGGACTTTCCTTCTTTTCTTGAGGGATCTTAGTTCCTGACCAGGGGTTGGACCCGGGGTAGAGTCATAACCACTGCATGTATGAGTACTAAGTTGCTTCAGTCGTGTCCAACTCTTTGTGACCCTAGGGACTATAACCCGCCAGGCTCCTCTGTCCATGGGGATTTTCCAGGAAAGAATACTGGGTTGCTGTGCCCTCCTCCAGGGGATCTTCCCAACCCAGGGATCAAACCTGCACCTCTTAAGTCTCCCACACTGGCAGGCAAGCTCTTTACCACTAGTGCCACCTGGGAATTCCCTCAGGGACCTTCCTTCTTAAGTGACCCCTTTATGACTTTTTCCCTCAGGCTCCCTCTCATCCCCTACTCTGTCACTGTCTTCCTCAGGGGTTCTATGTGAGGAAGATGTGGCTGCCCTCAGGAACGAAGAAAATGCTAGTTTTCTACAAAATTCCATGAGCCCCTTCTTTGTTTATCACACCTGAGTTTTAGCTGGCATATGGTCACATAGCTGAAGACTATACTTCCCAACATCCTTGCAGCTGAGGTGAGTCTGGGCAAGGGAATTCTGATAGCTATGAGGAGGTCAGCTGTAGACCACTTTTAAGTTTTGCTATTAAAAGAAATGGGTATGTGTTCCTCTTATCCTTTCCTTCTTCCTACTGCCTGGGAGGCAGACATAATGGCAGGAGCTAGAGCAGCCAATTTGAGCCCACTGATAGGAGCCGCTGGAGAAGGAACGGGTGACCCACTCCAATATTCTTGCCTGGGAAATCCCAAGGACAGAAGAGCCCAGGGGGCGACAGGCCGCAGGGTTGCGAAGTCGGACATGACTTAGCACCACCACCGTGAGAGCCACCATGCGCCTCAAACAGTGACCAGTACGTAGGAGGTGCTCAATAAAGAAATTTTTGGAGGGGCTTCACTCATCTGATCTTCACAAAAATCCTAATAGGCAGAATTACTGTGTCATTGTTTATTGTCATCCCAACTTTACAGATGAGGAAACTCAGACACAGAGAGGTTAACTTCGTAAGGTCGCGAAGGGTAGGATTTGAGCCCAGGCAACCTGGTGAATCTGCTGTTAATTGTGACAGCATACAGACTGTGATGGGGCTTTCCAGGTAGCGCTAGTGGTGAAGAACCCACCTGCCAATGCAGGAGATATAATGAGACGCTGGTTCCATCTCTGGGCCAGGAAGATCCCCTGGAGGAGGGCATGGCAACCCACTCCAGTATTCTTTCCTAGAGACCCGCATGGACAGAGGAGCCTGGTGGGCTACAGTCCATGGAGTCACAAAGAGTTGGACACGACTGAGCGCACAAACATAGACTGTTATGTGAAGAGGAGCAGACATCTATCCCATTTAGCCTCTGTATTTGGGGGCCTCCTTGTTATAGCAGCTTAGCTATCCCTTCATATACCCTCTGTGATCTCCCAGAGGTGGCTGTGGGTCTCCCCATCGCCTAAGGCCTGAGTACGAGCCCCCCAAATGCCAGTTGACAGGGAGGCAGACTCCTAAGAGGCAGCTGAGGGCGGCTTTCTAGGGGCTGAAGACTGCAAATTGAATACTTGCCTTTTTACTGTAGCCTTGGTACTATTAAAAATTGGCAGTCTCCCATCCTGCTTGGATCACCAGCTCCTGAAGTACCTACACGTGCTCACAAGCCCTCCCTTTCCTCCAACTTATCATCTCAAAGACATGGGCACACCCACACTATTCCCCAAAGGGTAATGTTTTGTTTGTTATTTAAATCAACCAACATTTCAACAGTTCTGCTGTTTACAGTTTACAAGGTACCACCCCAAAATCTAGGCATGGAAAGATACCCAGGATCTATGTCCGCTTTCCTCCCGAGCTGTAGCAGCAGTGTCAGGCTTCAGTGGAAAAAAAAACCAGTAAGTTTCAGGAAAAGATGCATGTTCTTTTCTTATTTCTACATACATGTGCACCCATCTATATGTTGGTGAAAAAGCAACTCCCTCTTTGGAAATCATGGCTACTCAGGAGCACTCTAGAACAGAGCAGGTCTGAGTGTCACTCCCATTTCACAGATGAAGAAACTGGCTTTAGACAAGTCAAGGCCTAGACCTCAAGGCCAGTGTGAGTGAGACCCCTGTCCCACACCTCAAAGCCCTGCTCTTCTCATCAGACCTGCTTCCTGTTGTTCTAGGTCAATGTCATTCTAGGGTGTTGTCCCCATCGTCCACCCAGCTCACTACTCTCTACCCTGCCTCCCTACCTCACTACTCCCTACCCCACCCTCTGCCATAGAAGGAAACCAGAGACAGGGATCTCTGGGGGTCTCAGGCAGTCTCTCCGGGGGGAGGTTTTCTGGCAGGGCCCCACTGCCTACTTACAACCAATAACCCAGATAATTCAAGGCAGTGGGTCTCCCCCAGCGACAGAGGAGTCCCAATTGCCTGGAAAGCATGATAAAAATGTACCAGCTAGCAACCCCCTCCCACCTTCTGATCCAGGTTCAGCCTCCTGTGGTTTTTTAAACAAGTTCTCCCCAACCCTTCACCCCTGGGAGGTGAACTTAACCCATGACCACTTTGTTAATACTGGAAACTGACTCAAGGTAAGTCCCTTCGTGTGAAGGGTGAGGACATGGCTGTTTCCCCCTTTGTTTTCCCACAGAGATCAGTTACATTTCTTCAGTGTGAGAGGTGGGCTGGGAAGAAAATGTGGGAGCAGTGTAGAGACCTCAGGGCACTGCAAGTGGAATGTCCTCATGTGCCTAAAAGGAGGAGAAATCTCTGAAGTTGGGGGGGGAAGCGGGTTCCTCCTGAACTTATTAACATCTCACATCTCTCTCTGAAGTTCTTGAATAATAACTGGCATTTGTACTGAGATTTTACAAAGACCTTTTGGGAACATTAGGTTCATCCAGGCCTCAGTATTACCTTCTGAGGCAGGGATTACTGTCCCCAACTCACAGATGGAGAAACTGAGGCTCAGAGGGATGAAGTGACTTGCCAAAGTCCCACAGCTAGGAAGTCACAGGCATAAGCCCCCAGGCTGTCTGATCCCTAATTACAGGCATGATTTCCTCTGTGGTAAGCCATTCTGAGGGTGGGGAGAGGGGGGAGGTTCTAAACTCCTCACAGACCAGCGTGCACAAGAATCCAGGAAGGGGCAGAGAGGGAGGGGGCTCCCACGCCAAAGGGAAGAGTCTCAGGTCTGGTTCCCTGGGATTCCATTTGGGTGGCTCTGGAGTACCAGCCCTGAAATCTGCATTTTCCCAAGCTCAGATTGGCATCCAGCCAGGCACATCAGCCAAGGCTCCCCTGCTGCCTTCCCATCCTAGACCTGGAGAGAAGGGCACAAGAGGTGTTCTGGCTTGAAGTGCAGTGACTGTGAGGACCCCCAGATGTCCACACTGGAGAGAGGAGGAAGCGCCATGCCCCTTCATGGGAAATTACTGAAGACCCCAAGAGAGAAAGGATAAGGAAGGAAAAGGGCAGAAACCCCCACTTCTACCATTTTCCCCATCTAAGGCCTGACATCTCATTAAGACATCTCATTTTCATGGGCTACTTAGAGTAACTGGAAATTCCCAATATTCGTGGTTTACTTTGATCTGTGTCTGGGTGAGCAGGAGGGGGCCTGGATCAGAGGTCTGGGAGACCCATACGGAATCACAGAACATCACCCGAAGTGAAAGGTTGTCACCAGACTTAATTTGGGAGGGACTTCAAAGCCCTCTACCCCTCCTTCTGTCACACACATACATTGCTCCCTCTCTTCTCTAAGGACAGTGCCAAATTCAAGGGCAAAGACCTAGAGTAACCTTTACAGACTGCCTCATCCCACAGCTGACCAGGGTTCCTGCCCTCTCTGACCTTGCTTCTCCTAATAGTCCAGGCCTGGAGAATGTCTTGCAAGGGGTGGGAGTGGATCTGAGAATTGGGGCTCTGGTGAGTGTGGCTGTCCCAAGGTCAGGTGTTCGGTGTCAACAGGAGATGGTGGCCGCCCGGGTGAGCAAGAGGAAGTACTTGGTAAATGCAGAAATCAGTGTGTGTCAACCATGAGAGGGCCGTCTTGGGGGTTCTCTGTCGGGGAATAACTGGTGGTCACCTGAAAATCCTGGAGTCTTGGCTCTTCTAGAAGTGCCAGACACACAGTCATCACTTCTCACCACTTTTTAGATAGCTCTGAGTGGACTGACCTGCTGGTACTCATCCTTCCCCTGACTTTCCATCTGGAGATTACTACCCATGAAACACACCCTGTTCTGACAGGCTTGACAATCATAGTATAGAGGAAGAAATTTATAACTTGCCAGACACTGTGTCAGTTGGGAGGGTGAGCCAGCAGCAGAAAGAGCACAGAACTAGCAGTAGGGGTGGAACTCTGGAGCAGAGTCATTTCTTCCTTGTGCAAACCCATAAATATCAGAAAAGCCTCTATGCCCGTTTGGGTAAGGGACCTCCTTTCTGACGGCAGAGGGATGGCTGTGATGTCTGCCCGCAGATCAGATCAGGATCAGAGACACAGATCCTGCCTCTTGCCTTGAGTTTTACAGCCCGTCAGCACGGTAGCCTGCAGCAGTACCGACCTATGGACAGCAGAGGGAGCTCTTGCCTAACCTTTCCCGCGTGGAGGCCGTTGCGAGGGCTTGAATTTTGGGAGCGAGGAGGGTTCTGAATTTGCTTCCGAAGTCCCGGGTGACTGCAGTGGAGCGCCTGGCTGGAGTAGGAACAGGGACAACTAGGCACTCATAATTTCCCCTTGAGGCACTCGCCCAGAAGAAGAAGTAGCCTCTTGCGATGCCCCAAAGTGAAAGTGTGAGTCGCTCGTCGTGTCCGACTCTTTGCGACCCCATGGACTGTATAGCCCGCCGGGCTCCTCTGTTCATGGGATTCGCCAGGCAAGAATACTCGAGTGGATTGCTATTCCCTTCTCCAGGGAATCTTCCCGACCCAGGGATCGAACCAGGGCCTCTGTACTGCAGGCTGTTTATCGTCTGAGCCACAATAAAGCCTAAGGAGGACCGTTTTTACGCTCAACGGCCCCCGTACCCCGGGCGCACCAGCAGAGACACGGGTTTGCGCCTTTCTCAGCCCTACTCCATGTCCAGCTCCTGAAAGAACGTCCCTGGCATCTGTGGGTTCCAAGGATGTGCCCCTCAGTTGCACCCTTGCTCTTTTCTTGCCGTGGCCCTCTCCTAATGGCTAAGTGCCAAAAAGTGGAGGTGAAGCGTGCTCAGGTAAGGGCTTGTGGTGTGAGGGTGAGACTTTGGGGTTCTAGATGGGGCTGAGGGAAAAGCGGGGGTTGAAGGGTGCGTGCTGCTGTTGCACGTCTCCACAAATGCCACTAGGTGGCACTCCAAGCCCGCGTCTCAGAGAAGCGCAAGCTTTTTGGCTCCAATGCTCCGGATTTAGCTTGAAGACTAGGGAAGGCTACAGAAAGGATCCATCTGAGTCTGAGGGTCCTCCTCATTGCAACAGAAGGATGGACCTGGTATTTGGTGGGGGGGGGGGGAGGCGCTGTGAAGCAACTATATTTCCCAGAAGGGCTTGGAAAGGGCGAGGAGAAGGGAGGGAAGGCATGGCACATATTGTGGGGGATAGAGGGTGAATCCCCCAGACTTTCCTCAGGAGCTGGTGAAGGGTCAGAGGATCCTCAGTTATTTTAATATATCTTCAGATTAAAACCTGTAAAACCTCCAGCTTTATAGGTTTTGTTCCGAGGCCACTGGGAGAATTGGGGTTTTTAGAATCTGAATTCGGCCTGGAAACTTAAAAAAAAAAAAAGCCCGATTCTGTCCATTTGTCTGCTTTTCTCCCAGGATTTGTGGGTCTGTTTATCACCTTCTGCCCTGGGCCTTGCATACTCCACCCTGTGCAACCAGAAGCCATGGAGAGAAATCTCCAGATTTTTGGCCTCTTTCTTTGCTCTTCCTTCAGAACCCTCAACGTCGTCTACTCCCTCTAGGAAATCTGCCCCAAGCTTTGAAGACCTTCTCTCCACAGCCCTCCCCCACCCAGTCCAGGATGAAAGGGGAAGGGGCTCTAACTGCGTCTGACTCACGCACTTCTCTGGGTCAGAGTTGGTCTCTCCAGGACACCCCGGAGTCACTTGCCCCTTCCTCTGCTTGAGGTCTTCCCTGAACTGATCCATCGGGCCCCCAGTTTAGCTTCTCTCCAAGACCTGCAAATTACTGAGACACTGATGTCCCAAACTTGAGGGATCCTGCCCATATGCCGAGGCTTGACCCAGAGGTCTCCTTCCTTCCCGGCTCTAGCCCTCCGAGTTCAATCCGCAGCCGCTGTGGAGGGAAAGAAGGACCCGAAGAGGCCGAGTGCACAGCAAGCGTTAATCCCATCCCGCCATCTGGGAAATGGAGGTCCGATGAGGGGTGCTAGAAACCTTCATGCGCTGGCAGCCTCGACAAGCGCAGAACGAGGCCTGGCCCAGCGAACTGGGAACACTTAGGTGAGACTCAGACCCGCCGGCTTCCTCTCCTAAAGGGGCGGGGCGGGGGGTGGCGGGGAGAGGTTGCGTTCTCCTTAAGGGGAGATAGAAACCTAGGTTCAGAAACTGCAGGGAGCCGGGACTGGGACGCGGAGCAGCGATGCTTCTTCCCCTGCGACCCAGGCCTACCCTCCAAGCTCCAGAAACCTTCGCATCCTCAGAGGTTGCCAACCTCCTGGGATGGGGTAGGTGGGTTTGGAAAGGATGCTTGATCTCCCTTTAGGCCTGCAAAGTCCCCTCAACAGTCTAGGCCCTCGCTCCCTGTCCCCGCCAGTGGCAGCGTGGTGGAGGCTCCAAGGGCGGAGCGCGGGGATACGGGAAAGTGGGGGCCTGCCGAGTGGGTGGCCTGGGACAAAACAAACCCAGGATTCTGGGAGAAACTAGGAGAAATGGAGGTCTGGGTGACTGCCGCCCCAAGGTGACCCTTTTCGAAGTACCACGCGCTGCCAGGCCTCCTGGGGAATAGAGCTCTCCCCTGAGAGTCCCCTCCTCCTCCCCGAGGCCAGAGGTATTAGTGCTGCTTCATCAGAGCTCATTTCCTGCGAAAATGGAAACATATCCAGAGTTCCTAATAAAGTGAATGACGAGGCTTCGGGTGTAATTGGGCTTCCGGTTGGTGGCTATTTCCTTCAATTGACAGCGGAAAAAATATAAACCCACACCTCCCAGATATAATTGTATGATTGTCAGAAAGAGGTGCAGGATGAATTCGCCCAGACTCGGAGGCAGTACCTGAGAAGTGGGCACAAACCCTCACCCAGACCAAGGGACCCAGGAGCCCAGGACCTCCACACCGACCCTACATCCAAGCCCAAGCCTCCGCAAGCTTCTCGGCCTCTCCTCCCATCCTGAGTTCCGCCCAGCCTCTGCCGGCTGAAAACGCCAGATCTTAAGACGCTGGGGCGGGTGGGTCTTTTCCTTGCTCTGAAAGGAGTGTCCTACGGTGCCGGGGGCGGGGACGGGGGTGGGGGAGGTGGCTGAGATTCCCGGCCCCCTGTCCCAGACCGCGTGCGCCGGCTGCATATTTCTATGCATAATCCAATTTTCTCCATGACTATCTAGTTAAACTCTTTAACAACAGCTACATAATTAGAATTTGGATTCCCATTAATTTTCCCTGGGCCTCGAACCATTTGCAGCTCACACTGGTAATTAACGCGATACATCACTAACTTTACCCAGTGCCGGCCAGCCGGGCTCAGGTCGCTCAGCCCACTCCAGGCGCCCTTGTGCGGCGAGTCCCTGACTCCAGACCCGGCTTTCCGAGTGGGGGCCGTTTTCCTCCCTCCAAAGCCAAATGCCTCGATCCGCGCAACCAAAGCCTTCTTTCCAGGAAATTTCACAATTAAAAATATTTATCGGGAGCAGATTTACGTTTCTGGGTTTCCAGTCTCGGGGCGTCTGGGTAGGCTATTAAGAGTAATTAGCATCTTTTGCGCATGCAGATTTACTCCGCTCATTGCCACATAACTCATCCCTAAAAGCCAGCGTAGTCGAACACTGGCGCCGCCGCCAGAGCTACCGCCCCCGCCTGGGTCTGGCTAGGGCTCCCCCGGTCCCGAGCCCCTGTGTGCTGCCCACTCCTAGTTAATCTAGCCCAGAGGCTTGCTCCAGGCCCAGGAGGCTGCGCGCCAAGCGAGAAGTTTCCCACCCTGGAGAAGACTGACGCCGGGGCGACCTCAGGCAGCAGGGGAGAAGGCTCAAGCCAGGCTCTCCCCCTGTGTCGGGGCCCACGGTCTGGACCCGCGACGGTGCGTTTGTGTGCGCCGGCGAGTAGGCATGCCTATATATGCAAGATAGCGTGCGCGCGAGTGCACGTGCATGTGGCTGCTAGTGCGCGTTCCTGAAAGTGTACGAGGTGCCCGTGGAAAACCAGCGCCTCTACCCCCACCTCTAGCCCATCCCTTCCCAGGACCGCCAGCTAGGGCGCTGAGGTTCAGAGGGAGACTAGGACCCCTACCTTGCCTTGATTTCCCTTCTACAGAGCCGGCCCCAGCCAGCCAGAGGGCCCGGAACGCGCAGCGCGGGGCGAAAGGGAAAATGGGAGGCCTGACGGCCGCTCACATCAGAGCGCAGTTTGCCTGGTGCTGGCGAGAGGCCGCCAGAGAGAGGGCAAGCAGAGCTGGGAGTCACTGAACTGCGGCTGGCGGGATCTCTGGGGAGGCGCGAGAGGTTGGGGCTAGGTGGGGATCGGGGGTGGAGGGGATGGGAGTGGGGGCGGGCCAAGGTGCAGAGTGGTGGTGGGAGGATGGTGGCCAGGAAGCGCCGGGCGGCTCCCTAGCTCCCAGCCGAGGCACCCACTCCGCGTTGGTTATTAACGCGCTGGGAAGTCCGCGAGCCGCTCAACTTTCTTCTCTTTAATGAGCCTAGAAGAAGAGGCTGCCCTGAAGGGGTTTGTTCATTAAAGATGTAGCTGGAGGAATATTGTCTCATTAATTATCTGGTTTTAATTACACTCCTACCCTTTGAATCCAGAGATGGGAAAAGTTGATTCAGTGGCGCCGCCCCCTTTAGCTTAAAGAGTCGGGCGGGGCAAGGGGACCAGGAGGGGCCGTGGGGACTTGCAAAGTGCCTGGGAAGATGGGAGCAGGCCTTGGGGTGTATGCGGCTGCCTGCGAATTCCCCATGCAAGAGGGTTCCAAGCCTGGGTGTGTGTGTGGATGAGGTCTGCCTGTGGATCTGAAAATGTACGTGTGTCTCTGTGTGACCACGTGCGCTTGAAAGGCCGTGTGGACGTGACTCGGGTGTCTATGTGTGCTCCCCGCCAGTGTGGGATTCTGTGTTTGGGTGTGCGTGGGGGTAGCTGAGTGTGTTTATGGACAGGCCCCAGAGTGGGGGTCTAAGTGAACAGGAGTGTGACTGTGCCTGTCTAAGAGGGTGGCTCCCTGCCCATCAGCTCAAGTGACAGTGTCTGACCATGTCTCAGGGTCTCCACTGTGCCTATATGTGGCCCCATGTGTATGCGTCGAGGGGGCACGCTTCATGGCTAGAGCATCCCAGGAGCCAGGACCTCTCCAAGGACATAGCTTGGTTTCTGAGGGTCCCCAGAGCTAGGGTGCCATCTGGAAACCACAGTTCCTCTGGAAGGGGAGTTATTTAAAGGGGTGCTCGGTCCTGCCTCGTCCCTTGTCAGGCTAGCTCGGCGCTAAAGCGGGGGCCGTTTTCCCTTTAAATCGCGGACACTTTGACAGGGGACATTAAGGACCCGGCTGCTCAGGCTGAGCAGATCATAAAACCGGACAGGCAATTTCTGCTCCCGCCAAATAGCCGGGCAAACTCGTTCTGCATCTTTGGTTTTAATGCACTAAACTGGCAGCTAAGCAGGGAGCGAGCAAAGAGGGGGTGGGGAGCCCCCCACATACACTGGGGCGCACACACTGGCACCTGCACAGGCGCCAACACCCCTTCACACCCTCTCGACCCATGCCCCGCCCCTGACCCCCCCACCAGTGGAATTATCAACTAGAATTTGATTAATATGCAAATCGCAGGCAAACAGCTCCATATAATTCTTTCAGTGGAGAGTAATTAATCACCAGTTAAAGCAAATTAATACATATATCAATTTTGTCAGAAACATGCTTAGTTCAATCGCCCGTAAAATTGAAGTTTGAAGTATTAAGAGGCTCTGCAGAAACGCCAGGACTAAAACTTTCAAATTGATCCTATTTAGTAATCAATCAGGCTCTCCCCTCAGGTTAATCTGCCTAATTTTTCATCTCAAATCATACACTTTACTGACATGCCATCTAGCAAACAGTCGATAAAAAGTTAACAAAAATGATAACGACTCCAGCCAGAGCCATTGTGCAGGGCGGGTGGGCGGTGGGCAGCTTTGATTGCATTTCTGGGGTGGTTGGGGACTTGGTTTTCTCCTAGGCCAAGGGCTGGAAACCCTTCCGGGCAGCCTCAGCTTCCCTGCCCACAACCTTTGTCTGTGACTTGCTCTCTTCAGTTGCTTTTGAACTCTGCTCAGAACAGTCAGAACCCTGGCAGCTTTTCCCCCAAAGTCACCTAAACCAGCTAGCTCCCTCTCCGCGCCTTGGTTGCACAGAATGTCTGAAGGCACGGCACGTGTGTGCTTGTGGTAATTGTGGGCTGTGCCTCTGTCTGTATTGTGTATATAACAGTGGGGCTGGCATAACTGTTTCACAGCAACGGTTTCTCTGTCTGAATGTTGTGTGTGCTGCTGGCTACCTGTATGTCCACGCATGTGCTGTGACTGCACTGTTTCTGGGCATTCCATATGTCTGTGTCCCTGTGGGTGTGTTTTGGGTTTCTGCATTGGGAGTCTGTGCAACTTAGTGCCTGCCTTGTGTGTTTGCCTTGTTTCTAGGATGTCTGTGTGACAGTGTGTGTCTATGTTGTATGTGCCCTGGATTTGCCATGGCAGGCAGCCATTACCCAACAGCGTACAGAGGACATCCCCGCCCCCCGAAACCAAAAAAGCAAAGCCTGTGCTTATAGTGTTTATTCACTGCCTCACTTCCTTCAGAGTAGACTCAGGCTCAGACTGAGGTTCTCCACTCCTCTCATGTGGGCATGTGATCCCAGGGGGTTCGCAGGCAACCAGATCAATAAGCGCCATCACAGATGTCAGGAGAGAGGGAACAGTCCCTATGACCCAGGCACTTCACTTTGAGCAGCCTCTGAGACATGGGAGGGGTCACTTCACCCTACCCTCCCTCCCAGGCTCTATGTTGAGGGGATAGGTGAGGATGCAGGCAAGGTCTATTTCTTGGCAGAAGAGCCTCCCAGCCCTAGATCCCTCCCCACAGAGCCCTAGAACCCACTGCTTCCTACTTGAGTCCTTGAGTTTTGAGCACATTTTGGTTCAGA
Organism: Capricornis sumatraensis; assembly: GCF_032405125.1. Lineage (NCBI taxonomy): Eukaryota > Metazoa > Chordata > Mammalia > Artiodactyla > Bovidae > Capricornis > Capricornis sumatraensis. The sequence goes on from NC_091091.1 coordinate 22,424,877, forward strand.
TGGCACAACCACACTTAGATGTGGTGACAACTCTTCTCATCTCTATCTGTGCATGCTGATAACTAAACCCACAGTGGCCCCAGGATACTCACAGAAGACTATTCTTCCTTCCCTGCCATATCCACATTTACTCACAAGCAACTAACCACACCCAGCTCTCCATGAGGAAGCCTGCACATGTCTACTTGCACACACCAATGCACAGCAACCCCTGCACACATTACACACACACACACACACACCAGATTCCGAAGCAGGCAGGACTCATTCAGTCCGGACACTGCCAGCAGCATCACTTACCCACCATCCACTATACACACACATCAACATTGCCCTCCCCATTTAGGACATAAAGGAGTCCCCACAGGGAGGAGTAACCTAGCTGGGGGAAGCTGGGCCTTCCAGGGCAACCTGGGACTGGTACAGCCAAAGCCAAATTGCACTAAGTTTCAGCCTGGGGACCAACTTGAGTAGGAGGGGGCAGGCTGTATCCTAGCCATTACCCAACAGCATACTGAAGACACTCCCCCGCCCCCAACCAAAAAAGCAGAGCCTGTGCTTAGAGTGTTTATTCACTGCCTCAACTGCCTTCAGAGTAGACTCAGGCTCAGACCGAGGTTCTCCACTCCTTTCATAAGCCTCCCTCCCTTCCGATCATGTGTACCATTCCTCCACACCCCCACCGCCACTCCCACCCCCCATCCCCCCCGCCCCCCCCATAACTCTAAATTTGAGAATTTGAGTAGCCAGCTTGTCAAGCTGTTTGGAGCTAGGATTCTGTTTGTTTGCAGCTTCAGTTCCACATCAGTGTTCATTCTCTCAGTTATCTGCACACACTCAATCCCTTACACACATTGCACACCCAGAGCAGGATCACTTCACCCACTGGTCACTCCCACCCCAGTGACAGCTTTACTTCTTTTCTGTCCATTGCATAAACTTAGTCACACCTAGTCACACACAGCAGCACACATTCAGTCACCCCCAGTTGCACATGCTCCGTTTCCATCAGTCAGCTGTACATGCCTAGTCTCTTGGTTGCACACGCTCTCCTGACACAGTGACACACCCTGTTGGTGCTGGAGAACCTGGCCACAAACACACATACCCCCACCCCCTCAGCCCCAAGGTCTCCTCCTGGACTGGCAGCTGTTAGTCACCAAGGTGACTTGCTGATGGCAGCCCTGAATCTGGGGGTGCAGGAGTGGGGCCCCAGGGAAACTCAGGTGGGAATTCTCCATCCTGAGAATCGCTCCCCCCTCAGACACATGCACAGGCCCAGGACCACCACCTTCCTTTGCTCCAGTCCTGAGCCTCATCTTTGGCAGACACTGTAAACCCACCCAGGATCAGGCTCCCAGCTCCCCCAGGTCTGCTGACCTCTGCCCAGGACCTCATTGGCACAGGCGCACAGTCTAGGGAGGCATCCAGTTCCCACACAAACCAACCATCCATAGTTCTACAGCCTAACCATCACCACCCAGCACAACCACAGACTCCTCCCACAGCCGACCAGGGTCCTCTCCACCTTACTACTGCAGCTTCGGACCTGCTGACCCTCATGACCCCAGTTTGCTCAGATTCTGGGTCCCCTCACCCACATATCCTGCAGCCCCTACCCCAGTCCACTCTGGGCCCCTTATCTAGCCACTCTCCCTACACCTGCACTCCCTTAGGCCTCTTTCCCAGGGGTGTGTGTGTGTGGAACATCTGTATTCTCAGCACAAACTACTTTCTGGGCCCCAAGAAAAAGGGTTGGTTATTAGGGTAGGGAGCAAAATCAAGGTGCCCCTCGGTTCTAGCTGTTGGAGACATGCTGGGCGGGGTGAGTGGACTTCCCTGGACCTGGAGGCTCAGAAGGGTGGGGAGGAGGGGGTCCCCGCGGCGACTGGCAGGGGCGGAGGGGAGGCGCGCGGCCCCAGCCCGTCCCTTTCAGGGGGGACTCATGCATCAAACTTCAATTTTCCGGACGATTGAATTAGTGATTTTTTTTTCTCCTGAACTAAAATACACTTAAGTCTTTGGGATTAATTACCACGTTCTGGTCCCTCAGACTGGAGTATTACTTATCGGAGCTGCGTCTGACACCGGCCCGACACCTCGTAAAATAAGAAACTGCGCCTCCTGGTCTCACCCGGCGCCGCCCGCCGGCCCCCCGGGCCGGGGAAGGCGGAGCGGGGAAAGCAGAGCTAGCCGGATAGCGCAGAGGGGCCCAGCCCGTCCGCGCCGCGGGGTCCCGGGCCGGAGAGCAGAACCTGCCCGCGTCCCTTGAAGGAAGAGGCAGAGCCAGGCCGCTTCTCCAGGGCAGCGGGGAAGCGAAAGTGGGTCTGCAGAGAGACTAGAATCCTGAGTACGCAGGCCCGCGACGGCCCCGGGCGGTAAAGTAACTCTGGCAACAGGGCTGGCGGCCCGGAGGGTCCCGAACCTTAACGAACCTAGCCCCGAGAATGGGCGCAGGGCCCACAGCCCCTCACACGATCCAGGCCACACTTGCACGTACACTCACTCTCGGAGAATAAACACATAATGCACGCGCCCGGCCCCCACAGAGCGCACACATGCAGTGAGCACGCCACGCACAGCCGCACCCGAGGCCCGCCGGGCCGGAGCCTGCGAGGAGACCAGGGCCCGCACTTGGGTTGGAGGGCCTCTCACATCACAGGTTCTCGCTGTAGCGCCCGAAGCTCGGCCAAGGCCATCCCAGCGCCCGGGGCGGCGCGCGGGTAGCTGCTCTCATCGGAGCCGGGATTGCCTGGGAGAGGGTGAGCTACAGCCCAGGCCTCCCTGATCCCAGCTCCTCCCTCCAGTCCCCAGACAAGTCCCTCAGCCCTTGCCCTCGGTCGCCGCCGCCTCCCTGCGCGACGGAGCCAGACTAGCCCCGCACCACGCTGCCCGGTCGAACGAGTCGGACCTCCAAGGCCACGCGCGCTGTCAGCGAGGCTCCGGAAGCCCACGGGCAGCCTGGCAGAGGCATGGAATCCAGCGCAGCCGAGAAGACTGCGCCGGGGCGGCTTGAAACCGCTCCCCAAACGGTGTGGGACCCTGCACGGCGCGCTCTTCTCGGGCCTCCTTGGGCTCAGCGTTCGCCTCTCTCTTCCATCCGACGACTGCAGTCCCTCCTTCCTCCCGCCTTCTCTCTGGCCTATAGAAACAACGAATTCCTCCTCGTCTTTCCAGGCCTGGGTCCAAAGCCACCTCCTCCCTGAAGCCCCCTCTACCCCGAGCCCGAAGTCGTTTCTCCGAGCTCTTCACAAGGCGCTTCCCTGCCCCTCGGCCCAGTCTCCTGTGTCTTCGCTGGGGTACGGCGGGACCCGTCCGCTAGACTGGGAGTTCCTTGAGGGCCGGAACTGGATCTGATTCGTTTCCATTTCCCCAGCCCTCAGCGTGGCCTGGTGCAGAAAAGACGCACAACAAACATTTGCTGAATTGAATGGATTTTCCCCTTTATTTTATTAATCTTTCCCCTTCCTTCTTTCCTTCTTTCTTTTCCTCCTTCCTTCCTCCCTCGTTATTTTTTATTTCTTGGTTATATTCAATTGTCATGTTTTTCAGGCTCATTAAATCCATTTAGAGACAAAAGAATAAAAGGCAGAAGGGGAAGGAGGGGGAGGAGGGAAGGGGGAGGGGAGGGGGAGGCCAGGGAAGCAAACAAATAACCCGCTTTAACTAGACGGGCGGATAAATGGCCCCGTTTCTCCTCAGCCCCGATGCGCCTGCTTAGCTGCGCGCCCCGCGGGCCCCGCAGCTCGGGTGGGCTTAGCCCCGGGGCCGCCGCCCCCAGCCCGAAGGGACCCAGCAGGGCCCGGCCCGGGGCCGCGAAGCGGGGAGCGGCCGGAGGTGCCAGGGCCGCTTCATTGGGATTCATGGGCGTGTTGGGCGGGCGGCCCCGGGCTCCGGGCGCGGGGCGGGGGCCGGGCGGGGGCGGGGTGCGCACGGCGGGCGCAGATGCCCGAGTGACCGCCGCGCCGCGGTCCCTGCGCCGTCTTTGTGCCGGGGAGGCGCGCGCGGGGACCTAATCCATCAAATTGTCTACAAATTGTGAAGAAAATTCAAAAACCATATGGTCGCCAGCGCCGGCGCGCTCTGGGCTGCGGAGGGCCGTGGCCGCGCCCGCACCCGGAGCCGCGGGGGGCTGGGCCCGGCTATTGTCGCCTGTCAGCGGCCGCCCGGGTCCATTCGTCCCGGCCTTCATGGTCCGCGCTCCGAATTACAGACCCATCCATCCTGAGAGGGCGATTTATGTCGCCCGGGAGGAACCGGCCTCACGCCGGCCCGGCCGCCCGGCCGCCTCTTTCCTTCTTTCGCTCTCGCCGCTCCTCTCTTCCCCCCATTTCCTTTTTCTCTCTCCGTCTCTGTTTCTGTTTCTCTGTGTGTGTGTAGCTTTTCCTCTTTCTCCCCTCGTCTCTGTGGCGTTCCACTTTCTCGATCAGATTTTGAAGTGTTTTTTTTTCTGTTCTCCTTTTTCTATTTTTCTCCCTTAGTTTCCTCGTGGACTCGCACGTTCGGATTCAGGCCCCGGGGCCCCAGCGCCTGCTCGAGAACAGATGCGCATTTCTCACATCAATTTTGCTTAGAAAGAGAGCCGAGTGGCCTGGAGGCGGGACCTTCCTCTAGTGACAGCGGCCACTCGCCAGCCCAGTGATAACAAAAGCCCAGAGAGAAACCCGGTCCGTTCGGAAAAGTGAAAGCTGCTCCTGTTCGTGCCCCAGCCGCACTCGGGGCGCTGGGACACCCCCACCAGCCCCCCGCAGAGTTCTTGGTAGATTTGTCTCTGTCCCCAGCAGCGTTCGGGGCCCAGAATTTGTGAGCATTACCAGAAATCCATCCCAACTCACAGACGCCTCGGGCTCACATCTTCCTGTGCCCGTGTCAGCAATTTAGTCTGCCCTCGTGCCTTTGGCTTTATTTTTTTTCCTCCCCCAAGGCTGAGGCCCTCTGGCGAACCGAAACTTGGGAGCCCTCAGGCTCCACCCCGCTGTCCGATTGAGCTGTACCACCCAAGGCTTAGCCGGTGTCCCGGGGAGCGCAGGAAGAATACCCTTGGGTCCCGGCTGCGATGCACGAACCCCAGGGCAAGTCCCCCCACCCTCAGCCTTTGCCCCACATAAATTCATTTTGCACCCGTGGCGCCCTCAAAGTACGCACAGATTTCCTCCCAGCATTGTATGCCTCACTTTTTACCCGGACCTGGCGAAGCCCGCTTCTCTCGCCCCCTCACCATTTGGTAGCTGCCGCGTGTTCGTGGGCAACAAGCGCCTCCTCTCTCTCACCACTTCCCCCTCACCCTTCATTCTCACGCCTGCCCCGAAACTCCTCCAAATCGCCAAGGCCTAGGCAGCCCGAGAGCAGGAGCCGAGAGACACCGAGCCTGCCGCGGCTTCACTGAAGAAGGTCCACTCATTCAGACACGGTCACCGCCGGTTCTAGTAAAATGGCAAAGACTTTATTTATCGGAGAAAGAGGCCTTAGGTACAGTCCGGGAGGGAGAGGGCAGAGCAGGAGAAGGGGAGTGGCACGCGGGACCCACCCTCATCCAGCCACCCTTGTCTGGCCAAGACGAGCTAGGAGCAGGGCATTGGAGACTGCAAGACAGACCCAGAGCTGTGGAGGAGGTGGGTGAGGGTTGAGGTGGGCCTCCTCTCAGTCTCTGTCACATGCAAAGAAATTCTAAAAAGAGTAAAAAATAATGCTTGGACTTTGGGTTCTGTTTTCGTTGGTTGATTGGTTGTTGGATTTCCCCCTGCTTTGTCCCTAAGACCTGGACCCCAGTAGTCAGTCCAAGGCAACCAAGAGAGGGTGGGAAGGAATCTTTAAAATAACGTTTCTGGGCATTAGGAGGCAGAAATGGCATCGAAAACAGACTTTCCTTGAGGGGGGGTGGATTTGGGGGGAGAAAACTGATTTAAATCTTGCAAGTCAGGACCCGGTTGTCCCCCTCAGTCCCTTCCCACACATGGGGAAAATAAAGGCAGAAGGGAAGAAAAGAAAACTGCAATAGGTCTAGGGAGGTGAGGAGGGAGAGGACCGGTGCATTCGCCACATGCAGAGAAAAATCAAAAAGTCGGGGCGGCCTCCTCCCCCAGACCTCGAGGTTAAGTGTTTGTTACCCTCGATTCTGCCTCGCCCTCAGCAAAGCCGGCAGCCTGAGCTTTGAAATCAAGGAAATCTCTGGAACTTTAACAAATAAAAGAAAGGAAGAATTCAGGCTGCGCTGGGAAGAACCCGGTATATAGGCTTAAATATTTATACACAAGCCATACAGAATTGCACGGCGAGGGCTCCCGGGGCGGTGGAGGCCGCGCGCGGCGACCGTCAGCCAGGGTTTATTGCTTCGAGAGGGAAGAGGCGGCTGCCGGGAGCCGAGTCCGGGCCAAGGACGGGGAGAAGGCGGGAGTTGCAGAGGAGGTCCCAGCTCCCCTCGGCGGTCCGGTCCGGGAGGCGGCGGGCATCCGGCGCTCGGAGCCCGGGGGGCGGTGGAAGATGCCGGGCGCCGCTCAATCGTCCACGTCGATTTCTTCGTCTTCCTCGTCCTCCGAGCAGTCCTGGCTGCTGGCTGGCTGATCTGTGAGCGGGGAGGCTGGCGAGAGCTGCAGGGGCCCGGCGCCCGGGGCCTGCGGGGCGCCTGGGGGGAGTGCCGGAGAGCCAGGCCTTGACTTAGCCCTGCCGCAGCCGCCGCCGCCGCCTGCGGCCTCCGAGTTCTGCTCGAGTTCGGCCAGCGCCACGATGTCCATCTGCCCGCTAGGGCCCAGTTTCTTGGCGGACTCCACGTCGGCCTTCATCTCCTCCAGGTCCCGTTTAAGCTTGGCTCGCCGATTCTGGAACCAGGTGATGACCTGAGCATTGGTGAGGCCCAGCTGCTGCGCAATTTGGTCGCGATCGGCGGGGGACAGGTACTTCTGGTAGAGAAAGCGCTTCTCCAACTCATAGATCTGGTGATTGGTGAAGGCTGTGCGCGACTTTCTTCGCTTTTTGGGGGTCTGCCGCTGCCCAAAGATGGTCATCCCGTCACGGCCTGCGAGGAAACCAGAGTATAGTCTTGCGCCCGGGGAGAGGAGACCCCACCCCGGCTCTTACTCACCCCACCTAGACCCATCCGGCCATCAGTCTGCCGCTGTTCCCTTCTCGGATTAGATTCGGCCACCTGGACTAGGGCAAGCCTAGGCTATGGCAAGCCCCCTTCCTCCATCTCTCGTCTACCGGAAGTCCCTAGGAAAAATTGTTTTGATCTCTGCCCCGTCACCTGAGAGTTCGTTTGAAAGAACCGAGGTCGCTAGAACATAAGAGAGCCAGACAGGGACGCTCTGACTGGGTGTGAATGTTGGCTCTCCACCTCGTCGCAATCAACACGACTCTACTGCTATTCAAAAGGTCCCAGCAAAGGCTCTCCATTCCGCACCCCAGGAACAGGGCTAGGAGTTAGCAGGCCACTGAGAATGGGAGGGAGCCAGGCAGACTGCGGAGAAATCTTGGGTTCCCGCCTCCCCTCCGCGGTCACTCGACTCTAGCCTATCCCGAGGTCCCTAGGAGACAGGGTTTGGGTCCTGTTCCACGCATCTCCACTCCCAGTGGCGGCGGCTTGGGTTGGAGGGCCCTGACGACCGGCGTGGGGGGGGTGAGGCGGGCAGAGACACAGGGCAGTAAGCGTGGGACACACGGAACAGGTCGCGGGGTGCTGGGCGCGGGAGAACCCAGTGGCGGCGCCTACCTTCGGCTGCCTGCAGGACGCTGACCTCCAGCCCCTTAAAAGTCTTGCTAGCGAGCTCCTCAAGCGCGCACAGCGGCGAGGTCTGAGAGAGCAGCGCGCGGCCCGCCAGGGGCAAGCCGCCCGGCGCGTGCTTGTCCGCGGCCGCCAGCAGGTGCGCCGCCCCGCACAGCGAGTAACTTCTCCGCACAGACGGCTTGTTGAGGATGTCCTCGATGCTAAACGGCGTCAGCGGCTTGTTGGAGTTGGCGGGAGGCGGCAGGTGGTCCAGCGGGCTGCGCCGCCTCTCCTCCCCCGGCGCCGCCTTGCTGTCCTCCTTGGAAGTCATCTCGGCCTCGTTTGGGGGCCCGGCCTCGGCGGCTCGGGCCTCGGGGACCCAGCCCGCGGGCAGCTCGGGCGCCGGACGGCGCGGCGGGAAGCAGACGGGAAGGAGGCCGCACCGGGCAGGGCGCGGGGCCGATTAGCGCAACGGCAGAGGCGAGCAGAGCCGCACGGGGCCCCAGGAGGAGGGCGCTGACGCTGGCGCTGCCGCCGCCGGGGCTTCCAGCAATCCGAGGCCCGAGCCGGGGCGCGCCGCGCGGGGCTCCAGTTTCGCCAGCCCCGGTGCTATTTAAAGGTGTCAGGTGGCTCCGCGGCGGTTCCTGGCCCACGGTCCTGGCGGCAGCAGTTGGAAGAGCCGAGGCGAGGGCGCCGATCCCGTACTGCGAGGGGAGGCGGAGAGATGGGGCAATTGACTATTGCTAACAAGTTAGCCTTGATCGAGGAGTCATCAATTATCTGCAGCGGCACTTCTGTCTCTCTTTCTCCGTCTTTTTCCTCTCTTCTTTCTCTCTGTTCTCTCCCTCCCTCTCTCCCTCCCTCTTCTCTCTTCTCTGCTCCCCCCGTCTCTCTCCTTCGCTCCCTCTCCCTCGTCCTCTCTTTCACTCTCTGTCTGTCCAATGCAGGCGGCTCTAAGTTGGGAAGCTCATTAATTAGCGGGCCTGGGGTAGGAGGAGCCGGCTGGAATTAGCCTGCCTAATGCGCCTGTCAGTCCGGGCGCTGCGCCGCGCTCGGCCCGAGCTGTTTGTAAATTACATTAGCCGCGCCTTTATTGCACCCGAACCTCCGGCGACTGAAAAGCCGCCGCCCCCACCCCAAACTGCGAGCCGCCCTCCCGGAGCACCCGCCTCCCGCCGGCCTGGCTGTGATGGCAGCGCTGGCCCGGAGGTCTCGCGCTCTCCAACCCGGGATTTTGCGCCCGAGAAGGGCGGCAAGAGCACAGCCGGGGAGGTATGCAGCCGCCGCGCGGGCCAGGTAAGACCGGAAGCCTGGGTGGGCCCCGTCGCCACCCAGAGCAGACTTTGTCGAGCTGAGATCAAGGACACAGCGCCCCTACCCCTAGACCCACTCACCCCTCACCCACGGCCTTGGGCGACGCGCCTGGCGGAAGGAATCTGCAGCCCTCGGGGTGGCCCGCGGTAGGTCCGAGGAGGTTCTGCAGCCCTGGGTGAGGCGACACAGGACACAGGGGTGGGGGAATCCCAGGGGTTGGGGGAGGAGGCCAGTCCGAGGACACAGCCTTACCCAGCCGAGAGGTGGAGCGAGGGTAGTTGTTGATGGCTCTAGGCACCTCTTCCCCGGCCGGAGCCGAAGCGACAGCCTTACCTCCTCTCGCAATCTTGCACACTCTTTTCCGGCCTCTGCTCTCTGGGCCGACTGGGGCCACGGCCCGTCTGGTGATCGGCGTCCGGCCGAGGTAGCCGGGCCGGGTGCCGGGGCTAACGGGGCAGGCTCAGGGCCTCCCAGCTGCGCTCTGCCGGGCCCCGGTCGGGGCCCCGCTGCCGGCCCCGCCCAGCCCAGCGCCCGGCTTGAGTGCACCACCAGGCCGACTCCAGCTGTTCCGGATGCGGGGCGGGGGGCCCAGAGAGGGTCGGGTCACGGCTGGGGCTGCGCTCTCAGGAACCCGCAGGGAGCTGGGGTTCGAGTGAGACTGGACTCTGGCAACCCTATGGCCCGAACTCTGTGCGTATCAAGCGAGCATTTGTGTGCATCGGTATTTGAATGTGTATGTGTTCGAATATGTATATATGTGTGTGGTTCTCCAAGGATAAATTTGTGTAAACGTATGTGAACTTGTGGGTATGTGGGCATGTCTATGTTTTTCATTCCCCTGAGGCACCCAAGGGGGTTGTGCCCCTAGTTTTTTTTTCTCTTGAGTCCTTCCTTTGGTTTGTATACAGCTACTTGCCCTGCCGCCCTAGTCTTCTGTTTCTGCCCCTGTAGAAAGGAGGGGAGGAGGGGACTGGCCGCAGCTGAGGGAGGAAAAGCTGCTGTCCTCACACACAGCCCCAGCCCTTTCCCTGGCTTTGTTTGTAAACTCCGGGGCAGGCAGCGCAGTCTGGCAGCCCTGCTTGATCCAGAGATGGCTCCAGAGAGGCCAGTGCAGAGGACTGTGGCCCAGCTCAGAGGCTGGGATGGGAAGAATAGGACCTCTTGGGCTTCTTGCCCTGTCCTACCTGCTCCAGAAAGAAGACCAAGCTGGGCTGTGGGGCAGGGGACAGGTTCTTTCCCTGGATGCCTCTAGCATAGGGACCTCTGAGCATCAGAGATCAGTGTCTTTTATCTCCCGGTTACTTGTTTGGAAAAGGGCTTGTAGCTCTCCAGACTAAAAAAGGACAGTGTAGGGAGAGAGGATTCTTGTTTGGGACCCCAGTGACTGCCCCAGGCCTGCCTGGCAGTATTGGGAAGAGCTATTTACCCTCTCCCCATCTTTGTCCTGCATTTTGGGGAAAGCACAGGTACTTTAGAAGCAGGAATGGTGAGAATGTTCCCCCAGAGATGCAGAACTATCCCCCAGGCAGGCCAGTCTCTTGATACATCAGTGCTGCTCTGGGAGCCATGAGGTGAGGTTGAGCCTGGGGTCAGAGTCCAGAGATGGTGAAGAGGGACCTGAAGAAGAGGGTTCCGGAGAGCTGAACCCTGCTGGCTTGGAAGCTCTGAGATGGAAAGGGGTCTGCTCTCTCCTCTCACTTCCTGCTCTTAGGATTCCACCTCACCTCTCGCCCACACCCCATTCCTGCCATAACCCCCAAAGCCATGACCCAGAGCCTCAGGCGAGCCACATCCAGAGGAGGCCCCTCCACATCAGGGAATGGGGACTCTGTGGTCCTCATCCTCCAGAGGAGCTCTCACCCCTACTCTTCCTCCCCCATTCTTCCAGTCTGTTCATCTCTCCACACCTGATACTGGTCTGCAAGACAGGATCGCAAGGACAACCCTGCTCCTCCCATCTCCCAGTCCCTCAGGAACAGCAGAATTCAGGATTATTGTGAGGTTGCCAGGAAGGTGAGGAATGTGAATTGGGGAGCAGCGGGGTGCTGCTCTCCCCTGGAGCCCTGTTTCCCTGGACCTTTAGTTTATGGCCATGTTGTGTCAACGTGCACAGGACATTCCGAAATCATCTGCTACATTACCCCTTCTAACCACCATCGCCAAATCTTCTTCCCTTCTTGGCAGGTACCTGCTGTCCAATCCCAAAGTTTTGAGGGTTTTGGCCTAACTGGTTGTACTCTTGGCTGGCCAAGCAGCTCTGGCCAGCATAGCTGGGGAATCAGGGGGCACGTGGTATCACCTGCCCATTTTTGTTCAGGGTCCCCTAAATCCAACACCTCATCGAGATTATCTTCAAAAACCAGTCCACTGTTTTGTTTTGTTTTTTTCCCCAACTCACTCCAGACCCCAATGTGTAGGAGGGTGGAATCTTCTGAACTCATGAGAGCCCAAACCCACCGGCAGAGCCCAAACCCATCTGCAGAGCTCGGGGCTCTGTTGGGGTCTGCCCTTAGCCTCATTCCCTCTCCTGCCAGGAGACAGGGCCCTTGATGTGGGGGTTGTCCACTTCAGACATTCACAGGCTAGGCAAGAATGGGGACACCCTCAAGTATTGGTTGAATGAGTTTTTGTCAGGCAAATGGAGTATAGACAATTGTGTAGAGGGGAAAGGCTTGGGCTTTGGTGGTCCCACCTCAGAGGAGTTTTGGAGATCGTGAAATTTGGAAAGGGAAGTAACTCAGAGACAGGTAGGGTAGGGGTTGATTGGAAGGAATATGCCATTATTCCAGGATCTCACCTTCTGCTCAACCCCCTTCCAGGCATCCAATGCTGGATCTGGAAGGCTCCATAGGGTTCCCCACTTCCCAGTCAGCTGGGCCATTGTCTTCTCCCCTGGAGTTGGTCCCAGAGAGTCTGTTCCACAGAGGGAATGCCTGTCTTCAGAGCCTGGTCAATATTGCATCCTGACTCCTGAATTCCTGCTTTCTGTGTATACCACCAGGGTATTCCAGCCTTATTCCATCTCCACTGCAAGGGGAAGGGATTATTTTGACCCAGATCTGCTTTTCCCCTAGTTTCCTTCCTCAGACAAAGAGGAGGGAAAGGACATTGCATGAATTGTGAGGATAGGGGACACTGTAGACTGACACACGGAGTTATTCCTTAGCATGGGAGAATAATTCAAATAAATCCCCAAAGGCGCTGTCAGCTTTAATCCAGATTGTTTTGGTAGCTTCATTCATTTCCAGATTATTTGTGTAAGCATTATGTTGGCCTTCAGGCCAGAGCTTCCTTGAGAAAAAAAGTTCTGACATTGCTGGAAATGAGTTAACTTGACCACCAAGTGGGATCATTTTTGTCCCCCAGGGACCTGCTACTGTGACACTCCTCATGGAATTCAGAGAGTGTTTCTTCTGCTGTAGAAGCAGACTCCTGCCACCCTGGCTGAACCAGAACTGCCCACTTGGTTTTTATTTTCTGCCCTGGGCCACCTTCTGCAGTAACAACAACAATAATAACCATGACAATAAACACCATAAGCCCTTACCATGTGCTTGGCTTCCGGCTAAGAGTTTTATTGATTTCACTTACTACTCACAACCCTATGAGGTAGTTACTGCTATTACCCTGATTATATATAAGGAAAATAAAGCCCAGAGAAGTTAAGTAACACAGCCAAAGTCACACAGCCTGTTTGGGAGTAGTTAGGACTTAAAGGCTGTTGTTTTTTTTTTTTTCCTCCTCACTCAAATCTTAATCCTAGAACCATAAAATGTTTAACCAGAGCCCAAAGTTTCTTTTAATGAACTTTAGGGGCTCTGCAGATCCCAGAAATTGTGTGTAAAATTATGTATGAGCCCAAGTGTTCATATTTCTTCAGGGGCAATATTATGTAACACACTGGATTCTCAAAAGGGGTTGGAGATCCAGAAAAGGTTAAGGCCAGAAGCAGGCCAATAGGGGAAGAGAGAGAGAAGCTGCCTCTCTGCAGGCCTGGGGAGCAGGGAGCCAGCTGCTCTGAAATTCATGCCAGGCTCCAAGCCTGCTTCTGGATCTGCTTCTGGACCTGTCCTGCTGTCTCTGACCATGACCTCTTCTGGCAAAGAGAGATGGGGGCAGGCTCTAAGACCAGGGCGCTCTTTTGGAGAACACCTTTCCTTCCTTCTCTCTTCTCACCTCCCCAACTTCTTTCATGAACTGAACTCCTTTAGAACCTAGTGACAGGTGGTTCCACCACATGAGCCAACCTCTTTCTGGCGCTTCAGTCCTGCATGGGGTAACTGATTGCCCTTTGGAAGTGTAGGGGGATCAACAGACCACTGAGTAACACGGACAGATAGAGATGAGGAAAGATGCTCAAGGCCAAAGTGACCATACTCTTGCAGCCCTCTTTTTGGTCCCAGGCCTTTACTTCCCTCACCCTGAGGCCAGAAGTAAATCTATTGCTGCCCTCCTGGCACTTTTTTTTTTTTTTCTATGCTGCATGCTTATGAGATTTTAGTTCCCTGACCAGGGATTGAACTTGGGGCCTGATAGTGAGAGTGTGAAATCCTAACCACTGGACCGCCAAGGAATTCCCTCCTGGCACTTCTTGCTGTTTTTAGTGCTCAACTCATCTTGGGGAAACTTCCCTGCCTGTTCTGTCCTCTGTGCCCCTTCAAACATTCCCCATGGAAACACTGTCAGATTGCCAAGAACTGCTGGTTGTTGTCTGTCCTACCTCTCTCCCCCTGGCTATGAACTTGGGAACCTGAAACTCCTCTCCATGCCCTGTGCCAGCCTGGCATATATGAAGAACTCTCCATGCATTCGTTGAATGAATAAACTAAATGAACAAGAGAAAAAAGGGAGAACTAGGCAGGGACCTCTGCCTGTGCCCCCTCAGAGGTGACAAAGGTAGGGAGGGAAGGGTAGGTGCATTGTTTTCCCAGCTGCGTGCAGATGTGTGAGGCACTCCTGTGGCTAGTACCTCCAATATACATGAAGGGGCACAGAGAACTCATTCTTTAATGCTTTTTGGCCATGGGAAGTGGGAAGTGTCCTAAGTTATGGACTCAGCTGTGGTATGGCCTGACTCAGGAATGGAGTTTGTTAACCTCTCTCTCTCTCTTTTTTTTTTTTTTTAAAAAAAAAAAAAACAAAACAGACTCCCATCCTATTCTGAGCCCAGAAGCAGAGAGGAAGAACAGACAGAAGGAGGAGAGAGATGGGCCAGTAGGAGTGGCAGGAAATACACCTCTTCCCCAGTAGCCCAGGGGACTATGAAGAGGGTAAAGTATAGGGGCCGGGGGTGGTGGGGTGGGGGGAGTAGTGTCTGGTTCTGTCCCATGGGGAGTAGCATTTGAAATGAGCCATAAGAATCCAGAAGCACTGGGGTAGGTCCAGAAGTGAGGACGACTTTCCTGGTAAGCAGAGAAGCTGAGCAGGAGGCCAGAAGTCCCAACCCAGAAGGGGGGAAAGAGTGCCCCTCACTCCCTGGCCTGGGCATCAAGCTGCTGAAGTTGGTTAGTCCCCTGTGCACCTCAGCAGGTCTGCAGCCTGGGACATGGGCTGGTGAGCTCTTGGGATGGTTGTTTGGGACTGCGGGGGGAGTTGGGAACAGGCTGCACCCCAGTCCTTGCTGGTCCTGGGTCCACAATAGGGGTTCCATTCACTATGCCGCTATGCCATCTACGGAAGCACCAAGAACTGATTTCCTACTAAACCTAACTCCTGGGTCCCTGAGCTCCCCAAACCGCTAATGGTGGTCCGGCTACCACAGAGGTCTCTGCCTGTGGGAGGGCGCCAGGCAGAGGAGCCTGGGCCAGGCCAGGTGGGTGGGGGAGGAACCTAAGCGGTGCGGGGGGAGGAGACCTAGGAGCCGGCCAGCGAGCGTGGTTAGGCGGGCTCCAGAAAGGCCTGAGTCAGGCTTCTTATAATAAACTGCACGTGAATAATTCAGCAGCCGCGCGGGGGCTCATTGCATTAGCGCCTCACCTTTCGGCTGAGGGAAAGGGGGGGTCACTAACGCGCTTGACGAGGGAGCCAGATGGAAGACTCATGCCCACTAGCATCCTGGGTTCTGCCCGGCCCAATCCCAGGAGACTCATTGGTTCCCCCCCCAATCCCTCCGGCCCCATCCGGTCAGAGGGCGCCTACTGGGCAGGGCTGTCCCTGCGAAGCCGCTCTTAAGACCCCAGGCAAGAGTAAACAGGCAGCGGGACCAGGGCCGGAATAGGGGAGGAGGGGGCCCGACCTGTGGGCAAGGGAGCTGCGGCAATGCCCAGTCGCGCAGAGAACGTGGGCGGGGTGGCTCTGAGGAAAGAGAAGGCGGGCTCCTGTGCTCAGAGCCCGAGTGCCCAGGGGCTGCTTCGTCTGGGCCGGGATTTTCCTTGTGCTCAGAATGGAGCTCCAGGGAAGCTGCGGGACTTTTTACCCACGGTGGATCCCCGGGTTGTGCTTCTTCCCTGACCCCACGCCCACTGACCCACCGACCCACCGACCCACCCACCCCCTAGATCCAGTTCTCGAGGCGGCAGCCCACCCTCGTGCCCCCACCTCGTGTCAACCGGCGCTGAAGGGAGCACCGGAGGCCATTAGGCCCGCTGTTCTCCGACTCTTTGAGACCCCATTGACTGCAGCACGCCAGGCTTCCCTGTCCTTCACCATCTCCTGGAGCTTGCTCAAATTCATGTTCATTGAGTCGTTGTTGTCATCCAACCATCTCGTTCTCTGTCGTCCCCTTCTCCTGCCTTCAGTCTTTCCCAGCATTGGGGTCTTGTCTAAATGCACACCACCTTCAACCTTATTTCGTTTGAGCAGAGCCAGCTTCCTCTGGCTTTTCCACTTTCCACCAGCCCCTGGGTTTCTGACCTTGAGGGTTCGCATTCATCCCGTCCAATATCCACTGTCGCTTGATTCCTCCGGCTCTTCTCCAGAGCCGTTCACTTCCAGGCAGTCGGCCCCGCCCTCCCTCCATCAGCCTCCCGACTCCTACGAAGTGAACCTCGGGCCGCCGGAGACCCTCGCGCTGACACCGCTGGCCCTTTGGGGCCCCAGTCTGGTCTCCGGAGGTCTTGGGCAGCCCAACGAGAAGTCCGGCCGAAGGCACCTCGCGTCCCTCCTTCCCTGCTTATCCCTCCTTCCACCCCAGCAGAATCCTTGTCTTCTGCCGCCGCCGCCTCCTCTTCCTCCGCCTCTACGCATTTGTTTTTCTTGATTCGGTGCCTTGGGCTTCCGGAGGCCAGGCCGCTGGGGACGAGGCAGAATGGGGTGTCTTTGCAGAGGCAAGTGAGATGGACTGATGGCACCTGGACCCCAGACAGCTCCACCACTGCCCGGCAGTGTGTTCTTGGGTAAGTCTCTTAACCTCTCTGAGCCTTTACGGGGCAAAGGTCAAGAAATTTAGGGAGAGTGATGGATGAGAGACTGTCATTCGATTTGTTTGGGAAAAGGGGTTGCCTGCCTTGGGGCCTGAGGAAGTGAGTTTCGGGAGAATACTAGGTCCAAAACGACCATTTATTTTAACGAATATTTTAAGAGCAGCTGGTAGCTGCTTATTTTTCTTTTTTACAGCTGATGGGTTCCCAGGCATTAGAAGCTTCTCCAGTCCTCACCGCATCTTGGTTTTACCGAAGAGGAAACTGAGGTTAAGACTGTGTCTTGCTGGTCAACTGCACAGGTGGGATTCGAACCTGCCTCTGATTAGGAGGCGCTCCTAAATTTGAGCCAGGCAGCCTCCCTTGGACTGGCAAATCGAGCCCTCACAGGGCCGGCCACCACCTTCGGGAGGAGGGGTTGGGCTGACTCGCTAAGCATTCTTTTTTTGTGTGCCGGAAAAGCTTTGAAATTTTTTTCAGGTAAACGATTCTGGCCACTCCCCGGGAAGGATGGAAAGGACACCCAGGGTGGGGGACCTCCAGCTTGTTGAGGGAGAGCCCCCTAAGAGCGGGACAGGGAGGGCAGCTCTTCTTCGAAACAGAGCCCAGGTTGAAGCCTTCGCACCTGGATTTTTCGATTTTATCCATCTGCTCAGTCTGTCCTGTGTAGCCCACGTCTTCAGAAGACCAGGTCTTGGGGGGCGGAGGATAAGGCACAAGGCCCACAGCAGGGTACAGGTGTGGCCAGACGCCCGACTCTTTTACCCCTCCAGGGGCGCCTCTCTGAGGGAAGGTCCTCCTAGCAGCAGAGAAATTGTCTGGGGGGAGTGGAGGGAGGCGGACAGGGACTGCTGGCTGGGCAAGGAAGGCTGGAATCCAGGCTCCCCAGCCACCCCATCCCAAGCTCCCGCTGCAAGGTCGCGGCATGGCAGCCCCGACAGGCCACGCGTCCCTCGACACAAGTCCCATTACATTGTATTTATGTTTCACTTTATTGTTTTTTTTTTCCTCCTCTCTCATTATTGTCTCACTCTGGGGGAGGCAAAAGATATAATATATTCATCTTTATTATACCAAATCTGTGTGAAGCATTTAATAAAACGCTGTTTCCACACAGCCAGGGATTAGTGTGAGCTATTCTTAAGTTAATGCTCGGGTACGGAGGGCGCCTCCGCCGCAACGCCTGCTGCTGGCGGCCGGGGGGAAACGCAGGTCCTGGGTGCTGCGCCCGCGCCCGCCCCCAGCACACGGGGCCCTTACCAGACCGCGGTCTCTCAGTGGCCCCTAGGGCCCCAGCCTGGGGGAGGGGCTCCGAAACACGCTCCCTCCAGCGTTTCTAACTCGCTGCGGGCCTCGGTCTGCGACTATGAAAATGGGAAGAGAAACCCTATAGCTGCTTGCGTCTCAGGGTTCTGTCTTGGGAGGCTGAAGACGCCGCGGGGGTAAACAGGACTTTATAAGCTGGAATGGAAAAAGAGGAGGATTTGTCAGGACGAGGGTTGATGGGGGACAGAGAGAAACAAGGAGGCCACAAAAAGTGGTTCTAGGCAAAATAAACCCCCAGGCTGGGGAGCAGACTGCAACTCCAGTTTGAGCAGAGGCCAGGTTTTGGCCTGCCTGGGCCTCACCCTGAGCCTGATGAACGTGACTGACCGGAATCAGGATTTTTTTTTTTTTTCCCCTGGAGTCAGGATCTTGGCATGTCACAGTAGGTGACATGGTCCTCCCTGTAGGTAGATAACAGTCTTTGAAGTTCAGGTTACAGCTAGCAAATTGAGACTCAGAAGTTCAAGTTGCTTGTTTGAGGAACCCAGCTGGAAAGTAGCACAGCAGATCTACCTGTCTTTAGACTCCATTTCCCCCTCCCCTCAGCCCTCCTGCTTGCCAGCTCTCCCCTCAATGTCCCCTCATCCCAGTCCTCCAGAGTCGTCCATGGCATGTAAGCTTTCCCATTCTGTTTTATACACATACACACATCCCCTACCTGGGATACCCGTGAGAAGAAGAAACAGTTACATGACTTTCTTATCCAGGCCCACTGCTCAGTAGCTTCCCTGGTGGCTCAGATGGTAAAGAATATGCCTGTAATGCAGGAGACCTGGGTTCAATTCCCCAGGGAAGATCCTGGGTCTGGAAGAGTCCCTGGAGAAGGAAATGACAACCCACTCCAGTATTCTTGCCTGGAGAAATCCATGGACAGAGGTGCCTGGTGGGCTACAGTCCATGGGGTTACAAAGAGTCGGTCACGACTGAGTGACTTTCACTCTCAATGTACTTTAGAACCCACTTGCCTCTTTGTTTTTCCGGCACAGATTTGGGCACACCGGCCTTCCTTTAGTCCCTTGTTCCCTTGTTCCAGGGCTGTGGGAAAGAGTTGGGGGCAACCAGGCCAGGCCAAAAGGAGGTGTTGTTCAGAAAAGATTGGGATGGGCAGATAAGTACCCCTAGTTGGAACTAACACCCTCCTAGAATTCTCAGTCCCCATCTGCCCCTATCACCCCCTCCTGTAGGCTTCTGGTAGGAGCTTCTTTGGAGGCTAAGGGTACTTGAGAAATCTGACAGTTCCCAGCCTGGGGCTGGCTAGGGAAGGGTACCCACTCACTGTGTGGTAGGGCTGGGACTGGGATGAGGCAAATAAGGCACTTAGGGCACACAGTTTAAGGAAGTACTTGTTCTCAGTGTTGTGTACAACCCCTGATTGTCTCATCCTAGTCCCAGCCTCTCTGTGACCCAAGGGTGGAATTACTACAATTGCAGTGGGGACAGAGAATGATTTCACCTTACCCTTATGAATGAATATGTAGAAGTGTAAACAATGGAATGAACTGCCGGGGGTGGGGGGAGGGCAGTGAGCTTTCCCAACAGGTGGAGTATGCTTCGAACCAGCTGGAAGGCTAATAATCAGTCTTATTGCCATCATCATATTCTTCATCATTTTATTGGGTTGGCCAAAAAGTTCATCCCAGTTTTCCCATAACATCTTACATAAAAACCCCAACAAACTTTTTGGCCAACTCAATTCCATTGTGTATTTTGTGCCAAGTAAGAGCTTTACTCACGTTATATCAAGCAATGTATTAAATGTCTTTTGGCTGAGGATGGGTATTAAAGTCTCTGACCTTCTGGATCCTTTCCATCTCTGACTGTCTATTGTGCGCAAGATAAAGGACACTTCTGTTGATTTTGGTTAATTATAGTTCAAATTATAGGTATTATTTGAACTTGTCTTATGGCCTTTCCTAATGAGTAAGCTCATTGAGGGCAGGCACTATGTCTAATCTCATTTTTTTTTTTTAACTATTCCTTCTCCTCCATGATCCACACAGAACTAAGCATGTAGCACGTGTTTAATAAATGTGTACTAAAAAAACACATGAGTAATCAAAAGCTGTCTGTCTACCTGGCCATTCGCCTTCCATGCTGTGCCCATCAGAGCTATGGAGTGGCCCCTGGGAGAGCCAGTACCACCTCTGCAGTCATTGTCCCCCTTTCCCTGCAGCTGAGCTGAGTTCAGGCTGGCACTTATAAAGCCTCCTCCCCACTCACGCTCCCAGCTCTATTCTAGTCTGCGGGCAAGACAAAGGCCAGCCCAGCTTCCACCTGTGCAGAGGAGTCCAGTCTTATACTGAACAAGCCTCGGAAGAAACCATTTGGGTTGGGGAGGAGGCCTCTGGGAGATCAGAGCAGGCAGGGGCCCTGTAGCCAGAGAAGCCTGCCTGGCAGAGCTGGGACTAGAGCTCAGTCTTGGAAGATGGGAAGGACTGAGAGGCAAGAGGGAAGAAATCGAGTATTCCAGGTTAGAGAGAGCGGAAGCAGGGGCAGAAGGACAGAGGCAGGCAGGACTGCTCGTAACAGTTTTGGGAGACAGTAGGCTGGCCTGGCTTGAGCACCAGAGGACTATAAGTGGAAAAGATGTCTGTGGAATGCCTTGAGTGTCCTGACCCAAAGTCAGAGACCAGAAGTTGGGGTTCAGAAATCAGAGTCTAGAATTCCAAGCCCAAAACCACAGTCCAGAACTCAGCCTTGAACAGAACTGTCTTCTGGGTTGATGTGAGATGCCGTCATGGGGTCCAAACTCAAGAGGCATGAGTGTCCTGGGTCGCAAGATGGACTCTTCTGTTTGGCTTGGCCCAGGAAATGCAAGGCCTGGTGTGGGCCTGGAGCCAGCCTAGGCCCACCTGAAGCCCCATGCCCTAGGACTGGCATGAGTAGCTGTACTGGGTTCTCCCAAATCAGACCTTAAGTGTGGCATCATCTGCCACCCAGGAGCCCTGAGCTGGGGCCAAGAGTCACCCACAGTATGCTCCCTTCCACCTGTCCCCTTTCCTTCCCTCCATCCTCTGATATAGGTGGAATCTAGGGCTTCTAGGTTGGACCCAGCTGGGCTAGGCCGCTGGCGGGGGTGGAGCCGTGATGCCAGCCAGCGTGTAGGCGTTGCTGTGCCGGCCTGTCACGGAGCACAAGCCTGCCAAGGAGCCAGAGCGCTGTGCCGCGTGGAGGGTGTCAGGGGTGGTATTGTGGGCGCACAAATGCTCAACTTTATGTACTTTTAACTAGAGGTGTAACAGATGGCCCCGTTTCTGTCCAAGCCAGGGAGACTGGTGCCCATTCCGGCTGCAGCCAATCAATCCCGCCACTCTGGGGGGAGCTACAAGCTGGGCTGGGAGGCCTGGAGCCAGCAATCGCGCAAGGCTGTCTGCTCGGGCTGGCCCAGTCCTGCCTCTGCCAGCCGCTCAGCCTTGGGCCTGGGGAGGTAGGAGGGCAGGAGAGTGGCTGCCATGCCTGGGAGCCCAGTCAGAGGCCTGTCTGGGAGAGAGAGTCTGGACCCACCCATCAGGCCCAAATGGCCAGTGAAGACGTTCAAGTGCCCAGCCCACCCCACTTTGTCCTCATTCTCCTGTGGTCCCTGCTTCATCCCTAAGCCCCAAATCTCTAACCTCAAAACACTCTAGACCCTTAACCCTGCCGTGTCCTGCCTTGTAGACACCAGTTGTCGCTTGGGACTGTGGGTAGATAGAAGTGCCTTTGGGAGAAATAGTTCACAGAAATGTAGATGATGTCAAGATATCCAGAGAAGAAGAGAAAACAGGATCCAGCTGGAAGAAACCGTTACCCTGTTCATGTATTAATCCAGTCAACATTTGGTGAAAGCCTACTATGTGCCAGATCCTTTGCTAGACACTCGGGGCACAATGATGAATAGCACAAAATTCCTGTCCTTGAGACCTTCTTGGGGAAAGACACACAAGTACATGGATAACTGGAGTGATGAGCCTTGGCTCATAAAAGTCTCCACAAAGACCTTAGAAGCACAGAGCAGGAACATTTAACCCTATCTGGGAGATCCAGGGAAGATTCCAGCAGGAGGCCAGCTCTGAACTGAGTGTTAAAAGACTGGTAGGAGTCTTTGGTCAAGGTACAGGCAGGGAAGGGTATCTGAGAGGGCAGGAACAGCATGTACAATGACATAGTAAGAAAGAGCACAGTGAAGGGAAGGGTCAGAATAGATCTGAGTGTGCTGGAGTTGGGTATGGGGTTGGGAGGGGAGGGGATGAGGCTGGTAGCTGATGCCTTGGCCCTGTTTCAGCAGACTGGCAACATGACCCAGTGACTCTCTTCCCTCAGTTGCCCCTCCTGTGACCCCGCAGCTCCTCCTCCTGGGCCCAGAGGGAGTAAGGAAAGGAAGAGGCCAGGCCTAGCAGCATGCAGGCAAGCCAGGAACTCAGTGAGGGCACCCCCAAGCATCAGTCCTCCAGAGTGATCCTGGTCCTGGCCTGCCTTCTTCCCTAGCTTGAGGGTTGAGGCCATGAACCGGGGGGCTGACTCTCCCCCAGATGTGAACCCCTGGCGTTTCTAAGTCCCTGCTGCTGCTGCTGCTAGGTCACTTCAATTGTGTCTGACTCTGTGCGACCCCAGAGATGGCAGCCCACCAGGCTCTCCCGTCCCTGGGATTCTCCAGGCAAGAACACTGGAGTGGGTTGCCATTTCCTTCTCCAATGCATGAAAGGGAAAAGTGAAAGTGAAGTTGCTCAGTCGTGTCCGACTCCTAGCGACCCCATGGACTGCAGCCTACCAGGCTCCTCCATCCAAGGGATTTGCCAGGCAAGAATACTGGAGTGGGTTGCCATTGCCTTCTCCGTCTAAGTCCCTGAAGAACAGCTTTTTTGTAGGTTGCTTAGAGATGACTTGGAATCTTATTCATTTGTTCACCAAGCATTGACCATGAGTTGTGTTCAAGGCCCAGGCGGGAGTATCATCCAAGACTGTGAGGAGCTCAAGTCCAGACCCGAGAGAGAGACAGGAGTCTGGGCAGGGGTCCTTCTGTTTACAAGAAACAGATTCCCTCAAGTAATCACAAGAAAAAGGAAGTCTTTCTGTGGAAGCACATGGCCCCAGGCAGCTCTTGGCACTGACTTCTCCCTCATGGTAAGGTGAAAAGGCACCCCACTGGGTCTTCTTTTATCTGTTTGTCTCTCCTCATTAATGTTCATTAAACTGTTGTTACAGGAGGAGAAGGCATGAGAGCTAACAAATTCTGAACACTTACTGAAAGCTAGACAGATTGGTTTTCTTTCTTACTTAATCCTCTTAAGAACTGTGTGTCAGCTAATCTCGTTATCCCCATTTTACATGTGAGAACACTGAGGTTCAAGGAGGTTAGGTGCTCTGCCCCAAGTTCAAGCCAGGAAGTGGAAGAATCAGGATTCCCACTCACGTTGGCCCCCAGGGCCCCAGCTCATAACTGCTTCTGACCCCCGTGCAGCGTCGAGAGCTTCCTGGGTATCCTCATAATTTCTCATAACTGTGACTTGCATTTGACCAGCCGGCCTCTCTGAGTCTCTCTCTACATCACCTCTGCTAACTGCTCTAGTCTCTCTGTATTTCATAGTTCAAATTCCCAGGAGAGGACGTCAGATTGGCCCAGCTCATCTTTTAATGCCAGGCCACACTGTAAGCAGCTGCCCAGGCAAAGAGCTGGTCGGGAGTGAAGCCAAGTGCAGCCACTGTTTGGCATTTTTGATAGAGCCAAGAGTAGGAATAATATTCTACAAAGGAGGAAATGCTAAGTGCTACAGGAGAGGTGCAAGAAGAGGATGAGGGAAGACTTCATGGAGGGTCATTTATGGTTTCAGTTTTAAAATGAATAGGATTGGGGGGGGCAAGGTTAAAAGCAAGGATTTCTGGAAAGCAGAACATGAACACAGGCATGTGACTGGGATGGCATGAGTCGTGTTCAAGGGCCAATGAGTAGCTCTTATTAGAAGAGTGTGCATGAGACAGAGGCTGGAAATGTAGGACCTGAATGCTAGCATGAATCTAAATTCAGTGGGATTTATGGAAGGTCTTTGAGCAAGAGAGGAGTGTGGTCAGATGGGTAAGATGATCATATACCCAGGGCAATTCCAATTCATGCCTGTTGTCCCATTGTCATTGCTAGTTTTTATTCTTAAGTTTTCATTGTTGCCACTGCTATTATTATTTTACAGAGCCCCCTTTGACTCTCAAAAGCATCCTAGTTTGGATAATAAAGTCTATGGTTGCCCCAGCTGTGAGGGCTATAGGCTGTTGCTCTGCTAGGATTGGGTGAATGGAGCAGGATGAAAAGCAGGATGGTCTTGGATGAGGATGTTGCCATTGTCCAGATAGAGAAAGTCAGAACCAGATGGGGGCAGAAAAGACAGAAAACAAAAGGCCATGAGCAAGAGACAGGGCTAGGGTAGAATTTCCCAGACCTGACCAGTGAATGGATTTGGAAGATATGGAAGAGATATGGAAGGGGGAGTGTAGAGTCCAAGTGACTTCCAGACATTCAGCTTGTTTGAAAGAACAGTAGAGGTTTGAAGGTAGGGTTTGTCAGGGATAGGGGACAGAGAATATGACTGTAGTTACAGTGAGTTTGAGGTGCTCTGGAACATCCACTCAGAGATGCTCAGCAGGAAATTGGATATTCTAGATGGGAATGCAGAAGCTGTAAGTTAGGGATTCTTCCAAAGAGATGGCTAGTGGAAGCCAGGGGAGTGGTGAGCTTGCCTGCTATGGGGCAGAAGGTGGAGTAAGATAATATGAAAACTATTGGGTTGGTCAAAAAGTTTGTTTGGGTTTTCCCATACCATCTTATAGAAAAACCAGAAAGAACTTCTTGGCCACCCTGATAAATCCCAGGAGATTCCTGTACTTAGAAAGTTGAAGGAGAGAAAGAAATTAGAAGAGACTGACTAAAAGGGAATAGTCAGAAAGTTAGGAGAAAAACAAAAAGAGTTAGTGGCCTGGAGATGAGAGAAGTTTCTGGGAAAGAAACTGGTATTAAATCCTGAAGCGTGATCAGTGAGGAAGACAGAGTCAGTGGCCAATGGGTTTGGTTATTCTCAGGTCTCAGTTAACCACAAGTGACTACAGAGTGGTGGGATATCACAAAGAACTAGAAGTAATGAGGATGATTTCTCATTCATAAAGTTTATCCAGGAGAAAGAGGAAAGATGGAGAGCCAAAATGGACAAGATGTGGAAGATGCTCGATGGAGAAAATTCTGGGAAGAGGCTGCGGTGATTGGGTCCTCAGTAAGGAGAAGGAGAGGAGGAGAAAGGTGAGTGATTATCCAGGAAAATTCTAAGGTGGACTGGTGGGTTTGGGGTAGGTAGAGAGGGGAATATTATTTGAAGAATGGGCTTTGTATTCTTGGTAATACAAAGTATTCTTGATAAGTTAGAGTGGAAGTCTTGCAGAGAAGTTTGTAATAGTTGAGGAACTGTAACGAGGAGTTAATTATAGATGAAGAGAACATTTTGTTCTGTTTTGAACATACTGGTGTCGGATGAGTTGAGGCCGCATGAATGGGCTGGGTTTTTTTCCGCCTGCTCCAGAGTGGCCAGGAGTAGGAGCCAGAAAAGTAGATGGCAGTGCAGCTTA
The DNA here is from genome assembly GCF_032405125.1 of Capricornis sumatraensis. Lineage (NCBI taxonomy): Eukaryota > Metazoa > Chordata > Mammalia > Artiodactyla > Bovidae > Capricornis > Capricornis sumatraensis. The sequence goes on from NC_091091.1 coordinate 22,450,155, forward strand.
AGGCTGAAGATGGGTAAGCAGGATGGCAGGAAGCATGTTGTTCAAATAATTGATATGGAGCCAGGGTAGGAAAGGAGCAAGAAAGGCCAGATGGGGGCAATGGAGAAGGAGAAGGTGGAGGCCTTAAGGGACCAGAGAATGAGCCAGTAGGAACGGGGTTAGTGAGTGCGGTTGGAGCATAGGAGATTGGGATCAAAGAAGAGAATTTCAGATCCTGAAATTCTGGAGTTTCCAGAGGTGAGGGGTGGTCATGCCAATTAGAATTAGAAGTAAAGGAAACTGTCTATAATGGCTGAGTTCAAGACCTTCAGAGGACTAAGGAGGCTGGGTGGGTTGACTGGGAATTGAGCTGCTCTCAGAGTCCCCTGGGACACTTCAGGTTTGACCTTTTTTTAAATTTCACCAGTTGGTACATGTTCCTTTATTTAAAAAAAAAAAAAAGATCTGAGGATCTAATGCACAACGTGGTGATTATAATTAACAGTACTCTATTGTGTATTTGGAAATTGCTAATGGAGTAGATAGTAAATGTGAAAATAAAAAGGAAATGGAAATTGTGTGATGTGATGGAGGTAGAGCTCAAGTTGCATGCAGTGTATCCGTATGTCAGATCAATGCATTGTACATCACGTATAATGTTATACATCAATATAACATCAATAAAGCTGAAAAAACGTTCAAATGATCAAAATTAAAAGTGCTCATAATCCCACCCCTCAGATATTACTTAAGTTAACATGTTGGTGCTTATTCTCTAGACCTTGATATATACACTATTTTTTAAAATTCAAGTATAGTTGATTTACAATATTGTGTTAGTTTCAGGTGTACAGCAAAGTGATTCAGTTATGTATATGTATTTTCAGATTATGAAGTTATTGAATATAGATCCCTGTGCTTTACCGTAAATCCTTGTTGCTTATCTCTTTTATTGACATATATATTTAAAAAACCAAACTAGAGGATCACATTATATATACCTGATGCTTTCCTAAATAAGCTTTTCATTTTGGAGCAATTTTAGATTCACAGAAAACTTGTAGGGATAGTACAGAGAGTTTCAATATGTCTCTTACCCTGTTTCCTCTAATGCTAACATCTCACATTACCATGGTACATTTTCCAGGACTAGGAAAGCAGCTTTGGTCCATTGTTGTTAACCTAACTCTAGACTTTATTTGGCTTTCACTAGTTTTCCCACTAACGTCTTTTACTTACTCCAGGATCCCGTCCAGGCTCTCACGTCGCGTTTAGTACGCATACTGTTTTGCAACCTGCTTGTTTCACTTACCATTATGTGTGAACACCTTTCAATGATGCTAAACATTCTTCCACACCATCATTTTAATGGCTGCGTGGTTTTCTGTTGATGGCTGTGCCATTGCCAATCCCTACTGTGGGATGTTTAGGTTGTCCAATTTTTCACTCTTATGAACCAGGCTAGGATGAGCCCCTTGAAGCTAAATCGTCTGGACTATGCCTGCTTATTTCCTCCTGATACATTCATAAACATGGCATTGAGGGGCAAAAGGCATACGTTCCGTAGAGGCTGTGGATACATCTTACCCAACTGCCTACTGAAAGGTGGTGCCAGTTTACCCTCACAGCAGCATCACTCAGCCTTTTTTTTTTAAGTTCATGACGGGGAGGGGGCAGATACAGAAGACCTTTAAGATGGGCTGTCCCTCAATGCCATACCCCTCTCTCTCTGCCCAGCTCTTCCCTAGGCCACAGGGTCCACATTGGCCCTGATGCAGCTAGCAGCTGGAGTGGGGGTGGGGTGTGGCCAGGCTATGGCCCCTGGGCTCTGGGGACACCTCCTGTGCAGGGAACTGAGGAGGGGGCCTGCGCGGCTGCCTGGGCTTTGTTCTTTTGCCAAGAGCTGAGCTGGCGGGGAGGAAAGGATGAGGAGAGGCTGTAAGGAGAGAGGGAGCCCTCCTCTCCCCCCATGAAAGCTGAGAGGCAGGAGGGCAGCTCCCTGAGCCAGCCAGGGGGGCAGCAGACGGATTGGGAAAACGTAACCTCCTCGAGACGCATGCTCCAGTTCAAGCAGGAGGCATTAAGGATGAAATATCTCCCGAGCAACAATTCATCTCTAACTGGGAGGAGAGGGACTCGCTGACATTTAGCTGTGATCAGGGGCTGCACACGCCTGTCTCCAGAAGCCTAACAGGAGTGTGGCTGCCTGTGTGTGCGAGAGAGTGTGTATGTGTGTGTGTGAGAGAGAGAGAGACAGGGTGTGAGAGACTGCCACTATAGTGAAGCCATAGGTATATGGGTGACAGTGTGAGAGAAATCACGTGTGTAACAGGAGGTGAAGGATGGTGGGTGACTGTGGTGAGACTGTAACTGTACATGTGACTGTTCAAGTGTGAGAGTCTGTGTGTGACTGTGAGGGCTCTTTAAGTGTGTGTCAAAGTCAAGTCTATAATGAGGTGCTGGAGCCCCTGTGAACCTGTGTGTGACGGTGCGAGTGTATGCTAGGGTACCGTGCACTCTGTGAACATGACATTGAGCCTGAGACATCATGAGATTGAAAATGAGGTGAGAGATGTGAAACTCACCCTCAGGTGAGGTTAGTCTCGGGCCCCTGCCAGCCCCTGAAGTGTGTTTGTGAGAGCTGGGAAAGGCTGCCCTCTCCTCCATAAAGGCACAGCCCCCAACCGTGCTGCTCTGCAGCTCTCCTGAGCAGGGTGCAGTCTGCAGTTCTCCAAGTGGGGGCCCACTCTCTTTTCTTATCGTCCAGTGGAATTTTGTCTTATTTCACTCATTACAATGTAATGTCTTTACCATGTTTGTCAAAGTGTGTGCCTTTCCCCAGCTAGACTGGAAGCTCTGTTCAGGCGAGGACCACTTGTTTAAGTCTTTCCTGTTGTCCTAATGCCAGCGTCTAGCCCAGTGCCTGGGGCAGAGGAGTTGCTCTATAAACGTTTCCTGGATGACTAAAGAAATAACCAGGACAGGGAGTGTGTTCACATGTGTAAATCAGCCTGCAGAAGTGTGGGCCTGAGCCAGGTGTGTGCCTCTGCTGGGTGAGCATCACTGTCTTTCCCAGAAGGCTTTTCTCCTCTCTTCTAAACCTCACTCCCAAATCGGCCAAGGACAGGAGTGGCCTGGAGACAGAAGGACACTTGAAGAGGAGCCCCACTTCTGCACTGTGTGGGGGCCAGGGTGAAGGGAGCAGCAGGACTGGGCTCATTGTCAGAGGGACAGCAAGGGTCAAAGCCTAACCCATACCCGTGGATGCTCTGCTGCCTCATCTTCCAGGCCCCTTTGAGGCTCCAGAAATCTTCCCAGGGCTGGACTCAGAAAAAAACACCACCCAGGCTGTGCAAGCCCCCATCCCTGGCCAGCCCTTGACACACCATATACCCTACCCTGGGGTTCAGACCACCAGTCCTGCTTTGGTTCCCATGTGACTTACTCAAGTGACACAGGATTCTTTTGCCTCCTGAAGGCAACAGAGTGGCTAGGGTCACACTAGCCTCACCCCCTAGGGCATGGCCTAGGTCCTGAGAAGAAGCCAGTGATTCCATATTTGAGGGAGGTGAGCACAGGGGTGGGTCTAGAGATGAAAAGGGTCAAGGTGGGTGGGTTGGGAGAGGCTGGCAAAAGAGCAGAAAGAAAATGACCTCAGAAGGCATGAAGGGGCAGAAGCTCAAAAATTCTAGTGGGCTGAAAAGACTGGGCCAAGAGGAGGTGAATGGCTCAGGACAGAGGTCCAGGAGTGTCCTTGTAGAGGGCAGGAGTGGGGCAGAAGATGCAGGGAGCCTAGAGCTCACCAGAGTCCAGGTGGCCATCAGCACAGCTAACCCCACCTCTGCCCCTAAAGTCTGAAATGGTTCCCAAGGTCCACTCACACTGGCACCCTAGGGACGGAGAAGGGGACTTGCTCAGCTGAGGACTTGTGCTCAGAGTCCCCTGGAGGAGAGATGCTGTGTGTCAGAGCAGCAGGAGGGACCACCAGGCAATCCGACAGAAGAGACCCGAGCTGGTGATTGTCTTTACGTGACCAGAGCCTTAAGTCGCCTCTAAATGAGAGAGGACGACCATATGCTCTGCCAGGTTTCCTCCAGCTCAGATTGTGCCACTGGGACTCTGATTATGTGGCCAGATCTCAGGGCTGCACTCACTGGTCTCAGGGCTGCCTCTGGCCTCTACTTTTCCAGCAAAGTCTCAGACACAATGTCCCGGGGGTGCCTGTTAGACCCTAGAGGCCCCTCCTCTAGACCATGAGGACCCTAACCTCTTATCCTTCTTTCCTGCCTCCATGTCCAACTTTTCAGAGTCTGGAAAGGCAGATAGCTTGCTGTTTGCTCTGGAATCTGACCTCAGGAGCAGACCATCCCCTGCCTCTGCCCTCTGCCCTCTCTCTTAGGACCTTCAGTGCTTCTTCCACTGTGAGCAGTTTCCAACCTGTACAGAGACCAGCCTAGCCAGGAGATAAGGTAAAAGGTATTTGCTCTGCACTGGCCCTAGGAGACTACAAGCTGCTTCTCCCTGGAGGGGGGGATCAGAACAAACTAGGGCCTGCTCTCCCCCTTACTATTCTCCCTCCATTTTCAAAGTTGCTTGGCTTCATGGATGACTGGAACCAATTGCAGGGGATATTTCCCTGTCAGGGCATAGCTACACTTGTCTATTACCTGATGGAATCTCACCCACTGCCCTCTCAGGGGCACCAGCTCAGACATGTGGTTGACCTTTGATGAGCTGGAAAGGACAGGGACATGTTTTTCCTTCATCTCTTTTCATGGAGGAAAACCCATGACTATGGGTTCCTTAATGTTAAGAACCAAGTCTTATTTATCTTTGTGTCTCCAAGGTCCAGCTCAGTGATCAGTATGTAGTAATTGGTCAATAAAAAGGTAGAATAAATGAATGAATGAAAGAGGGAAGAATGAATTCCCCCTTTTCTCCATCGATAATAATGGAGAGGAGATTTTGTTTATTACCTGTGTTTATTATCTCCTTAGGGTCTACTTGTAGTGGCAAAGAGCTACTGCTTCTTTCCCTCCTACCTGGCCACCTCCCTGAGTCACTTCACAATCCATTTTCGCAGCATCTGGGGAGGGAGGCTATCACTTTAATGAGCATTTGGGCTGTCTTCAAAGTGTAGGTGGCCTTGCTCACATGCCTTGGAGCCACCAACCCACTCTCTCTTCAGGCAAGCAGTAAATCAATCTCCTTTGCCTTGGGCAAAGCCCTATGCCAGGCCTTGCGGAGGGGTCTGGCCTCCAAATGCATAAAACAAGGATTTAGTTCCCTCTTTCTTGGTCCCCTCTGATCAATGACATTCAGCTCTAGAGACTGAAAATCCATTCCTTTTGGGTACATGATCAGAGCAAGAGATGCACTTAGGGGTCAGAATTCAATCCAGATGCCCATCCTTTCTATCCCCATGAACCACTTGTGAGTGGAAGGGCTGACTGCTTGCTTTAAAAAACCCAGGTACCTGCGGCTCCCTGGGCGTTTTAACAAGGCAACTGGAGTGAGTAGCCAGCATGCAGGGGTGGGCAGAGATGAGAGCTCTTGCTGCCTCCAATATGGCCACCACCATCAGTGACACCAGAGGAGGCCCCTCTTCCCACGTGCTTCAGACGCATGATCTCACTGTCCGTGGAAGAGACGTGGGATGTCCAGGGTCTTTATCTACAGCAGCTTTCCATAGAAGAGTGGTATTCCTGTTATCTCTGGGGTCAACCAGAGAAACATAGGAGGACAATGGTCACACTGTGCTCTCTATTAAACAAACCAGGGAAAGCAAAGAGCTTGTCCCCTCCCCCCAACCTTTTTTCCTTCCTCTGACATTTTGTATATATCAGATATATATATATATATATATATATATATATATATATATATATGTAGTATATTAAAAAAAATCTATATATATATACTCTGTTGGTAAGTCCTGCCAAGAAATACCCTTTCCCAGCTTCCTCTGGGTATGGGAGTCACCAAACCAGCCTTTAGGGACCAACTCTACAAATCCAGTCTGTTTTCACTCAGCAGAAATCCAAAAAAAGATGTTGGCAGGATATTGGTCTCCTGAGAGCATGCCAATACCGAGCTCCCCAGGCCTGGCCAAAAGACCTCTGTAACTGATGGCAGAATGCCCAGGGTTAAGTGGCCATGAGTTAGAGATAAACCAGGGCTCCAAAATCCAGGGAATCCAAGCAGGCAGAAAGGCACTTCAGCTTTCAACGGACAGGGCAGGGGAGGCAAGAGTCTAGAATCTAAAAGGTCAAATAAGGGCAATGAATACTTGGCCCTGAGGTAAGAATTGTTGAGTCATGGGGATGCTGGGACCCAGTGCCTACAAGAGGTTATTTTGAAGAGGTGGGAATTCACGGTACACTCTGAGGACGTCTAGATAGGACAAGGAGAGCTTGGGGTGACTTTATAAAATGAGATGAAGGAGATGTTGGAGGTTCCAATACTTTTGGTGGTGATGGCAAAAGTGGTTGTATATAGCGCTTGTATGATTATGGTAATAGCAGGGATGGACTGATGAGTGGTCATGATGTTATTGATTTGTTAGTGATCACTGCCACGGTGATAAAGGGAGTAAGTAATGGAAATTGTTTTCATGATGAGAGAAGTGGTGATATTGAAGCTCACAGTGACAGGAGCAATAATTTGGAGGGTGATGGTAGTATTGGTAGACGATGGTCACAGTAATTATGGTCACAAGTGAAGAAGACAATGCTGCTGCTGCTGCTGCTAAGTCGCTTCAGTCGTGTCCGACTCTGTGAGATCCCATAGACAGCAGCCCATCAGGCTCCATCGTCCCTGGGATTCTCCAGGCAAGAACACTGGAGTGGGTTGCCATTTCCTTCTCAATGCATGAAAGTGAAAAGTGAAAGTGAAGTAGCTCAGTCATGTCCGACCCTCAGCGACCCCATGGACTGCAGCCTTCCAGGCTCCTCCGTCCATGGGATTTTCCAGGCAAGAGTACTGGAATGGGGTGCCATTGCCTTCTCTGGAAGGCAATGCTAGAGCTGTTGAATTGTTATCCAGAGAGAGTTTGTAGTAAGGATTATTTTGGTAAATATGGGCTCTTCATGTGGCATTGTTCTTGCCTTAATCCCAGTAGTGTATGAAGTGAGCCTGACCCTATACACAAGCTAAGGAGGGACACATCATGGCCCCGGGTCTCCCTGAGCTGGAATGGAGGACTTCCTTCTCCAAATGCCTCTGTAATCAGACATGCACTGTCTTTCCTGTTCCACTCCATTCTGATTACAGACAGAGTAGAGGTTGGAGGATAGGAGAAGGCAATGGCACACCACTCTAGTACTCTTGCCTGGAAAATCCCATGGACGGCAGAGCCTGGTAGGCTGCAGTCCATGGGGTCTCGAAGAGTTGGGCACAATTGAACAACTTCACTTTCACTTTTCACTTTCCTGCATTGGAGAAGGAAATGGCAACCCACTCCAGTGTTCTTGCCTGGAGAATCCCAGGGACGGGGGAGCCTGGTGGGCTGCCGTCTATGGGGTCGCACAGAGTCGGACACGACTGAAGCGACTTAGCAGCAGCAGCAGCAGAGGTTGGAGGATAAGCCACACTCTACCTTTCCCTTCCCTTTCTTCATCTTCCTAGGTTTCTACTTGTTTCCAAAGATAACCCTTCTCCAGAGTCCAATATAGAAACTAAGTCACAGAGGTTTTTCCTTGTGGGCTGGAGCTAGAGCGTGATGCGTGTGCCAGACATCTGGCTGGAGACGAGATAATGGCCAAGAGGCCCTCCTTGCAGCAGGAAGAGCAGTGGTTATTGTAGTTGCTATATTTAATTCAGAGCTGGTCCTTAGTCCCTAACCAGTTCAGCCTCCAACAGCTGTCTTGATCCTGTCTTGGTCAATCCTGTTGCTTCCTACCAAGTGTGGCTGCTGAGCACTTGAAAGGCAGCTAGTCCAATTGAAATGGGCATGTAAATATATATTGGATTTTGAAAACTTAGAATGAGAAAAAGAATGGAAACTATCTCTTTAATAATTGTCTATCTTGATCACATGTTGAAATAGCATTTTGGAAATACTGGGTTAAATAAAAGATATTATTAAAATTAATTTACCCTGTTTCTTTTAATTTTTTACATGTATCTACTACAAAATTTTAAATAACACATTAAGTTCACATTATGGTGGACAGTATTGCCTTAGATCATTGCTTTTCCTTTGTTCAGGAAAGCAAGAGGAAAGAAACAAAGCAAATTACAAAAATAACAGTGAGTTAGGCACATAATGAGTTTGTTTCTCTCTCCCATAAAGTCTAAGCAGAGCAGATATGGCAGCTCCATCCCACAGTGTCAAGGCTTCCGTCTGCTTCTTTCTTTATTATTGCTTCACCATCCTTAACACATAGCTTCCATCCTGAACTCTAAGATGGATGCTCTAGTTCCCATGTCCATTTCACACCCATGAAAAGAGGAAAAGAGGATGTGGAGGGTCAGCTCCTCCTTTTTAAGGGCAGAGTCCAGAAGGTATAACATTACTTCTGCTTGTATCTCTTTGGCCAGAATCTACTTAACTGGACACATCTAGCTGCAAAGGAGTCAGGGGAATGTAGTTCTAAACTGTGTAGCTGCTGCTGCTACTGCTAAGTCGCTTCAATCGTGTCTGACTCTGTGCGACCCCATAGACGGCAGACCACCAGGCTCCCCCATCCCTGGGATTCTCTAGGCAAGAATACTGGAGTGGGTTGGTATTTCCTTCTCCAATGCATGAAAGTGAAAAGTCAAAGTGAAGTTGCTCAGTCGTATCCAACTCTTAGCAACCCCATGGACTGCAGCCTACCAGGCTCCTCCGTCCATGGGATTTTCCAGGCAAGAGTACTGGAGTGGGGTGCCATTGCTAGGTTCCAGCTAAAACTTGGGTGGGGGGGGTATTATTTTTAAAATGGTAGGGTGGATATTGGAGGCCAACCAGCAGTCTCTGCTATGCCTAGAAAGGGATTATACCACCAGGCTCACACATTCTACTGGTCTGAGGAGTGCCTAGCACCACTGAGCTAGAGCCTTGGGCAGCAGGAGAATGGAGCTGGTAACCTCCAAGAAAAACCTGCGTCTTTGAAAGAAATGCTTTTAATAAAGGCAGCCCAGGTCCCAGCACATTGCCAGATGTTCCTGGGTCAGAAAGGTTTTAAGAAAGGAAGGAAGTGGACAGTTTGACAAGAAAGAGAAAGAGGGAGGAGTACTCTGCAATGATTATTTAAATTCTACACTCTCTTGCCTGGGACAATGCCTATGATTCCAATTATTTGGATATTTATACTCAAAGTCTTCACTGGTCATATGACATAGGAACAATGGTTGCAAGGGTTTGGTAAGTTGGCCCAGTTTATTCAGAGCCTGCCTGCTTGCCCTCTTTCCTTCCACCTATTATGACTTACATCTCTGTCAGATGCCCAGAGCTGGCAAGAAGGTAGACCCAGGAGAAACATAAGACCTGTATTTAAGGGAGCAATCTGAAAGTGTGTTAGTCACTCAATTAGGTTTGTGACCCCATGGTCCGTCCATGGAATTCTCTAGGCAATAATACTGGAGTATTGCCCTTCCCTTCTCTAGAAGAATCTTCCTGACCCAGGGAATCAAACCAGGGTCTCCTGCATTGCAGACACGTTTTTTACCATCTGAGCTACCAGGGAAACATGGTCTGAATGGGGTGTCAAAATAATCAAGGACCACCATCCAAACAACCAAGAAGTGAGCAAAGGCTGCAATAGGACACTGGATTTCTTTTTTATTTCCAGGTCTTCTTAGTAAAAAAATATTCAAGAAAAGTAAACTAGGTCTCTAGGAAGGGAGGGTCTAGGTCTCTCCTGGCAACTGAGGTAGTCCTGTTGCTTGGCACACACTAAGAGTTTGATAAGCTTTGTGTTACCTGGATGAGCACTGGGGTCGAGTTCAGTCTGGAGTCACGTGCAGAGTTGAGCTGTGAGGAGAGCCTGGGAGAACATTGGGTTTTGAGGCTGGGGACTCCACAGCTGCCCCCCACCCTAGACACATCCCCGTCTTTCTCAGTGACCCTGTCTCTGGCCCTGCACCACCATCCTTCCTGGGATCTTCCTTTTGTGACTGTTGAACTGATGGCTCAAGCTCAGGGCTACTCACTGGCAACTGGGCATGTTAGGCAGAGATGGGGCAGGTGTGGGCTGTTCCTAGGAGGCCTGCTCTGCCTCAGAACCCACCTCCCTGGCAGACCCCCTCTTTGTCCTTGGCCTTAGACAGGGCTTCCGTGACTGCTGTCTCCTCTGGGCAGCTACTTTCTCACTCAGCGCAGGTCAGATAAGGAGACCACAGTCAGCCCTAGGAGAAGGTCTGGCTGGCTGGAGGGGCCCATACTTTGGACTTCCCCCTCCTCCCATACATCTTGTTGTCAAACACATTTTTATTTCCTCACGTCTGGGGACTCGGGGGCTTCCCCTCCAGGATTACTTCCTCCTCTGGTTTGTTTTCCAGCTGGAGACTCCAGGAGCCCCGCGGCAGGGGGGCGGCTCCTCTGCTATGGCCCAGGAGGCTTCAAAGGACCCAGAGCGGAACGCCAGCTGGGGAGACTGCTGGCCTGGGGGAGGGGCCCAAGGTGTGGGGCTCTGGATGGGGTCCCCACTCATTTCCCAATCCCCTACCACTGACTGAGGGGCTGTATCTATGGGAGAAGGTAACTTCAAAGGTTTGAGATGGGGGACTCCTGCCACCCCCTCCCCTGGGGCTCAGAGCAGGGGCAGGAAACGCGCCCCCCCGCCATGATGGATTAGGTGCCTAAGAGCCATGGCAAGCTCATGGCTGGGGAGACCTTCTCCCTTTTCATGGGGCTCAGATTTCACGATTTTGGGAGAGAGGAGGGGGTGAAATAATTAGTAATTTGTGATTAAGTCTTTTCATGGATATTTTGTTTCTTTGTTCTGTGATGTCGCCTGGAGCCATTTAAAAAATGACTTAATGACAAAAAAAAAATAATTGCTCTTTGTAACTAATGACTGTGTCAGAGCTTAGAAATCACCAAAGCCTCAGAAAGTAGAAACCGAGACACAGAGCGGGGCGGGGGTGCTTGTCCTCCAAGGAATCTGATCAGCTATCATAAAGTGGCCAGGGATTTGTTTGTAGCCGGGCAGCCCCCTCCTCTCAAGACAGCCAGCACCCCATGCTCACCATCAGCCCAAGGGCTTCAGGCCTAGAATCCCCTAGGAGGCTTTGTTGCTGGATCCAGAGGAACGGGCAGAATGCTTGAGGTCCGCCCAGACTGTCGCAGCAGGCCTAGTCTTGGAGTCCCTCTTTCCTCCCTAAAACTCTCTAGGAGGGAGACTTCCCCTTGTGTGGGGGATGAAGGGGTAGTCAAGCCCCTCCTCATCACCCCAGCATCCCAGACAGAGCCGCATCATTGCCCTAGGATTCAGAACTTGGGTCCTGTCTTTGGGGTGGATACGCTAACCACAACAGCTCTTCCGTGGGCTGGGGCCCTGCAGAGCTCCAGCCACCTGAGAGGGGATGTGCCAGGGCCTGAGCCCCAAGGACTCAGTGCAGCCCAGCTTCCTTCTGCCGCCCCCAGCCACCTCCTGGGGGCCCCTGGGGAGTGGGCTGAAGCCGGTGAATTGCTCACGCAGCAGATTCTGCTCCTGTTCCCTTCCTGGCCCTCGCTCTGATCTCTCCCAGGGGAAATGCTGAGGGGGAAAAACCCGTTAACTTGTGCCTTCTATTTGGTTTTCCTCTGGTTATTGTTTAAAATGCAGAGATTATGAGGTCAAACTCTCCCAGCCAATATTTTTCTAATGAAAAATGTAGTAAGGCACGACTGAGTAATCTAATCTATAAGTTAAGCGTTCCACACAGCAGCGATTTTCACCGACAGAACTTCAATAAATCTTGTTTTGAGAAAAATGATATGAGGCTGATGTTCTATTTTTGTCAATTTGAATGGACTCCCCTGCCCCCTCCCCAGTCACCAGAAACATTGCATTGCACCCAGCCCATCTCCTTCCCTCCCCCAGAACTGGCTGCATGAAAAGGAGGGACAAGAACAATCAGGTGGGAGACTTGAGTTCTGGTCCAGCCAGGCTCCATAGGTCTGGGGCCAGAGGCATCCGCTTCTGCACTCCTGGCCTCTGTGGCTCTCCTCCTGGTGAGGGGGTAGGTGAAGGGGCTGATGGTCTTGAAAGCAGAGGTAGCCCACACTCTAGGGGAGTGTGTCTTCCCTAGCCACAGGGTCAGGTTTACCAGCTCAACCTGTCTCCCCTGCCTCAAGGCTGAGCAAAGAGCGAATGGCAGGTCTCACACCTTTCCTCAACCCCCAACAAGCCATTGATAGATTTGGCAAGAAAGGTCTTGCCTCAGGCTGAATTCTTCAGATCCATCCTTAAAGTCGCTGCTCCACCATAGTCTGATTTGAACAGAGAGGGCGAAGCAGAATGTGGTGACCCCCCTCAAAGTGTGTGTTTGTGTGTGTGTGTTTGTGTGTGTGTGTGTGTGTGTGTGTGTGCATGAACATGCACATGTATACCTGTGAGCACCTGTGTGAAGGCTCTGGGAGGCAGGCTTTCCTGATGGACATGTAGGTCATAAGCCTGTCGTGGATGAGGGCTGCCCAGAAAAATATCAAGAAAGATATCTTGAGTCCAAGGGATATGTGGGAGGCCACAAGAACGGGTATGGAGAGGCTGTTTCAAGAAACTGGAGAAGCAGGGAGGGCAGCCAGAAAGGATTACAGCACCTCGTCAGAGAGAAATCAATTAGGAGAGGTTTCAAAATGAGGAGAGCCTTCCTCCCTCCTCCCAGTGACAATCCGCTGAGGGGAATGTACTGAGACCAGCAAATGCCGGGTCAGAGAAAGCGTTTCTGAGTGAAGACCCAGCAGCACGTAGGTTGCAAAGAGCCAGAGCCTGCCTCCGTCTGAAGTCTGCAGGCATGGAAAGCCAAGACAAGGAACTTGATCTCTCAGGAGAGCTGAGCAGAGAGGAAGGAGGCCTTGGTGAGGTGGGGGAGGAAGGTGGTCCACAGATCAGAGGGCCTAAATTCTGATGTTCCCAACGGTCTGACCTCAGGCCTCAGTTTTTTCATCTGTAAGTGAGGAAAATAAGACCAGTCCTCCTTACCTGATAGCAGTGTAAGCAGACTGAATGAGATGTATGTGAACATGTCCAGTTTAAAGTACTACACGAAGTGAGTTATCGCTAGAATTTTTTACCGAGCTGGTCCGGGGGAGAAGACCCAGGGACAACTCTCAGCGTTTTGTGATGTTGCGGAACCAGGTTACATTAAGCCTGAGGCTGGGGATCTGTCACTGGACCTGCCTCTGGAGTTTGGGCTTCAAGACTCCCTCATGGAGGAGAAAGCTTGTGCTGGTCCTTCGCTGCCCCGGTGTGCCAAGGCTCCACAGTGCGGAGGGATCCTGGGAGAGCCTTTGGGCTGGTAGGGATGTAGTCAGGACAAGGACCTGGGGGGCTGGGAAAGGAGTCACCTCTCAGGGGGAGGGGAAGGGCAGGGACCCCTTGTCCCTGCTGGATCAAGTTCAGGCACCAAGGACAGTCCATTTCTCCCTAGGCCTTACCAAACCCTCCGCCCCCTGGTGTCACTGCAGGGCCATTCTGAGGCTCCTGGACACTTTCCAGGTGTGGGTGGTGTAACTCCAAATGTCAAATATTGGCTCCAGGTCCTCTTCTGTCTTCTGGTCCTCACCCACAATTCCTTTCCACTCAACCTCCCACTGAGTGTTCTCAGGAGAAGGGAGCCCAGGCCCGGGGCGGCCTGAACCCAGGGGAGGTGGGGAGGTGCTTTGAGATTGTTGAAGCTGTTCAGAGTGACCAGGAGCTGCCTGCACCCTCAGAAGCCCTGGACACTCACTTCTAAGGGCAATAGGAGGTAAGGGGAGACAGAGTATTGACTTCCAGCATGACTAGGGTTGAGGGTGAGCCCAAAGCAAAATTTCCTCTCCAATTCTCTGTGCCTGGTGTGTGTGGGGAGTGTTAAGTGGGCTTGGCAGGGTCCAAAGCTAAAGGACCCCCAGAAGGGGTCTGAGAATCCCTGTGATCCAGCCTAGTCCTCTTCTTGCCCCCAGAGTGGTCCCAAGCCCCTTCCTAGAAAAGTTACCACAGTTATAATTGCACAGACCATGTATTAGGACCTCTTGAAAACTGGGGAGTGAAGAGGGGATTATGGTTGGAGGAGACAGGAGCTTGCAGACTTTATGCTATCCTATACCCACTAAAATCAGATTTCAAGGAACTTTAAATCACACAAAGAATATTCACAGGAGATGATGATAAGCAAAAAAAATAGAATACAAAGTATTAGGTACAGAATGATCCCATTTATGCAGCAAAAAAATTTTTATAGATTAAACAAAATGATGAGAATAAAACAAGCAAAAGTAGAGATGGTGATGGTTTCTAGGTGGTAAGAATACCTGTGATTTGATTTTCTTTATATTTCTCTATAATTTCCAAATTCCTACCACCAACATATACATTTATAATTCAGAAGTTACGGAAAAGATTAAGAAGATGACTCTGAAGTCAAGCTGGCACCCCAAATGCAGACCCAGAACTTTGGCAGCCCTTTGCCTTCTCCCTGGGTCTTTGGTGATCCTGGGCCGGCTTCCTTTATGGCAGCCCATGGGGGAGGGGCTGAGGACCAGCAGCTGGGAGTCAGCTGTGCTTGGAGACAATCCCGTGTCCAATGGGATGGGGGAGGGGGGCTCATTTCCGAGCTGGACAGGAGCCAGGTTTTAGGGACCAAACTTGCCAATCAGCTACCTGAGGCACCAGTAATTCATAACTCCTTTTCAGCCTTTGCCCAAGGGTCTCTACTCCCTACAGCAGTGCCTGGCTTTCAGCTATTTGAGAAGGGATTAAAAGAGCCTCACCTTTGGTTCTGAGGTTCGGTGAGAACCCGGATTTATGGACATACATTCAGGCCTATATTCACCCCTTTCCCTGGTTTCAGCTCCCTCCTGCTTCTGGATTCCCAAGGCCATGGACTCTGTCTGGGGAAGAGAATGGCTGGTTAAAGCTGGGAGGGGGCCCCACAGAATCTGGCCAAGGGGTTTTGGGCCAAGGAGTCTCAGTTAATCCAAGCCTGGGGGATAAGTAAAAATATGGCTAAGAAATTCTAGCCTACCTTCAACTATTCAGTTGTGTTAAAGAAAAAAAAAAACCCACATAAAAAAAGCTTTTTAGACCATTTATTTATGAGCATGTGTCAAAGTTTTATTTCAGTCTTGCTGCAAGTGAGGAGACCTTTAAGAGGCCGATTCAAGGATTACCTCTTGGTAGACATATTTAGAGGAAAGAAGAGTGGTTAGCATCATTGTTTAAATGGACATACAAAAATGATGTCTTGGATAAAATGCATCAAACTCTCACTGACAACTGTAGAGGTAGATGGGAAACTGACTTCTAAGACGAAATCTGCATCTGCTTAAAATTTATCAGAAAATTGTTTAAGTGTTTTTATTCAGAATGCTGTTTTCTTCCCCCCAAAATGGATCATATTGAGCGAAAGGGCTCTTTTTCAGAAAGGTTTGGTATCCTTTCGTCTTACAGTTGGAAACATTGACTTGGCTCCTTCTCCAAGGCTGGAGGCTCAAGCATGAAGCAATCAATACGGAAACTCTGGGTTCCTATGTGCCCAGCCCATGCCAGGCACCAAGGTGAGAACAAGACAGTGGGCAGGATTGCAGGGAGGCTGAATTCTCTCCATACCAGGGAATATTTCCAGACAAAAGGATCTCTCCAGGTAAGTATCTCTGGAAGTCCATGAAGCTCCCTCATGATGGAGGTAAGCAAAAGGGCAGAGAAGCAAGCAGCCTCATGATAGAGATATTCTAGAGCTGTTTCTGCAAATGCAGAAAATAGACCTCTGGTGGAATGCCAGGTGCTTTCAATGGTGCATTGACAAGACATTAAATCATACTGAATCCCATAGTGAGAGAGTTACTTTCTTTTCCTTTCTTTTCCATTAGATCCTGGGTTCACAGAACTGGGTTAATCACATTCCTCTGTTCATGACACAATCTCATCTTGGTCCTTGCATAGACCACTGTATTATATATAGTTAGTTTTTTAATTAGTTGCTTTTAAATAATATTATAGACACTCATGAATTTTTCACTCAAAACAAAATCTCAAGCCTTGACAATACTAACTAAACGGTCCCTGTGTTCCCTTCCCTGCCTCTGACCTGAGGCAAATTACATTCTGAATCCCATATTCATCATTTCTTGCTTCCCTTTTAATATAGTAAATATAGTTTAATAGATTTATACCTAAATGTATTCCTGAAAAGTATATTTAAAATTTTAACTGTTTTTAATTTTATTAAAAAATAGCATCAGACTATAATAGTATATAATTTTCTTGGACCATCTTACATATTGTATCAAATGAGTCATCTCTACTGACTGTTTCATGTCACTTAAGTTCCTTTGTTTTGACTACAGTATAATATTCCACTCTCTGTGGGAATTCCATGAGGGTCCAGTGGTTAAGACTTGGTGCTTTCACTGCCCTGGGCTCAGGTTCAATCCCTGGTCAGGGAACTAAGATCCCACAAGTCATGCAGTACAGGCAAAAGGGTTAAAAAATAATAACATTCCATTATGTGAGGATACCATAGATTGTTGTGACAATATCACTCTCCTTATAGCCATGTTCTTAATGGTAATGTTTTGGCAATTCCCTGGCAGTCCAGTGGTTAGAACTCCTCACTCCCGTTGCCAAGGGCCCGGGTTTGATCCCTGGTTGGGGAACTAAAATCCCATAAATGGCACTGAGCAGCCAAAACAAAAAAAAAAGTAATGCTTTATGTTACATACATCTTACCACACACACAAAGATATTGCTTTCCCATTGATGGACATCTGGGTTGTCTGATTATTCCAGTTTTATCAAAGAGAAAGTCTCAGTTTGGTGCTGGTGTGTCTTCAATACCTCTGTGACGTGTGTTTCTCTCCCTTCCTTTTTAACAAAGAGAGAGGAGACCCTAGGCTTAAGAGTTCTCGGCAGGCAGTGGTAGCCAGCTAGAACTGAATTTCATTGTTTTTTATTTTACTAATTTTTATAATTACTTTCTATTTTTGACAACTAATGGTTGGTTTTCCAGTTGTTATAGTGCTCTAGGGTTGTTTTTTTAAATAAACATACTCAAGTAAAAAAATCAGAAATTGATTTAAAGAAAAATATTAAGTAAAGAACATTATTGGACATATATGGATGTGGAGTGAATTGTGAAGCTGGTACTTGAATGCTGAAGCTTGGAAAATATGATTTTAGAGGTTGATCAGAGTTTGGTTGAACCTGTGATCTCTGTGGCCCTTCTAAGGCTGACAGTTTCTGATATTCTGGATATACAGAGAGTATAGGCCACGGGAGCTCAGTGAGTGCTGGAATGGTCAGGGAAGGCTTTGTGTAAGAACTAGGGTGTGATCTTGGCCTTAAAAAATGAGTAAGATTTAGGTGAAGATTAAGAAGAAATGACAGGCTACTGAGTTTGCTTGGTAGAAGCAAAGAATGGTGATAGAAAATAAAGACAATAAGTTTGGATTGAGTGGAAAAGGCTAGATTATTAAAGTCTGAGAAATTCAAAGAGGACTTTAGACTTAAGTTTGTGGGGTAATAGGGAGCCACAGAAAGTTCTTGAGTGGGTAAGTGACATGATGACATGACGCAGACCCTGAGCAGGTACTACCAGATTTTTGGTGAAACTCATTTGTCCATCCAGAGACTGCTGATTAAGTCATTTATACCTCAAATATTTATCAAAGGCCTCTCATGCACCCGATACCACCCTGTGGATTCAGTGATACACAGAAACATACTCTTTATTCTCCAGAGTTCTAGTAGGTGATCCAGACATTGAAGAAATAATCACATAAATAAATGTAAAATTAAAAATGTAGTTAACCCAACAAAGCAGGTGTTCCTTCTGTACATGTAGTAGGGGAAGGCTTACCTGGTTTAAGAGGCAGGGAAAGGCTGTTCGGGGGGAAGTGATATCTGAGTTGATACTGGAAGGATGAGAAGGAGTTGAATAGGTAAACAGAAAAGGGAAAAACACTTCAGACAGAGTAAGCAACATGTCTGAAGCCCTGTGGCTGGCAGAGGAAGCCTGGAGAGCCCCAGGAGTGGAAAGCTCGAGGAAGGTCATTGTGGCCGGGTCTCAGGGTGAGGAGAACATGGTGAAGAGGAAGATGAGAGACCAAGAGAGGCCAGGCTATGTCAGAGCCCAGCAACTTTTAGGAAGACTTGGGGCCTTTATCCTAAAAGAATAGGGAACCATCAACAGGGCTGATCGCATCAGTGTTTTTTTTCTTCAGAAAGGAAAGAAAATCAAACATTCTGGTACATGTGAGGAAGACAGGCTGACTGAGTGTTCCTCTTGGAGCCAGCCCCAGAGCACTCCAGGCCCAGGGTTTTGGGAGCCTCTGTAAGGAGAGCTGCAGGAGGCTGCGGGGAGCCCGGGTTGGTGGTGAAGGAGTAGCAAGGGGGAGGCAATGACCGTGAGGATCAAATGGAGATAACTCCAGGAGGGGCCAAAGGACACCTGCATGACTGGGGGAGGGCGGCATGGAGAGGGCCCAGGAGCCAGTGAGGGGAGAGGCCTGAGCTTGGCTGAAGTCACCCTCAGAGGCTGAAAGCTGCTGCAGTGACTATGTTTGCCCAGGAGAGGGCTCCACCTTGGGAAAATGGCTGCATCTCATGGTTCCGAGGATCTCAGGTTCCCTAGAGAAGACTGTTCAAGGGCGGGGCGTGGGGGTCCCTTGCCTCAGTTGGAGGAATGGGAGCCAGGGAAGGTGGTTGGGGGCTGGCTGGCTGGTGACGGTTGAGCCTAACCTAACCACGTTAGAAGCAAGGAAGGGACCAGGAAGAGCACAGAGCCACAGTGGCCAGGATTCATGAATGGGGACAGGAAGGTGGCCCCAAGCAGTGTGAGCAATCAGTAAGCCTGGAGGGCTCTGGGGCTGAGGGCTTGCCAGTCCTCAGAGGGCAGAGGCTGTTGTGTTTTGGCTTTTGCTTTCTCCTAGATGTGAATGGGGGCAGGAAGTGGAGGTGGAGGGCAGGTGGAAGCAGGGATCACAGCAGTATTAGAGCTGACCTGAAGTGAGACCCCTTCATCTTAACCCCCCATCCCCTCATCCTTTCTAAGCCTCCCTGAATTGCAGAAAAACAGGGAAACGGAGGAGAAAATTTCTCTTTAAAAGGAGCCAGACTTTAGGTGAGGGAGGGAGAAAAGGAAACCTGAACAAGAGCCCCATGATTCTTGTCAAGATTTTTAAGAAGATGGGGAATTCAAGGCTTGGGTGCCCATGTATGCATGTACACACATATATACACTCGCTCACTCACTTGCACATTCATTCACATATACACACACATTCTTCTTCCCCACCACACACAGGAGGACCCCAGGCAGCTGGGGTGTGTGTCACCAGCAACCATTAGCGCAAGTGAATACCTTCATAGTGTTTGGTGTGCGTGTTGTTGTAAATAAAAGATCCAACTCAAGAGGAGTGATGGGGGGTCAGGATGGGGGGTGTTCCAAATGTGACCTGTGTTCTGAGGGGATGAATGTAGTGATATATGCATTCATTTATTTATCATGTATTCATTCAGTCAGTCATTCACTCAACAAGCTTATGAGGGAGCCACCATGTTTCCCAAGCAGTGTGCTTGCTTAATAATAAGCCACAGCTGCTACTCCTGCTCACAGTCGAATGGGCTTCAGAGAAGACAGGCCTCAGGACAGAGGCAGTAAGTGCCATGATGAGGGCGTGCAGTGTACTACGGGAGCTAGAAGAGGAGAGCTGACCCAGAGCACTTCCAGAGAATGGGGTGGGCACCTTAGTGGGGTGAATATAGATGCTGGTCAGGGGAGTGTCTCCCGGAAATGAGCTGCTCGTCCACAGCTTGGCACGTGTTTGGGTGGGTGTGTGGATTGGGAGGTGTGGGGTATGCTATGTGCATGAGTATATGGATGGCAATGTGTGCGTGTGGGGAGGTGTGAGGTGTGTATCGCTATCAGAATTATCAGAGCACACCAGCTCTTTATTACATGTATAATTTCCCCACATCCCATCGGGTCCCTCTGTGCAGGGAGCTGGAGTGGAACTAAACCAAATAGGGGATTAGCAACTTTGAGGGGCTGTGGCAGAACTGCAAGTGCTGCTGATGGATGGTGTTGGCAGGAGGGGAGGGGAGCGGGTGTCCAGCAATGGAGAGAATGGAGGAG
Source organism: Capricornis sumatraensis (assembly GCF_032405125.1). Lineage (NCBI taxonomy): Eukaryota > Metazoa > Chordata > Mammalia > Artiodactyla > Bovidae > Capricornis > Capricornis sumatraensis. Next base: position 22,470,375 of record NC_091091.1, read on the forward strand.
GAGTGGAGGGGAGTCCTGGTAGGGGAGAAGAGGGTGTCAAGGGAAGGGGAGTCAGCCATCTGGGAGGGTGGGAGACTGAGGCAGTGTGGACTGGACTGGGGACAGCGACCAGTGCCTGTCTTTAGGGAGGAGGTCTGGGGACAAGCCCAAAGACTGGCAGTTCTCTGCAATAAGCTGGAGGAGGAGAATAGATGGGAGAGGGAATATACCCAGTCCAGGACAGTCCTGCTTGGGGTGGGGGAGCCAGACCTGAGGGCCTGGCCACCCAGCATCCTCTCTTTTAGAGGTATTTCCTGCATCTCATATGTGGAATATGGCCTGGAAGGTTAGTGAAAAGAAGTCATCTCAACATTGGATTCAAATCTCAAACTTTGAGGTAGGACCTTGGGCAAGTTACTTCTCAGAGTGGTGTTAAAAACTGGGGTAATAATATTTACCTTGCAGGGTGGTGGTGATGATTAGTACAATATATAAAAACTCTGGAACCTAGTAAGCACTCAGTGAATAATAACTTTTTATTAAAGATGTTGGATTTGTTTGTAGAGCTGAGTTATCTACATGCCAATCAATCTAAACCTCTCCTACTCTTTAAGATTCAAACGCAACCTCCTTCTGTATTCAAGCCTCTGAGCTGATCCAGGGCTGCGGAGGCAGCCCCTTCTCCTTGCTCTCGGGCTGGAAAAAAGTAAGTGTTTGTTTCTCTGGATGCCCCTTTAAGTGTATTTCTGTCACCGGTTCCTTTTTTCTTCCCTGTTTCACTTAATTTTTTCTCTGCTTAGCCAAGTAATCCATGCTTACTGTGGAACGTAAACTTAAAGAAACAAGAGTAAGAAAACCTTTAATCCCACCATCAGAAGCAATTATACAAATCACTAATGTTTCTCCAGTGCTACTATATATATCAGGCCTTATACCAATTGCTTTGGATACTTTATTTCATTTCATCTTCACAATAACTCTGGGAAACAGGCACAATTATTGTCCCCACTGCCTAGAAGGAGCCAAGTCACAGAAGGTAACTGGTTCAAGATTACACCACTGGTAAGTGATCCATGAAGAATGCAAACTCAGGCAAACTACACCTTCCTTCTATTCTTGTCCGTTTTCTGAGGACATTTCTGCAGTCTTCATTGAACCAGACCCTGGCCTTCACTTTACAAATGTTTTACTATCTTCTCCATATCTGGCTCAGTGCTGGGGTCTGCTGGAAGGCAGGAGACAGCAGAGAGGAGCATTTTCTAGGCCCAGCTTCCAGCAGTCCCACAGGACAAAGGTCAGAGTTCAGTGTTCTGGGCCCAGTGGCAAAGGAATACAGAGTAAGGAGGAGCAGATGGCCCAGCGGGGGCTTGGGGAGGAGGACTCTGCCTCAGCTGAGCCACCTCTTCATGCCCACTTCTCCCAACTCCCATCACCACACGGTGGCTCCTCTCAGGACACAGCTCTGCCACCTGAAGGGCAGAACCCCACAGCCCTTGGGGCTGCGGCAGGCCCACAGGCCACTTTGCCAGGACACCCTGCCTTTCTCCCTCCATTCAGCCAATCCACTTGTGGTCAGATGAAACTTATTGAAGCACACTTCGTTAAGTCCCTTACTGTTCAAACACTGTGGTGCCCAGTTAGGTACAAAGTTCTCGGCTGGCATTCAGGGAGGGTCTTGCTGATCTAATCTCAAACTGCCTCTGCAGCCTTCTTCCTCCAGCTCACCCTTTACACAAGAACATCCCAACTGGAAAAATGTCTTTTTTTTCAACAACTCTTTCCTTATCCACCTACCAATGCACCATCTTTTCTTCAAGTCCCATAATATATGCTTCTTCTTACACATCATTCCTGACTTTCTTCCTAAGCACAATGACCATTGGCTCTGTCTCTTCCTTTGAGTTCCATAGTGCTTTTTATTCCTCTCAAGACATTGATCTTAGGCTCCCTGACAGGATAACTTTTTTAATTGAAGTCTAACTTATATACAGTCAAGTGTAGTAATCTTAAGTGAATTTTAAATGAATTTCGACATACACACATCCAAACAAATACACACACGTAAACTTTAAGATCAAGGTATAGCACATTTCTAGCACTCCAAAGGAATCCTTTGTGCCCCATTCCCCAGTACTTCCTATCCTAACTTTTATCATCCTAGAATAATTTTGTTTGTCGATAAACCTGATTTAACTGAATCGTACATCATAAACTCTTTTGCGTCCAACTTATTCAATATTGTACCTGTGAGGTTTATCTATATCTGTGAATGTTTCAGTAGGCTATTCTTTTTCCTTGCTTTGTAGTATTCTATTGTGTGATGGTATCAAATTTATTTACCTGTTCTCTTGTGGATGGACATTTGGGTTGTTCCCATTTGGGACAAAATCAGCTGCTGTGAACATTCATGTACATAACATTTACATAACATAGCATTTATTTCTCAAGGGCATACACCCAAGAGTAGATTTGCAGAGTTGTAGGATATACATCCCTCGGCCTTGGACTTCATCCCTTGGACTGCAAGGAGTTCCAACCAGTCAATCCTAAAGGAAATCAGTCCTGAATATTCATTGGAAGGACTGATGCTGAAGCTGAAACTCCAATACTTTGGCCACCTGATGCGAAGAGCTGACTCATTTGAAAAGACCCTGATGCTGGGAAAGATTGAAGGCAGGAGGAGAAGGGGATGACAGAGGACAAGATGGTTGGATGGCATCACCAATTCAATGGACATGAGTTTGAGTAAGCTCTGGGAGTTGGTGATGGGCAGGGAAGCCTGGCACGCTGCAGTCCATCGGGTTGCAAAAAGTCGGACAGGACTGAGCAACTGAGGATATACATAACTTCAGCAGGTACTGCCAAACACTAGTCCAAAGTGATTTTACCAACTTATACTCCCAACAGTCTGTGTGAGTTCTAGTTGCTCTAAGATTGTCAATATTTTTAAATATAGCTATTCAGGCAGGTATTATACTTATTTTTTATATTTCAAATAACAGTAATCATATTTACTTCTATTGATTAGATAGAACAACTAGGAACAACTCTAGAAAGCTGGTGTTATTATCACCATTTTACAGATGAGGCTCTGAGTGACTTAGGAGTTGAACAAAATGACAGGGATGATCCATAGTAGAAACAGAATACAATGCAGAACTGCCTGACACAAAAGTCCCCGCGGTCCAGACACATCATGTTGCTTCTCTTCTGCCACATAATAGAGAGCAAGGCTCTTGTCTTATTCCTCTTGAGATGTGCTCTGTAGTGCCCAAGTAAGAGCTTAATAAGGGATTGTTAAATTAAAGGAACTGATGTGCAGGAAGAGGCTGGAGCTCTTGCATCAGGGAAGACCCATCTAGGTGTTCTAAATTCCAGTGACTGACCAGATTCGGTTGGAATCTGACAGGCTGCCCCTGGAATCAGGAAGCCTAGTTCCCTGATAAAAGAGAGAGACAGAGACAGAAGGAGAGAAGAGGGGAGGGAGAGAGGAAGGAAGAGAAAGAAGGAAAAAGGAAGAAAGGAAAGAAGCAAAGGAAAGAGGGAAGAAGGAAGGAAAAATCACTACCTTTAATCAACTTGGGCCACAGTTTCCTCATCTATAAAGTGGAGATAATAATACTGCTCTGGCTAGTGAGAGAACAAGAGGTAGGGTTTTGTATTTGTAAACTGCAATGTTAAAAATTGATATAATTTCTAAATCATAGCCATCATCAATGGGGCTTTACAAAATACATGGATTCTTAGGATTCAACTGTGGAGATACAAACTGGCTTGATCCAGGGTGGAGGCTGAGCATATACATTTTTTAAAGAGCTTCTCTGGGTGACTCCAGGGCTTGGGTAAAGATAAAATTTGCCAGGGTTAACATATGCATTATTATTATTATCATTATTCTCTTTTGGGGGGTGGAAATGGGGAGACTCCTTTCAGAAGAGTCTTCTGTAAAGCACAGTGATCCATTTTAAGTCCTTGGATGAGGAACACTGTCAGTGTCTTTATACCCTGGCCATCTCTAGTCTGGAGTCTTAAAGGCAGGTTTGTGAGGGTATGTATTAGGGTGTGCATGTGTTTTCAAGACTATATGCCTGGAAAAAGCAGTAAGGAGAAAAACAATCATGCAGGGTTTCTATATTGAGAGGAGGGCACTAGGGACAGGAAGAAGAATCAGTCAAGTTCAGGGGGCTCAGGCCCATGGACTTTTATCCTTAAGAAACAAGCAAGAAGGAAGAGGAGGAGCCAAGCCTGGGGCTTGGCTGTTCCTGTCACCCTGATTTGGCCACAGCTGGGGTCTGAGTGTCACCCTGTTTGGCCATAGTGTCAGCCCTGCCTGCTGAGCTGGGGAGGCCTGAAGTCTAGCCTGGAATCCAGCAGCCATCCTTCTTCCTGTTAGTCCTCTGCGTATCCTGTGCGCCCAGGATATTGTCCTTCCTTGAGCGGTAAGAGAGAGTTAGAGCAGGGGAAAACCACCTCTCCTACTCAGCTCCTGCCCAGGGCCCTCAGTCCCATTGACCTGCTCCCTGTCCAAGGCAAACAGTCCATGTTTTGGGTTTCTTCCACTATTTATACTCAGGAGAGGGACCCTGGGGACCCCATGGGCCCAACCTACTGCCCCTGCTCATCCTGGGGTGGGAGGGAGGGGAGGTCCTGCTTAGGCTCAGAGAAGGATGTGGGAGAGAAAAGAAGAAATAAAACAGAGGGCAGGATTAATGAAGTGGCTTCAAGAGCTAATAGTGCATTTACCAACATCTCCTCCTCTGACTCCCATCCAGGAGGAAACTGGCCACAAGCCTGAGCCAGGCTGTCCAGCTCCCAGTCCACCTTTTAGGGATCCCAAGGCTGGAAAGAGGCAGACAGCCTCTCAGACGACAGAGACAACCTTTCTTCTCTTACACTCCAATCTCTGGAAATGAGATTGGGGTCTCAGCCCCTCCTGTGCAGTGCAGGTCCTTCCCCAGAACTACCAGCTTCCAAGTAGCCAGTGGAAGGTACATTATTTGGCAGTGTTTGGGGGATCCTGCCCCCACTCCAACATCCAACTGCAGGGATACAGCCCTGGCCACCTTCAATAGTCTCTTTCAGCCTGTACCCATCCCATGCCCTCCTCTCTCCCAGGCCTCCTCCCCAGAAGCTGACCTGGAGCTGGATTCCCAAATAAACAGTAACTAATTGGATTAGGAGCTGATAATATTGTTGACCTTTCTTAATGTCTGCTGGCAGTCTTTCCACCACACTGAGGCTTAATTGTATGGGGTGGGGGGAGGGTGGGGGACTTCCAGGAGTGAAATGTGACCCCTGTTAACCTCAGATAAAATGGGCTCAGCGTCTTCCCAACTGCCTGTCATCCCCCATGGAGCAGGAACACACACATGCTCCCACTCTCATCAAATAATTACACAGATGATACACACATGCATAGGCATGCATGCAGAGATGCAGACACACCCAGAGGCACACAGGCATCTCACCCAAATCCACACCTGACTTTGAACATGGATCCTACATGTACAAAAGCCACACAAATATGTGTGCATGCAACATTACATATATGATAAATAGTGCACATACACATACACAGTCGCAAAGACAAGCACCGAGATACATCTAGGCAAGTATAATTACATACTTGATACATAACAGGTTAATAGACACACTCATGAATGCGCACAGATGCACACACATACACTGACATGTGCACTTATACTCAGACATGATGCTGAATAAAATGAGCATGCACCGGACGTGACACGTGTCCACATGCCTGCATAATGTGCACATACCTTTGCCCCCGGACAAGACAGGCCCCGCCAGCGCTCCACATAGATAGTCTGGCCCACCCCGCACCCCATCTCTTTCACAGTCTCTGTTACTTCCACTTTCTACTTGTTCCTGGGCTTCCTGGTTGTGTTTCTGAGACCCTGTGTTTATGGGTCTCTTGGAGCCCGGCCCGCCTCTGTGAGTGTCTCCATCGCTCAGAACCTCTGGGGCCCTGCGGCTGCCTGGATCTCTCTCTGCTCCTGGGATGCCGAAGTTGAAAAGGGCCTGGCTGGCAGAGTGGTGGGGAGAACATGTAGAGAGAAGAGATTAGAAGAGCAGGGTATGGGCAAGGAGGGCAGAGAGGGTGGAGAAGAGGGTCAGGGGGAGAGGACCCGGAAAGAGGGGAGCGGCGAGGGAAGGGGAGCGCAGGGCGGGGGAGGGGCGCCTGCCTGCGCATAGCAGATGTTGCCGCTCCTCGGATGGAGCTGTTAATGTAAGTGGAGTTTGTGCAATGGTAATTAGGAGGGCCCTCATTACCCTGGCGGAGCCGGCTGAGAGCCGATAAAGCCGAGGGGGAGAGGGGCCGACATCAGGGTAATGGGGGAGCGGGGCCGTTGAGGAGCTGGAGCCGAGCCGGGACCGCTCCACGCGCAGCTGGAGCCCGGCGAGAGGGCCGGGGAGGGGGGCGTGGACCGGGCCTAGAGCCCCCGGGAGGAGCAGGGGTGCTAGCGGGCGAGTGTTGCGAGCGGTTGCCTCTGCGCTGGCCTTGGTGCCGGCCGCGCGGGAGAGGGTGTCCTGGAGCGCGAGCTGCGAGGACTGGAGCTGCCTGTCTGCAAGGGGCAGGTGGTGAGGAGGGTACCAGGCTGGAGTGTCCGCCTAAAGTGCAGCCCTGGGACGGGGGGTGGGGGTGGGGGGGGACGGTGGGGGTGGGGAGGCGGTGAGGGCGGGGTCGGACATCCCCGGGGAGGCGGGGGGGGGGGGGGGTGGACATCCCCAGAGGCCTATGCACTATATTCTGAGACCCCTGGTGGCCGGACAGAGGTGGGGCCAGAGGGTTGGAACATGAAAGGACCCCCTTCTCCTCTAGAGCCTCCCCTCCCCCTGCTCCAGTGCCTGGGGATCTAGGACTCATCCAAAGTGACCAAGACATGGTCTCTGGAAGAGAACAGCCAGGATGAGAATTAACATCTAGAAGGAATGGTCCAAAATGTTAGGTCACAGACTGGAGGAGATCAGCTGGCATTCAGGAGATCAGCATTCAGAGTTAGAGACAAGTATAAACCCTAACTCTTGCCTCCTGGGAGTGGGGGGAGGTCAGTCCCCCCCCCAACCTGGTCCTCTCACAGGTCCTCTTTCCCTCCTTCCCTCTCTCCTACCCCTCCTGGTAACCTCCCCTCCGCTGCCAACCCTAGGGGAGGGCCCCAAGCAATGAGCATGTCAAAAGCGGAGCCCCAGCATCCCTAAGCACCTTGCTTCCCTTGGGCTTTGCAGGAAGGGGAACAGAGGCAAGGGAAGCAGTGAAGTACCTCTAATCCCCAGCTGGGGACCTGGGAGCCCTTCCCAGAACTCTAGAATGGGGTCCAGGGTAGTGAGTCCGTTTTGCTATTTACCATCCAGGGATTTCCAGGATGAGCCCCCAGTGCTTTTCAGACTAAGGAGTGAGCAAGCTCAGTTTTCCTAGCTGACTGAGAGCTATCTTCACAGAATGGGCCAAGTCCCCTTCTCCTCCTGCTCCCCCAGCCCAAGGCCAGACAGCCCTGGGAAGACTTCCAGGAGGCAAGGAATCTGCCACCATGGCAGGGAGAGGGGAATTGTCGGGGGCCTCGCTTTCTCCATCGGAGGGTCCATCATCCCCTTCTTAAATCCCTTTTTCACACAGCCCCCACCTGCAGCTGCTTTCAGAAGCCCAAGGGCATTGACTCCTGCCACTTCGGTTTACTGACTTCCCAAGGAGTATATATTGCACCCTCCCCTCCTCTCCCCCATTATGGAAAGAGTGGAACAGAGAAGGGGATTTTTTTCCCTTCAGGCTTTGAGGAAAGGAAAGGAAGGACCTGCCACTACCAATCCCAGAGGGAACCACGTCCCCCAGAGAACCAACAGGGATGTGGTGTCTCTGAATAGACCTGGACTGAGGGGAGACCCCGGATGCTCCTCCCCTCTTCAGCAGCGTGGCAGAGCAGGGGTTAACAGGGAGAGGCTGCAAGACTCGAGCAGGCGGTGGCTCCCGCCTCCCCGCACCGCCCCCCCCCCCCCCAGAGTTGCTGACTCTTCCTTTTTGTTCGGGCTGACAGCGAGCACCTGGTGTGCTCCTGCAACAATATTGTTCCTGCCTCCCTCCCCCCAGGCCCCAGGCTCCCCTCTCTCCCCCTCCCCACCCGCAGGCAGCCTTCTCCTCCGTCTCCTCTTCCCCCAGCCCCTCCTGTCAGTGGCCTCCTAGGAGCACCCCCTCAACACAACCACAAGCACGGACCCTGCGGTGTCAATAAACACAACATATGCTGCCATTAATGTGAAAATCGTGCCCTCTACTCCATTCATCCCCTCAGCCTGCCCGCCCGCTGGGGGCAGGGGTAGGGGGGTTGGGGAAAGAAAGGTCAAGTGGGAAACATTAACTACCCTCTTTTTTTGATCTGCTTACCCCTCACCCCCACCTCCAGAGAGGGAGAGGAACTGGAGGAGCACGGATGGGAGAGGGATAGGGGCATTCTGAGACCTGTGTTCTCCCCGAGTCTCCCAGATGGAAACAGGTGAGCACCCTCCTCCAGCCCACATGCCTCTTGAGCTTCAGGGGGACGGGAGTAAGGCCACAGTTGCTGACAGGCTTCTCCTGGGGGCAGACATGGTCAAGGCGGTCTTGTTCTCTTGCAAGTCCAGCAATCATCTCAGCTCCTGGCAACCTTCTGTCTGTCTACCTGAATTATAAAAGACAAACCAGAAGGGTTCTCCAAGAGGGCTGGGCTTCAGAAAGCCCTTGTGAAAGGAGCCAAGTACCTCAGGTGGCTAAGGGAGTGGCCTGGCCTCAGTCTCCTCAACTAAATCACCAGTGCCAAGGCAGCAGGGGATAATAAAGATAAAAATAATACAATAACAACAGCTAACATGTATTGAAGGCTTATTTATGTACCAGACATTGTGCTAAGCACTTTACAGGCTTTATCTAATTTGTTCCCCAGAAGGCCTCTATAGGGAAGTTACAACTGATATCCCCATTTTACAGCTGAGGAAAACAGGCTTGCTTAGGACAGCTAGCAAGTACTGAGTACTCACTGTCCTCCAGACCCTGGTTGGAGTTTTCTACATATCATGTCAATGACCCTCTGAGGTTAGCAACACTATTGGTGCCATTTTACCGAGGAGGAAACAGGCTCAGAGAGGTTCACTAATTTGCCAAAGTTTCACAGGCAGCAAGCAGAACTTGGCCAGGAATTCAGGTCTGTCTGACAGCAAAGCTTATACTCTTGGCCCCTACACATTGCTGCCTCCTTTCTCTTCTGTATTTTTCTCCATCTCCAGTAGCACCCACAGCACATACAACTCCCTCCCCCACCCAAGCTCACTCCCAAGATCAGACACATAGTAGGACAATGGCTTCCCAGTGGCGCTAGTGGTAAAGACACAGGTTCCATCCCTGGGTCAGGAAGAGCCCCTGGAAGAGGGCATAGCAACCCCCTCGAGTATTCTTGCCGGGAGAATCCCATGGATAGAGGAGTCTGGCATGCTGCAGTCCATAGGGTTGCACAGAGTTGGAGACGACTGAAGTGACTTAGCAGGCATACATGCACAGGACAATGGGGAAGGAAAAGCCAGAATTGAGACTCTCATTCTCTGCCCAGGTCCTCACTCTTTCCACTGTCACTCCCTGTTGTACCCGTCCAGCCTGTATGCTCACTGTCCCCTCACCCCCATGGCCAGCCTCATTCTGAGGAGCCGCTGTGTACAGGCAAAGTGCCCCTTTAAGCTCCCAGAGCACAAAGATATTGTGCTTGGCTCTGCAGCTCCTCACTTCTGAGACTCCAGTTGCTTTATTGATACTAACTTAACACATCCCCCACTTCCCCACCCGACCTGGCCCAGTCTGACGGGCAGAAATCTGCTGCCTGGGCACCACCCTGACCTCTCTTTTCCTCTTTCATTATCCGCTCTGGGCACCAGGGAGCCAGCACCAAAATTAAAACAATAACTAAGCCCGAAGTGGACCCAGCAGCCCCCACTCCCACCCAAGGGAGGGAAAAAAGCCACAAAAACACCTGGAGAGGAGAATAATCAATGGAAGGGGAGGGGTGACCCACTCCCATGCCAGCAGCCCCCCACGCGCCTTAACCCTTTATCCCCTGCACTGAACCAGGATTCCCAGACCCCATTCTATAAAGAAGCAGCAGTTCCTGGCAACTGTTCAGCCATTCAGTGCTTTGGGGTTTGAATAAACAAATCTGGGACAGTGAGGTCCCCAGAAGCCCACAGTTAAGAAGGTGGGCTAAGACCCCTAGAAGCCAGTGTTACCATAAGCAAGAAGTACCTTCTTGGGCAAATGGCTGGAGAATTGGTTGATCACTTACTTAGCGGTGTGTGTCAAATGCTTTAAAAAGTGCACTACCTAATTTGATCCACAACAACCACACCTATAGGCATTTTTGCTCCTATTTTCCAGATAAAGAAACTGAGACTAAAATGAAATGACTTGCCCAAGTTCATCTCAGCTAGTAAGTGGCAGAATCAAGCTTCAAACTTCTACTCCAGACTCTGTTTTCAGAGCCTACAACTTAACCATCTGGCTGAGCTTTCTGCCTGGACCTTTTCCCAGTGCTACTGGAGTCTGGGTTCTGGGTAGACAAGTAGGCTCAGTTCAGGAATCTTCTGGCTTCAATATCACTGAAAGGAATGGAGATCAGTGAAGGCAGGACGCAGGTCTAGGCCTGCTGAGGCCAGCAGAGGGGGCTGCTGTAGTTGAGGTCAAGTGCGGGAGAGGGAAGCTGGAAGTGCCTATCCCAGGAAAGCAAAAAAGTGTTCCACAGGGCTCCCCATGCCCCCTGCCCCCTGCAGTGTCTATGGGCCAGCTGCCTCAACGGAGGGTGCCTTTCCCAGGGGAGGGGGAGGGGCAGAGTTAGCCCTGCTGAACTGTCCTAAATGTGGAGCTCTACACAGAGGACCTCCCCTCCTTGTCTTTCTGCCCTACACGTCTTCTAGAAAGAGTATCTCAGCTACTCCATCCACCCCACAGCAGGATACCCATATCCCCTAGCAGGCCTCACTGCCCCACCCCAACACACTCCAGCCTCTCAGCATCTTCTTCTTTTTAAAAAATATTTATTTATCTATTTGGCTACACTGGGTCTTAGTCACACCAAGTGGTATCTTCAGTCTTCACTGCAGCATGTGAACTCAGTTGCTTGGCATATGGGATCTCGTTTCCTGACCAAGGATTGAACTTGGACCCCCTGCATTGGGAACTTGGTGTCTCAGCCACTGAACTACCAAGGAAGTCCCTCTCAGAGTCTTCTGACTGTCCACTTACCTTGTCATTTTTCACTTTAATTCTGCTGACATAAGAACAGAACTTTTCCAAAGGCACTATAACAGAAAACTGAAAGAAAGATGAGAAAAACTAACTCTTATGTCTAGGCACTGTTCTAAGGACTTTGCCTAAAACTTGCACTACAATCCTTAGAGACAGGTACCCCTGTTCTACAGACGGAGGGAAGGAGGGCCTGGGAACTCATAAACTGAAGCTGGGAAATGACATAGCTGGGATTTGAATCTAGGCAGTTTGCCCTTCTGTAACACTACTTTTTTCCCCCCCAAAAGAAAATCTTCTAATGATTTATTCTGCATTGGACTGTAAGTTCCCTAAGGGCATCTTGCCCGTCTTTACATTCTTATAATAGGGTAAAACATAGGGTAGATGTGCGTGTATGCTCAATCATGTCCAACTGTTTGCAACCCCATGGACTATAGCCCATCAGGCTCCTCTGTCCATGGAATTTTCCAGGCAAGAATACTGGAGTGGGGTACCATTTCCTATTCCAGGGGATCGTCAAACCTGTGTCTCTTATGTCTCCTGGATTGGTAGGAGGATTCTTTACCACTAGGGTCACCCAGGAAGCCCTAAACATAACTGGGACCTCCACAAAAGTGCACCCAAGGAATTCTAAGAAAATTAAAGGCCATGGGGACTGCCTGTCACACCCCACAGGGAGATGGCCTGATGCTCTCAGCCTTGGCTGTCCTGGGTGCTAGATCAGCCATGCTGACTTCCCAGTCAGAGGTAGGCTGAACCAGTAGGAGAGCCAGGTCTGACAAGGTCTTCAGGCCTTTCCATAACTCTTCTCATTGCCTCACTGGTCTCCTTTGATTCTCTAGATACTGAACTAGTCTTGGCTTCTAAGTCCTCACAGTCCCCCAAATTCCTGCCTCTACCTCCCTCTAAAGACTAGTCACAAGGGCCCTTCATGGCCCTGACCTTCAGAAGTTTTGGCTCCCTTTTCCCAGTTCTCTCCATTCTGCCTTTTGTTCTGGAGCATATTTGTGGTGAGGGTTGGCCCTGCCCTTGGGAAGCTTAGCTCCCTCACACCGCAGCCTGGTTTCAAGCTGACCTAAGGACAGATGCCCTGGTCCCAGGAGCCCATCCGCTGCACACCTGCCCCCTGCCCACAGCTGCCCAAAGACTTTCCTTTGCCACCCCCTCAACACAGCCCTCTATTGCTCTGTTCCTGACGTGAGCATTTCCTCCAAATCCCCACACTGCCTCCCGTGACCCACTTAGAATCCTAACTCTCCAGACTTAAAATAGAAAACACTCAACACAAGCTTTTACACTTCCTGCTACCAGCTGAATAAAGGCTATGTCCTTAGCAGAAACAATAACCGCCTATTACTAACAAAAGTTGCCCACCAATTCAGCACCTATGGCCATTCATTTACTCAGCTCTCCCCAAGGCACTTCCTACCTGTACTCAGACTGTGTAAGTGCCTGGGTGTCTCTCTGGGCGTGGGACTTGTGTGTGACAATGTTCTGGGAATGGCTATTGTGTACTATGCTTTCTCTTCTCCTTGGGAAAAACTCTGAAGTAGCTGCTGGCCCTGGGCTCATCTGTAATCTGGGACATTGATCGGGGTTCATTGATAGCTGATTGTTTTCACACGTGACTCGGTCACATTCCTCTAATCTCCATCCTTCTGCTCAGTTTGCATGACAAGAAGCGGCCTCAGTGGGGAGAGGTCGCTCACCTCTGACCAGTATATAATTGGAAAAAGAAGGTCATTGCTGCCTTTGCTTCTGGGGCAGATCAGCTTCGTTCCATTTGTGTCATGAGCTCTTGCCAGCACACACTCTCAATGACGTGGAGACAATGGCTGTGCCCCACAATGGAGCCCACAGAGATGTGCTCAACACAAATCACGAGACCCACGCTTGCTCTCATCAAGACAGGCATGTACGACAACATACACACAACAGGGGCTCTCAACGCTGAGGATACCATCAATGACACACAGGACAACACGTGACATCTACACATAGAGGACACACAAAGAGATGCATGAAAACAATCCTTACTGATAACACAGGCGCCCAATGACATATACACACAGTGAGACACATATAGACATTTTGGTGAGAGCAAAGAGCCCAGGCTGAGCTACCACATCAAACAGGAAAAAAATGTTCAATAGTCATTCCTTTCTTCCGGCAATGCCCCTATGGGAATATATCAGAATTACCTGGAGAGCTTTGACAAAGTGCATGTTTCCAGGAACCCCTGCAGGCCCGTCCACACCCCTTACAATATGAGTGCATGTGGATCCACGCGTTTATGTTGAAAAGCTCCCTCAAGTAACTCAGATATGCCCCCAGGTTTAGAACCATTGAACCAGCTCCCCTCTACTGGGTGGCAGAATTTGCCAGTAGGGGTGTGGGGCTGTATTTTATTTTCTGTTTGGGAAGGGACAGGCAGGAGCTAAGAAAAGGATTAGCCTATAGCCGGAAGATTAGGGGCCAAACAGTGGCCAGGAACTGAAAGAGTTAAAACTGGGCATTGATCCCGGCGACCTTGGCTGGCCTCGTTAGCGCCCGCACAGCACACATAGAAGGACCCTTCGCGCGGGGACTGTCCCAGAGACTCGCCTGCGCTGCGCCGTTGGGTTGCGAAGGCCCAAAAATCCTACACCGACTCCGAAGCCGTGTCAGCTGCAGCCTTGGGTATCTTTGGGGAACCCTGGTTAGCCCCTGGTCCGGTGATCCAGCCCCCGAGGCACTTCCCCGTGCCATGCTGGGCACTGTAAAAATCAGAAAGTTGTTTCTGTTCGGGGCCCCGGGAGGGGCCGAGCTGCCCTACTCCCAACCCGGCCTCGCAGGGAGGCCTCCGGGAACGGATAGAGGGCACCGCGCGGGAACCGTGCGTCGAAGGCGCGGGTCACTTGAGCCCCGGCGAGGTGGCGCGGAGATCTGCGGGGACAGCACAGGGTCGCGCCGCCCCCTGGCGGCTCAGTGGCAGAGTTGAGGCTGGGGGCAGCGGGGGTCTGGCCGCTCCGGGACAGGTTCCTTGTTCCCAGAGACGAGCGGGGGAAGGATGTTGAAAAGAGGCCCCCACGAAGACTGTCCTGTCCCCCCTCACTTCCGCTCTCCCTCTGTCCCTTTCTCGATTTTATCTCTCTTCCTTCTCCCCCCATCTCGCCCACTCTTCCTGCCCTTCCCCCTCCCGTCCTCACTCCCTCTCCTACCTACCCGCCTTCCTTTCTCTCGTCCTTCGCCCGCCCCCTCCCGCCCCCGCGGGGCAGCGCCTGGGTGCGCCCGCTTGGCAGTTAGCCCATTAGATCTCGTACTATCGATCCGCTTCTGAGCTGAAGCTGACAGCCCCCCACCCCCTTCCCGTTCTCTCCTCGTCCCCATTCCTGTCCGCCCCCCCCCATCTCCAGGCGGTCCTGGCCTGTGCCTTCCCCCCCACTCAAACCCCAACGCGGGCTGCGCCGAAGTCTCGCCCTCACGAAGGACAAGAACAAATGTAATTAACGTGACTAGCGAGGGGGGTGGGCCCCTACCAGCACAGGCTCGAGCCGGGGTCCCAGCGGTCCGCCCCCTGCCCGCCGCCTCCCTCCCGCCCCCACGCTCCCTGCCCCCCGGAGCGGGAGCATTTGGGTTGAGCTGCGCCTGCCCTATAAATCCACATATAATTCTCGCCTTTCCTGTTCAGCTAAGGAAAATAAACGTGTAAGGCTGTTTCTGGGAGCCCAGCTCAGGGACCGCTCTAAATTCTCCTCTTATTGAGTCCGGGCTGGAAATCATTCAGTTCGGCGGCGCGCCCCCCACCCTCCCCACCCGCTTGCCCGCCGCAAGCCCGCGCCCGCGCCCGCCGCGCACACGCACGCGCGCACACGGGAGGCAAGAGCCGGGTATATAAATATCTCCAGCTCTCCCCATAGCCGGGCAGATTTATTCCGCTGCCAAGCCTGCAGAAAATTGACTTGTTCATGGAGGCGGCTATTGACACATCACCGGGGGGAGGGTTAGGGGAGAAAGCAGTGGAGCCGGCGCCCCTCCATTATACGTTAATGTAATCAGCAGTGTGCGAAATGACTGCGCGGAAAATAGCATCACTGACATTTATATTAGAGGATATTGATGGCAGGAGCTGTGACCGCATCACTCTGCCTCCCGTTTCCACGGATTGACACAGGAGCCTCTTGTTGGCTCCATCCACGCTCGCCTCCCCTCCCCCCCACCCCCTCCCCCTCCCTCGCCTTCTCTCCCTCTCTCCACCCACTGCCTCTCTCCTCGCCTCTCCCCCACCCTCCCAATTCACTCTTCCAGACGCTTATTTTCCAAATAATTCTTGAGCACCTACTGGGTGCCAAGTGCAGGGTCTCTCCCGCGCGCCTGTCTCTAGGTTTCTCCCTTTCTTCCCAACAGTGCCCTTGCCCTCTTTCTCCCTTCTCCCCAGCTCTGCCTCCCACTCCCCCTCCCCCTTCCCTAGCTCGGTGGTTGGACCGCTGCTGTCAAAGCAGATAGATAATTGAAAAATGGGCCTCACCTTTGCAGCCAGCAGGAGTGGTTCAGGCAGTTACGGCTGGGGTTACCTACTCCATCTCAGGCCCAGGCTCCAAAAGAGATTCTGAGGAAATTGGATTTTACATGGATGTTTTATTCGGGCAGAGGCTTTAGTGTATATAAATACAGCCGAGGAGGCCTTGGCGGCAAGGATGAGTGAGGCGAGACAATCCCGCCTGAGGCCTGGAGGCTCAGGGGAGGCAGACAGGCCATGTGCTCAGCTCTGGGTCCCAGACCTGGACATCCGCACATTTCCTCTTCAGCATCTGAGACTAAAAGAGGTTAATGCCTCTGAACAGCTCCTCAAAAGCTGCCTTGGGAATTTTAAAAGTGTGTGATTGTTGACAGGACCATGTACTGAGAAAAGAAGAAAATATACTCAAGAAGTTTGAGGACCGATTCAGTAAATATTTATTGAACCCTTAAATTGCGAGGTATTGTGTTTGGGGCACATGAGTATGTTAGACATGGCTGCTGATTTCAAGGACAGTTTGGAGAATGACAACCTGGGGTTTCAGGTTAGGGACAAGGAAGGGGAAAGATGTGGAAGTGGGTACTGAGATCACTTCTCTGATCATCCAATCACCTGAGAAGGTGATGGATGAAGAAGCAGAAGGGAAGCAGGTCAAGCTGGGGGATGGAGAGTCCTACCAGCTCTCCAGTCTCTCTGTCCTGGGCTGGTCAGCAGAGCTTCTGGGATCATTTTAGACAACTATAGTCACCAAATCTATAGGCAAGTTCACATCCAAAATGTTTGCAGGGAATCTGATGAAATCCTTCAGAGGGCTTGGGTGATAGATCATCAAGGAGCAAGGTGAGGCCTTCCAGAGAGACAAGCTGCAAGGCATGAAGAGGGCCTGAGTGAGAAACCCTTTGTGGGAGACCTAAATTGAAGGTAGATGAGCCAGTGGGGGTGGGGGGGTGGGCATCAGACGACAAGGGAGGTGAGATGTGGTTGTGGGAAGGAGGGAGCAGATGCTTGGGGGCCTAGAATAAGGAATCTTCCAGTGTTTGAATGCCCCAGTCCCTATAGGAAGGCCTCTGTTTCAGTCATGGGCAGGGTCTTTTCTGTGCCTGGTCCAATCTCTGATTAGAGTATATGTGGTTGACAGCTGTAGCCCAAATCATTTTTGTTTCTTGAACGAAGATCTCATGAGCCAACCCATGATTGAAGGACTGGTATTAAGGTGAATATAACCAGGCTGAATGATCACCGAAGGGCCAGGGGATCCTTCTGGGCTCAGAGCAGAGACGACAGCTGCTTTATCCCAGCCACATCTCTGAGAACTGGACCAGTCCTCCCCCAGATTCCAAAGCCCCCCTTCTTCTCCGCAGCCACATTGTTCTACTATTACATCATCAGCCTGCAGGAGCAGGACAGGTGCTGGATAGATCATGGCCATCCCTCCAGCTGCCCCACACACATCCTAGACACTTCCACATGGCATCTGGGAGCTCCAGTCCAACTCTAGGATGGGAGTACTCTGGGGTAACTGCACTTCCTGTCTGACTTCTATTAGCATCTTTCCTCTCTCCTGTGGATTACATTCACTCTGACAGCCTTGAGTCAGACACCCTTCCCAGCTATCAGGAGGCCAGACCGCTTCCACTCACCAGCATTACTTATACCTCCTCCTCACCTCT
Source organism: Capricornis sumatraensis (assembly GCF_032405125.1). Classification (NCBI taxonomy): domain Eukaryota; kingdom Metazoa; phylum Chordata; class Mammalia; order Artiodactyla; family Bovidae; genus Capricornis; species Capricornis sumatraensis. The sequence continues at coordinate 22,487,797 of NC_091091.1, forward strand.
GCTCTCAGAGAACCACACGAGCTCATGTCTCCACCCCTCAGGTCTGATCCTGGTTTTGTCTTCCCTTCCTTGTGATTCATTTGACAAAAGATTCTGTGTCCTGAGATTCTGGTCTTACTCCTAGTCTAGAAACCCTTGAATAGGTTGGTGATGAGAATATGAGTGTGTGTGTGTGCATGTACCTGTGCTCACTTGGGCACTGCATGCCCAGGGCACAGGGGACATCATTCATGGAGCAGAACTTGGTCTCACCCTGCCTTCCAAATTAGGGAACTGACATGCATAAGGAAAATGAAAGAGCAACCAGGGAAGTAACCTCCCACGGCAGGAAGGATGCCTCTCAGTCCTGCATGCCTTATCCAAATGGGATTCTGGGAAGTCATTCTTCCACGATCATTTGCTCAGTAAGCCATCAGAGAGGACCCAGTGACATAGGGGGGAGGGAGGGAAGAAGTTACTGGAAACAGCCATGTAAGACTCAGCCATTCATTGTGATTCAGAGCCTGTCCATTCCTTCTCCCTATGTGAGAAGGCAGCTGGAGACCGGGCTCAAAGGAGAATGGACCTTTGAAAGATAGAAAGCCTGTTTCCAGGGGGCAAAAGAAGCCATTAGGATCAGGAAGGAGGAGGTCTGGTTGGAGAAGCCAGGTTTCACAAAAGTGCGTTTCCAGTCTTGGCAACAAAGCCAATGTTAGCTATGCGACTATGATGAGAATCACCTAAACCCTCTGGAATTCAGATCTCTCATTGGTTAAAAAAAATGGGGGTGTCCTTTTCAGCTATAATTTCTGATTCTAAACTGGTGAATGAATATGTTTGGAGAGCCCAACTTGGGATGAAAGAAGGAAGTTCACAGTTAAAGATTGAGACTTACAAAAGGGATAAAGAAAGATAATTGTGGGGCCAGTGGTCTGAAATTGCTCAGAAAACTCTTTGGGGACTGAGAACCTGTTGGAGCCAGGACAAGTACAGAGCAGGAAAGTGGACCAGGTTTGGGCAGAGGGGAAGCAGGGATAGATTCAGAAGGCAATGCCCCTAAATTTGTCTCAAGCCGATTCTCTGCTTAGAATTCAGCTGGTACAGCCCAGAGATCCAAGTAACCTGGAAGCTATTAACTCAAATGACAGGAATCTGTGCACTCTTTTATGTTTTGTACTTTGGAGGGTAAGGGGTTAGTTTGTTTCTCTGGAGTTACATAGTTTCTCTGAAACTATGAAGTTTCCTAGTTGAAAAATGTTGTTACAGCATCACGATAAAGAACCTCCCGGCCAACGCATGATACACAGGAGACGCGGGTTTAATCCCCGAATTAGAAAGATCCCCTGGAGAAGGGAATGGCAACCCACTCTAGTATTCTTGCCTGGAGAATCCCATGGACAGAGGAGCGTGGCGGGCTGCAGCGCATAGGGTCGCAAGGAGTCAGACACGACTGAAGGGACTTAGCACGCAGGCACGCACGAGCTATTAAGATAGAGAAGGGATCAGAGCGCCCCTAGTGGCAGAGCCTGGTGATTGGCAGCAGTAGTACCGCTTCAAGACCGTGCAGAGGCTGCAGGCAAAGTGAAGCAACCGGAGAGAAGCGGGGTGGGGGGTGGGGGGCACTGTAAGTAACGGAAACACCACCAGCCCCTCCCGTCTTGACTCGGAAGAAACAGGACAGGTGACCTGGGAAGCTTTGCAGCAGAAAGCCGCCTTAGAAGATAATCCCCAGAGGGAAAAGACTAGAGGCCCAGAGCACAGGAAGCTAGGAGCCAGCAGGCAGGGGAGGAGAGAGAAGAGGGGAGGGAAGATATCCCTTTCCACGGATGTGCCTTGGCCCCAGCCCAGGCAAAGAGGGGCAGATTTTCTGTCTAGTCCCAAGCCCCTGCATCTGCCACCTTGTTTACCTCGTGCCTATTTATAGTTGCAGGCTCCAAGCCCGGCATGGGACTCTGCAATTTATGTGACTATAAACCTCCAAAGGGCACTGGATGCTGGCAGGGCATGGATAAAGACAGGGGCAGGCCTCTCAAGGTCAAAATGGCCACCCTCCCAACCCTGTTGACCTTACACTCCGCTAAAGGGCAAGAGGTCATAAGACTAGGCTCAGGCAAGGAAAGACACAGTCACCTCTTCGCCTCTTCCTACCCTGAGCTGGTTCAGTTTAGGATTGCAAGCAAGTTAGAGAGGACCTGTTTGGTTTGGTTTTCCCTTTGGGAGGTCGTTGGGAAGCTCTGTATGGGAGGGTGGATCTCATCAGGGGATGACTGATTTTGGAGAGAGTGGATGAATCTAGCCTTCTGGGAGGGAGGGGGGAAAGGAGCTCTGCCACCCAACTCTCACCTGCCCATCCTCTTAACATCAGAAGGGAAGAAAAATCCTGATGGTTCAGACAGCAAAGAATCTGCCTGCAATGTGAGTTCGATCCCTGGGTTAGGAAGATCCCCTGGAGAAGGACAGGGCAACCCACTCCAGTATTCTTGCCTGGAGAATTCCATGGACAGAGGAGGCTGGCAGGCTACAGCCCATGGGGTCCCAAAGAGTCAGATACAGCTGAGCAACTAACACTTTCAGAGTATTCCTGGCCACTGTCTTCCTTCTGGGAAGGCCTTAGGAGGCCTGAGCCAGCCCACCTCTCACTGAGGACAGGGTATGCTGGTCTACCAGCACCTAGGCCTCTGATCACCATGATTCTGCTCAAGCAGAATGGCCTGAAGCCTCCCTTTAGAGGCAACCACTACTTGGCCTCTGGCTGACCATCTACTTCTTGTCTCTCTCCATTGCCTGATACCCTCCAGCCCCCCCATGTGTTCTCCCCTCGCTGCTTCCCCCAAAAGTACCCCACACTGTGCATGCCAACTCTGCTCCCTCTGCTATCCCAGCCTCCTGATGTGCCCTCCCCCTCAAACCTTTTGCACTAGTCTCCACCCCATGATTTATCATGAAGTATGGAGGCTAGACATAGCTCAGCTCTGTGTGTGTGCATGTGTGTGCGTGTGTGTGTGAGTATAAGGATCCCCTGGGTAAGTGGACAGTCGCAAATCATAAGCCAAATGGGTATGAACATGAAGGAGAAGAGAGACCCAAAATGACCTTCTCCTCAACTGTTTTGTTATTTTCTCATCAATCTCTGGTCTGCTGGATAAATCTGAGGGGTTTTAGGGGGGAAGTGCCTCCTTAGAGCCCATGTGACCCTGTGGCCATTGCTGATCCTGCTTTGGCCTTCCCCTCCCCACCACCCTTTCGGGGCTCAGCTGCCTCAGGACTGGACTAAACCTGGTGGGAGGTAAGCAGAGCTGGGGGTCAGGGTTGCCCAGCTGGGATCAACCCAACAGCAGTGGGAGGGGCATTGAAAGATAATGAACCATCAGTTAATGGGGACTCCCTCTCGCCTGGGCCTGGCCTTGGTTTTGGCCTCAGAGAAGGATTGGTCTCTGGGTAAAGTAAGACTCCAGGGAAAAGAAGATGTCCTGGGGTATGGGCCAATTCTCAGACCTGCTCCTCTGTCCTTTTCCATTGCAGCCCACGGGGGATGTGAATGAGTGAACCAAGTCAAAGTCCTTTCTTCCTCTGAAGAGGGGAGTCAGGGAATGGAAGAGATTCCCGAGAGTCCCTTTTTGCTCACCTATTAGTCCCCTTTTTCTCTCATCCCTTCTGTGGGGTGAGGGTGGGGGAGTCTGGGAGATGGAGGTCAGGGGTGAGGACAGTGTCTGAGGACCCGGGGAGAAATCAGGGACCTGGGTGGGGATGGGGTTCAGTGGAGAGGAGCCAGGAGGAGGGGCTGGGAGGAGGACAGGGCTGGTCCTCTTGCCCTCTCCCAGAGGGAGGCAGCAGAGGACCATGGGAATTGCCCCAACCAGCAATCAGCAGTTCAGTTCCCTTTGTGTCTCCTGTCCATTGTGGACCCTATTCCAAGGGACTCACTCGGATGGAGTTTCTACAGTTCCAGTCTATGACCCTCTGCTGGAAAGAGATTTGGGGATGTCAGCCTGTTTTTGATTTGGTCCCCACAAGCCCCTCTATTCATTCCTAAGCAGGGAATCCTCTCCTCCTTGTCTAGAGCTTAGAAAATATATCTTTGTTCATTCCTCCACCTCCTCAACCTCCCCAGTTCCCTACCTCCCTTGGAGATCAAGATCCAGCCCTGAGTCACCACCCCGAAGAGGCCCACTCTATCTGAAGGAACTTCTCTGAGCCTGCTGGGCCATGACCAGATGTTCCAGTCTGAGTGTCAGTCTTCCCTAGGGAAATTTGAATGAGGGTCAGGCCCACACACTCCTAAATTCTCTTTTTTGCTACCCACATTTAGGTAGTCACCAGGTCCACTTACCTGGGTATGAGGACCAAGTCAACCTGGAGATGCGCAAGGGCAGCAGCTAGGTGGAAGAAATCTGAGGTGTCACCTTGAGTGAGATAAAAAACCAAAGCCTCCCAGGGTAGAAACCCTCTCCCTCCTGCCAGCATGGCATTTCTCAGACTGGTTGGAAGCTGGGGGCAGGGGACAGAGCACAGATGGGTGGGGAGGGCACTGATCAAGGAAACTAACATCTCAGTTGCTGGGAGCTTAAAATTAGGGAACTGGAAGGAACGCAGAGGCCTCAAAGTTACACCCTGAGGCAGAGAGAACATCTCCTAAGGGGCCACTTGAGCATGGGGTAGAAGGAGCTAGAGACAAAATGGCCTTGGTTTGAGGATGGTCTTATCCAAAAGGAAGGTAAGACTGACCAGGTTTTTCAAGAAGAAAGAGGGCCAAAGAGTTTCTTTAGAACCCATATTCTGGGGTATGGGTGCCTGAGAGAACTGAAGACCTGAACTCTGGGGAGCGGAGCTGGGATCTAACAGAAAAGAGCGCGTATGTTTGTAAACCAGTACAGCAACAGAGAGGCAAAGTGGGGGAGTGGCAGGATGGCACTTTTCTCTCTCACTCAGTCTCCTGTTGTTGGTTCTAAGAAACCTGGGGCTCAGAGTGCCCATGATATAAGGCAGCTGGCACCTTACAGGTCTCCTAGCCTAGACCTGTTGTTCAGACAGGAAAGGAGAAGCTCAGAGAAGAAAGGGAGACCCTAGTTCCCAGACTGTACCAGTGTCTTCAGCTGCTTGGCCATCTACCAGCTTCGTTCTCAGACCCCAGATAAACTTATCCAGTGGAACCCCAGGCTGATCTACCTTCCCGTAGATTGGTTCCCAGATCAAATGGGTGGGTGGGTGCCCCCTGCCCGACCCACCCCACTGCTGCTCTGCGTTTAGATCCTTCCGGGTCTGGCTGAGCAAGGAGCCCTGGTTGGGAAATCTGCCTTCTCATTCCTCTTCCAGACTGGGGCTTCTTTGGGGCTCCCTCTGCAACTTGACATGTCACTGTCTTTCTGTTAAAATGTCCTGCCCACTCTGTCTCTGCCTCTCCTCCTTTCTCTCTTCTACCTTCTCTCCCCCCTGCCACCCGACTAATCCCTACCCTAGATAGAGCGCCTGAGCTGCTGAGATGAATCTCTGAAGCTCGTGGTTCTGGCCTGTGTTCCTGGTAATTGAGTTGTGGTCCCTGGTCATGATGGGGGCGGGGGTGGAGTGGCTGCCTGTGGTACAGGCCTCCTCCCACCATGCACAGGCCGCCTTAGCCCACCCCACTGGGATCCAGCAGAGAGGGTGAGGAGGAGGTGGTGAGGCTTCCTCTTCCCCAGTCCGCCTTCTCTAGCTCTCTGCCTCCCCCTCTACCCCCTCCCTGCTTCATCTCCAGCACAAATCACATGGTGACAGCCCCATCCAACCTTTGGGGAAGGGTTTGTAAATGTGTCTTCCTTAGCTCTGATCTCCAAATTGTTCCTTTTATTGCATTTGTCACGGTGAAGATTAAAGTCCCTGGGTGGCCTGTACCACAAATCACAGAGTCTGCTCGGGGAGCAACTGCAGGTTGGGAACCGATGGAGGGGTCCAGGCCCTGTTACCACCTGTACGTGTGTGTGCACGTGTGTGTGTGCACGTGTGTGTGCACGTGTGTGCACACACGCGTGTATGTGCACTCACAAGCACACACTTCTATCTGTGCTGTGGATTTGTACCCAGGAACAGGAAGGTGTGTCCTTGATGTTGTCATTCTAAGCTGTTGGCCCCCTTTGTAGCACAGCTTGTGACCTCTTCCTCAAGGCTGTCTTCCAGGATCACCCCACCCATTCCATGGTGAGCATCACTGTCTCTCCTGTATCTTCCATTAGGCAGGAGGGGAAGCTATGTTCACATCACAGATATTTCAAAATAGCCTTCTGGGTCTCTGGCCGCATCAGTCTCTAGATCCCATCCTGGCAACACTGAATGGGTCAAGGGCAGCTAGACCCAAAGCCTCCAAAGAATAGCAGACCTTACCCTTCCCCAGCACCCCTAGTCTCTGACATTTTTTCTCATAACTGGGACATAACTGGGTTTAGAGGGGACACAGCTAAGACAGAGGAGACCCAGCTGAGGGATCCAAAGGACAAAAGCTCCCTTGTACACACGCACTGAAAATCAGTCCCTTTCCTTCCCTCTTATGAGGTAGGCTTCCTGCCTGTCCCTCATGCACATTCATAACATTCAAATTTATGCCGTAATCTCCGCCGCTCCATATGTATGAGCCTTTGATGGGTGTTTGGGTTTATGGGATGCACCCAGCCCTCCGTTCCCTCGCCCGCCCACCGCCTCCAACCACTGCAAAGACGCTCGTACATAATTGACATCGGCAGATTCTTTCATTATACAAGATTTAGCATCTGCTCGGGGATCGCTCGCTCCTCACTCACTATAGATGACTTTTCCCTGCGTTTCCTATTATCAATTCAAATTAGCCCCATTTCCCCACCGCCCAGTGCAGCGTTTACACTTGACAGTGAGGAAACAGCGAGGCTGTAATGGGCTTCTCAATTATTTAGGCCCAGTTAGGCCAGGACCCAGAAAGCCTCAACAAGGGGGTATGCAGAGGTGGGGTCATCATAGCAGGGAGAATAGGGTCACCACTTCTTTGTCTCTGTCTGGCCTTCTAATAGCCTTGCACCCTCACTTTCCACCCTGGGGAAGGCTTCCTCTCCCATCTGGGTCTCTAAGGGGTGGGGTAGTCCCTTGCTGTCTACCCACTACTCAGCAGCAGCTTTTCTCCCTCCATCCCACCTTCCCTATCTCTCATTCCATCCATATTGGCTCCACATGTGTACCTGATGGGCTACCAGCATAAACCAAAGAAGAGGTATTAGCAGCAGCCAGGTTCTGACCCTCTCCCCTTAAGACGTCTATCTTCAAGTGCATCTCTGTGAAGATCTGAGGTAGTGGGCTAGGAGTTCAGAGATCATGGCCAAAAAAAGAAACAGGCATCAGGGAAAGACATTGAAATCATGGCATGCAGCCCTAAGAAGAGACAGAAACACACCCAGAAATGGAGAGACATATGAGAGCCTAAGGGAGCTGACAGAGATGCCTCTGAGGCTTGGGGAGAAGGCACAGGAAAGCAGAAGGCCTGGGTGAAGCCCTTTTTCAGACCACGCTGGCTACACAGAGCTGTAATTAGGTCAGCGCTGCCCACCACTAGTCTGGCTAGTCCAGGCCCGGTCTCCTGTAGTAACTTGTGGTCGCCCTGAGCCCACTAAATGGCCTAAGTACAGGGCAGAAGCTCCAAGTCAGCGAGGCACTGGGCCTAGGTCCTGATTCCAGTCAACCCATCTCAAGGGGGGTGGCCCTCACCCATCTCCTTGGTCCCTCCCCTCCAGCCCCCAGCCCCTTCCCTTCCCCAGCCCAGATCAGCTTCCAAGGACAGATGTGGGGGAGAGGAGATGGCAGGCAGGGTCTGAGAGGCCCTGGGATTAGAGGGGTCTTTCCCATGCTCTGCTTCTTCGGAATCAAAGAATTCCTCCATCTGATTGGATTTACCCTAAGTCACAGGCGTGTGGGACCTTCTTTCCCTCAGCAACAGCTGGAAACAGCCCTAAATATGATTAATTAGCACTGTAAAAAGTCCCAGACACAATTAAGATTTATGTGTGTGTGTGTGTGTGTGTGTGTGTGTGTGTAGAGAGGTCAGGAGTGGGGGGAGTGGGGTGGATTACCAGCTACATCTAGCGCCCTCCAAGGAGAGTAGAATGACATTTCCTCAGAGACAGTCCTCTGACATCCATTTCAGGCAAGGGTCATTTTATCCGGCCTCCAGCTTCTGAGCAGATTAGCCCCTTTCACTGTCCCAGGGGTACTGCTTGATTTTCTGCTTTATTCCTTAATAAGGTGGGGAGGGCGCGTGGTTTCTGGGGCAGGTGCCTCATCTCTCTTCCCTCTACCACAAGCAGAATGTCCTCTGCCAAACCTCAGTTCCTCTTGCTGGGTCATTCTAGGGATCAGGGACATATGTGCAAATCTCAACATAGCTCCTTAGACACAAGCCCAGAGGGATGTAAAATAGGAACCTCAGAGGAAACTGAATAAATGAACTGCCAGCCAAGCTTCCTGCCCTGGGAGATATCTCACTTTCATCCTCTAAGACAGGACAGAGGTCATCTCTTTGGACTCCCCCCTCCCCACCGCCCCCGCACCTCTAAGATGACAAAAGCTTATTCAGTGAGTCCTCTCCTGCCTCTTCTGTGATTTGGGTAATTGTTCCCAGAGATGTGACATCCCAGCTTTGATAAGATGTTGGTGATGATCAATGTTATTTATAATCCTGAAAGGGAAGGAGACAGGAGCACAGACAATTCCCTCCAGTGAATCATCTGAAAATCAGTTCTCAAGAATCTTTGAAGGAGCACTTGATTTTAATTTATTTTCTTTATTACAATGGATCAATAGTCTGTTTTGCTGAGATAACTGAGCCCAGGAAGAGGTTGCCTAGGTTCTGACACCGATGGCCAATGTAATGGACCAGAGGAGTGTGGAAAAGTCCCTGATTTGGCATCTCCTCTCAGAACCCTTCCAGGGTTATTGGCCTGAGTGCCTGGAGCCTCTGCTTTATGGCTGAGTCCCCAGCGGAGGGATCTAGGAAGGCTTAGAGCTGCTGAGTAGTCTTTGGGAGAGAGCCACCACGTATACTGATGGAGTTTATAACAAGCAGGGACCTAAACCACTGGGACTGTAATTCATCATCCTGATATCAAGGCCAAGGAGTATGTGGACACTGCTTGTCAATCCTCGGCCCCGATACAGGCTTGCTGTGAGGATCAAAAGCAAGAGGGATGTTCCAGGGGCCCTGCATGCATGTGTGTTGGCTCTACCATAGGGGTCAACTGTGTGGTGCACTCCCCCACCATTTCCATTTACACCCTTCGGGCTTTACAGTGTATCACCATCAGGGAGAGAGGGAAGTGGGCGCAATGGGGTGAGCAACAGACTTGGGTCCCAGTGGGCAAAACAAGGAGAAGGCAGAGGGTGGGAGATTGGCAAGAGGTGGGCAGGAAAGCAAGCTGAGGATGAGCAGCTCCTCCGTGAGTGTCCTATGCTCTGCTCCTTTGGGCCTGATGATGGTGTTTACACAGATGGCTCCATGTATCTTTGTAGCTTAGTGTGTCTCTGTATGTGTTGTCTCTCTACTCTTGTGTCAAAACTTTGTGACCCTATGGCTAGGGATAAGAGTGTCACCAGAAAGATCAAGAAACTAGGGAGTTATGCAGTAGATCAAAATCAGACTTCCTTGGATTTGCTGAGCACAGTATTTGAAACATGAAATTGAATGCCTTTAGGAGAGGTGCCTTTGAGCCACAGATCCCACCACTCCCTATTGCCCTCCACTGGTTGCTTCACATTTATATCATCTGCCTGGTACTGCAGTCTTGAGTCTGTGACCACTTGAAAGGAAGGAGATATGCTACTATTGGTCCATGAATTGTCTCCTGAATAATTAGTCTCCTTCAGAGACAAAGGTTGGAGTCCAACCACCACCAGATTTCCTGGAAATGAGGGTTACTGGGAACCACTCTTTTTTTTTTCTTTTCAGAGTCAGGAACACCTTTATTGAGGGAAGGAAACAAGTCTCATCTCTCTACGAGAGAGAGGTTCAAGATTATACAGGTGGGATTGGAATCCAGGCTGCATCAGTGGGACTCTTTGCACACTGCCTCTTCCCTTTACCAAGTCAGTTCTGAGCTGAAGTAGAGCTGTGACATGAGAGAGGTCGAGGGAGAAAAAACACAGAGACTCTGAGGGACTCATTTCAAGCTGGTGTGTCCTGGACATGGGCCTCTGCCAGAGGATGGAGGGGGGATGGGATGACACCCTGATGGGCAGACTGATTGCTCAAACAGCCCATTTTATGGTCTCATAGGAAGGCATGGCCCCCCTTCCTGTCCAGTATCATATCACCACCCTGCTCCATCCTCTATCTTTCTGGGAGAAAGGCAAACTTTGGGGGCCTAAAGAAGGGTAGACTTTTTTGTTCTTGAAGCTTAGAGGAGGTAGTTGGGAATGTGTGAGGCTTGATTTGGGTCTGGGGTTAGGACTTGCTCTTTGCTCCTGCTCCACCTTGGTAATCAGCCTTCCAGAACTCTCAGTGGATCCTATACGGTAAGGCCCCTGGGGGGACCAAAGTAGGATCAGATCTACCCCTGGGATCCCCCATTCAGCCAGCAGCTTCCAGAGTAGGAATCCTGATACAAGCCTTTCATTTGACTTCCAAGAAGCCTAGGATAGAAATGGGGAGGGACTAAAGGGTGCCTTAGAGGTTATGTAAGGGGGTAAGTATTTTGTAGTTATTTATTGAGCATTTATTTTGTGCCAGATATGGGATTGAGTATTTTACATACTATATCTCAATCATCCTCTGAGGAATGTATTACTTTCTCTTAGTACTCAGATAAAAGAAATTGAAGGTCTAGGAAGTTAAAAGCCACACAGCTATTATGTGGTGAATCTGATTAAATTTGAATTTCAAATAAACAATAGTTTTTTTTTTTTTTTAAGCATAAATACCCAAGAAAGCATGGGTACACTTTTGCTAAATTTGTTGTGTATTTGAATTCAAATTTGACGGAGCACCCAGCATTTTCTCTGGCAATTCTAGGACCTGCAACAGTCCCCCGGGAAGCCCTGAGGGAAACAGGCCTGAAGTAAAAGGAAATGCCAAGGACAGAGGAGCCTCCAAGGGGTCCGCAAAGGATTCAGACTCGACTTAGCAACTAAACAACAGCAGCAAATGGTGGTCTAAGCTTAATAGACTGCTTAGGCTGCAAAGACAGCCCTTTTCTCTCTTGCTGATTGTCACTGATGCCTCACAGAGCAAGGCAGGGCTTGGAGTCTGGGCTCACCTTCTGCCCCGCCCCCCTCCAACCCGCTCTGCACTGGGGGTGTCAGAGGTCACACCCCTTCATCGATCAGGAGAGATGGGCTGCTCAGTAGGAAGCGGCAGACCACAGGTCTGCACAGCCGGGAACCATGAAAGAAATTTAAAATAATTAAACATTTCAAGAAATGTGAGATGGCAAAAAGGCGCTTAAAGCAATCATCACGGGAAAAATTAAAACTCCTGACATTTATCATCCGGTTTCGCACTGAATTATACAATGGGGGCGGGGTGGGGTCCATTGGAGAGCCCGTTCAAGGTTTCCAGCCTCTGAAGGTCTAGCCCAGTCCTCCCTCCATGGCGGGCCTAGCTCTGGGCTGAGCTGGCGGATAGAGTATGTGGGAGCGACTCCTGGCCCGCATCCCAGGCTCTCGCGCCCCGCTCTCCTCCCACCTTCCATCAGACCCCGTTCTGGGACCACACGCTGGTCCTGCCCGGGCTTCCACTCCTTTTGGGGTCCTCCCTCCTCCGCAGGCTGAGCTCCGCGTGGCTCCACCCCGGGCTCCACCGCCTGCTCCAGCGCTCGCTCAGGCGTCAGCTCCGGTTCAGGCTCGGGCTCCCACTCCCGGCACGGCACGGCACGGCTGGCTCCGCTTGCTCGGGGCGTCTCCCTACTGAAGAATTATGTTGCATAAAGCAGCCGCCACCATCTTGAACTGGCAGTGAACTTTGCTTTCTACATATAAATACAGATAGCAATCACACCCCAATCAGCGCTGAGGCTTCAGGGCATCATCTCAGCAACTCTAACTTTCCCATTACGATAATGTGATTTTCACTCAGTCTATAATATCACCAGCCATGAATAAAGCAACTGGCTCTTTCTGTCTCTCTCCTCCCTCCCCCTTTTCTCTGCCTCGCTCCTACCCTCCTCAGTCTCTTTCCCTCCCTGGCGCCCTCCTCTTCTATCTCTCTCTGAAACCCCTCCTGGTGTCAGTCTCCATCTGTATCTCTGCATCTCTGAGCATCTCACCCTTCCTCTCCCAAGTCTCTCCTTCCTTCTCCTCTGGGACTCACCTTCCCTAAATACTAAAGACAGGGATGTACAGTCCTCCTGGGGCTCAGTAAAGTTCTGTTCCCCAGTTCTGCCATCATCTGCCTTTGCCTGAAGGTGAGAAACTGTGGGATTGGAGGTGGTGGGGGTGCCCTGCAAGGCTTTGGGAAGGTGATGAGATGGGGAGGGGAGGCCAGGACTTGGCTGTCTCCCTTCTCTCTCTTTCTCTTTTCTTAGGTAACAGGAAGGCTGTCTGTGAGGATTCCCATCAGGAACTGAAGCATCCAGCAAGGAGAGCTGAAAACTGCCTTCTTAGGAGAGAGTCCTGGCGGTCTTCTGGATACTGGGGGCCCCAAACCCAATCAGGTTCCAAGTGCCAGATTATTGTGAGTGCATCCAACTGGTGAGAGGATACTCTAGAGAGGCCTGGGGAAAAGGAGAACCTACCCAACCTTCTAGGGCTGCTTCTGAGTACCCCGTGCCGTGCACTTGGCTATTCAGGCTAGTGCTGCCTTTGCAGGACGTGTGTTAAAAGTCCACAGACAGGGGACTTCCCCAGTGGTCCAGTGGTTAAGAGTCTTCTGCCTTCTAATGCAGCGGATGCGGGTTCAATCCTTGGTCGGGGGAACTAAGATCCCACTTGCCACAGGGTGTGGCCAAAAGGTAAAAAATAATAATAATAAAAGTCCACAGGCAGTCTTTGTCAAGGTGTCAGCCACCTTGTCAGAGCTCCTGGAAAGGCCTTCTCTTGCCTCCGTGGACGTTCTCTAGGATGGTGGTAGTGCTAGTCAGGGGGTTGTCTGCGCTGGTGGTTCCTTTATCCATCCCCCTAGGTTTGTATTCCACTTCGTTCACCTACTAGCTTTGAGGCTGCGAACAATGCTCTTAACTTCTCTAAGCTTCAGTGTCCTTATCTATAAAATGAGACGAATTATAGTACCTATCTAGTGAACAAAATAATGTGTATAAAGTGCTTAACACAGTATTTAGCACATTGTTAAATAAATGTTAGCTATTATTATTACTATTAGCAAATACTGGATAATGCCACATATATAAAGCAGTATATCATATAAATTATGAGCCTGGGTTTTTAGAGTCAGACTGAATTTGGGTTCTAGCTTAGGCACTTACCGGCTTTGTGACCTTAGAAAAGTCACTTAGCCTCTCAGACTCAGTTTCCTCACCTGTAACAGCAGCACTAATAGTCCCTTCTTCATAGTGTTGTTGTAAGGGTTACTCAGGCTAATCTAGTGCTTGGCACAGTGCTGACATATGCCACAGACTCTAGAAGTATTAGTGATCAAGGGTCAGACATGGCGCATTCAGCCACGAATGAGGCAAACACTGTGGTTGTTCTGTGGGTTATTCTCTGGGCCCTGACCTTTCCTATTGCTCTAGACCACTGATGGTCTTGTTCTTTCACTTCTGTGGAGGTTGAGGGTTGGCTTTAATTTCCCTGGCTGTTAAATTTTGCACCTTTTCAGCTGCCCACCTAGCAGAGGAGGGGGACTGGAATTCCTGCTTTGCCCCTTTGCTAGGTGAGAGTGGTGCGAGGAGGGGCTTTTGAATGCTCTGTCTCAGGCAAGGGTGACAGTGTCCCGAAGGCAACTCTGGGATGTGCTCCTTAAGGAAGGGATGACAAATTAGAATCAGACATCTGCATTCTGTCCATTTCTGTGTCTCTAAGTGTTTATGGATCCACATCTTTGCTTCATTTATTTATTTATTTTTGGTTTCTCCCGGAAGATTTCTTTGGATGCATTCCCAGCCTGATCTCAGTTGGAAGAAGGGAACGAAGACTCTGCTCACCTCAGTTGGGCCCTGAAGGCGAGACAGTCAGAGCTGCCAGTTCTGGGGCCTGGAAAGGCAGAACCAGAGGAAGAACCTAGGACCAGTGTCTGGCCAGTGGGTTATTTGGATCTCTTTGCTCAAATCTAGCCTCTTTGCTTGGCTCCCGGAGGAAGGAAGCTACCCTTCAAAATCCAGAGCCATAAGCCAAAGCAGTCTTAAACAAGTGTTTCAAGCCAAGGGAACTTGAACTTAAGAGTCTGGTCTCCTCCCTCCTCACCCCACTTCTCAAAGACAAATAAGATATAGTCCATCCCATCCATATGGTCACAATCCAGTGGGCAGGCATGAAAATAAGGAAGTAAAACAAGAGTGAGGGACAACAGAGACAACTACAGGCTGCAGTGAGGATAAAAAACAAAGCAGTCCAACCTAAGCTGTGTTACCTGGCGCAGGTAACACTTCCTAGAGGAGCTGGTGCTTCAGCTAATTTGTAAATGTGGGCAGAATAGAAGGGGGAAGGGAAGGAAGGGCCCATAAGGCAGGGGGAGTGGCATATACAAAAGCCTTGAGGCATCGAACAGCATGGCTCATTTGGAGACCTGCTGTACAGAGGGCTGGGGTGGAGAGGTCACTCTGGGGGAGGCCGGGGGAAGGGGACAGATAGTAAAGGGCTGTGGGCAGTTGTGCTTTTATAGGGGAGGGCATTAGCAGTGGAATGATTTGCATTTCAGAAAACTAGCTCTGAAGAAGATGAAGAGAACGGAGAGGGGAATGTAGCCAGAAACAATGGAGGCTGGGAGGTCAGTAAGGAGGCTCCTACAACTGTGCAGGCGAGCCTTACAAGGGCCTGGACAGGATTGTGTCCACTGGTTGGAGGTAGGATATGATGGGGGAGAGGAATCCTGGATGACATCCTTGGGTGAATGACTGGGAGTGATGGAGGTGGGGAACAGAAGGAGTGGAAGGGGTTTGGGGCAAAGGCAAAATACTGAGTTCTGATTGGGATATGTACCCACTTGGGGGATCCAGAGTACATCTCAGCAAAGATACCCTGGAAGTTACAAGGCTATTAAGAATAATTTTATCTCCATACAGTTGGGAATGAAGATGTCTGGTAGGGAGTTGGAAACGGGTGTGTGGAATTCAAGAGAGAAGACTTGTCAGGGTATATGGATTGGAGAGTCACCAGTATATGGATTATGGCCACGGGAAGGAGGTCAGCTACTTGGGAAAGACATGAGAAGAGAAGAGGGCCAAGAATAGTCTTGGGGAGTATCAACACTTAGAGGAGTGTGTGGTTTTCAACCTTGGCAGCACATTTTGATGAGCCAGGGAATTTGAAAAGCACCAGTGTCTGGGCCCCACCCCAGAACAACTAGATCTGAAACTCTGGGAATGAGCTGTAAAAGTTCTTCGTGCATGCGTGCTAAGCTGCTTCAGTCCTATCGGACTCTTTGCTACGCTATGGACTGTAATCCACCAAGCTCCTCTGTCCATGAGATTCTGCAGGCAAGGATACTGGAGGGGGTGGCCATGCCCTCCTCCAGGGGATCTTCCCAATCCAGGGATCGAACCTGGGTCTATTGGTCTCATGCATTGGCAGGCAGGTTCTTTATGACCAGCGCCACCTGGGAAGCCCAAAAGTCCCTCAGGTGATTCTAAAATGGAGGGAACCAGTGACTCAGAGGGAGGGCAGAGGAACACTGCTAGCAAAGACTGAGAAGGAATATTGAGGAAGAATTTTGAGGAGGGAGAGTTCAGATGATGCTCAGGAGGAGCATCAGATGATGCAGAGGAACAGCGGTTGAACCCTGCCTAGCACTCATGCTCTATCGGGGACTTCACAGCCTCACTGAACACTCCCAGAGGCTGATGAGGCAGGTGCTAGTATTATCATCGCCGTTTTAGAGATAAGGAAACCAAGGCACAGGGATGTTAAGTACTTGCCCAGAGTCACACTACTAGTAACCAGAAACCAGCATTCAAGCCCAGGCAGGTGACTACTGAGTCTGTGCTCCTAACTGCTAGCCTACCTTTCCCACCAAGGGTGAAGTGAGGTGAGCATTGCCGGGTTCTAGCTCTTAGCTGGTCCATACAGCCTTCCAAGGGGCCTGCTGTTCTCTCTTCCCTTCTTTCTGTCTTTCTGTCTTTCCCCTTTTCATCCCTCCCTACATCACTAAGGCAGCTGCCCTTCATGTCTCTGGTCTTCCCCTGGCTGACAGGCCAGATAAAGCTGGTTCTCCTTTCTATTGGTGAGACCACACTGTCTGCCCCTAACTGGGTGGCTACAACCATGAGCACATGGCCAGTAGCGTCTTCATTCATCATGCTGAACTGAGCATCCTTTTTAGGTCTTCACAGTCTGGAAGAGGGTGGGGAGTTGGGGTGATACAGAAGAAATAACGGCTCTGACAGTCCTGGGAAGTAAGTCTTTAAGGGGAGTTGATACTGTGATAGGTACTGAGGAGGAAAGAGACTAGAATCCACGTTCACATGGAGGGAATATCAGCCTAGTCAGACACCTGGGACACCCCTCTGCACAGCTCCTGCCTGATTCCCCCAGGCCTGGAGGCAGTGGTTCTCAACCAGCCTGCATGTTAAAATGTAAAAATATACTGCAAGGACCACCTTCTGAACAACTGGAATCTCCAGGGGTAGGACCCAGGTGCTGATGGATTTTAAAAGGTCCCCAGGGGATTACAATGTAGCCAGAGTTGAGAACCACAACGTCAAGAAAAGAGCTCTGGATAAATATAACAAGACCGTGCTTCTAATTCTCACTTTATCATTTCGTAGCTGGTGATCTTGGATAGCCCATCAGACCTCTTTGAGCCTTAGTTTTCTTGTATCTATAAAATGGGAGTAGTAACTCAACCCTGCCTACATTATACAAATTGTTTTGTTGCTCAGGTAGACTGTTGAATGTAGTATATTTTGTTAATTATATAGGGCATTATATAAAAGTGAGGTGGAATTAACCTATACAGACACAAATAGATGCAGGTGTTCACTTAGCACACTAGGGGCACTTGAGTGAGAACGCATACACACACGCGCGCGCATGTGACAGACAGCAGTTGGTTGGGCTCTGAAAGCAGAACTGTGGTTCTCTAGACTTGGCCTTTTATGTTTTTAGCCTTCAGAATATGCCATTAAAATGTGGAGCATTGATCTGGGGGGGGGGGTGTGTGCACGCACACACAAATGTATGTGTTTAAATGATTGCTAAAGTGTGGCATCATTTGAGTCTGCCTGTCAGCCTATCAGAAACGTCATCTATAACCTTCACTGTTTGCAGTTTAATCTCCCCTGCCTCCTCGAGGGCCCTGTTCTGACATTTTAAACCCCATAAATGACAGTAGTGCTCTAAGCCATTTTGAAAAAAGCCAAGCATTTGGAAAAAACACATAGAGACATATCCCTAAATTCCCCTTCCTCTGAACACATGCTCACTCACGCTCATAAGTGGAATCACACACATGCTCATACCCTGCACTGGCCAATTTAGAAGAAGTCACAGATATGGGCCAACATAAGCACCCGTGCGTGATGGCAGGACACAGGTGCATGAAAGCCCAGTATCTGGGGCCTTTGTATGTGCTCCAGTGGGCACACAGCAAACACAGCTTTCTGCTCCTATCCTCAAGTCCTATTCATTCAAAGCTCCTTGGCTTTGAAAGAGAATTGAAGAATCCAAGCTCCTTGGAAGGCTAGTACTGGGAACAGTGGGATAACATGGGAGACTGAGGGGCCCCAAATCTTGAGTTTAGTGTTAGGCAAGAATGTATCAATACATTCATAGGTTTAAGGTCTCCACTCTTGGAAAGCCCGTGGGTACAAAGGGATAACGAGCAAATTGTATTCCACCCTACCAACAACCAGGCTTCCCTGGTGGCTCAGAGGTTAAAGCGTCTGCCTGCAATGTGGGAGACCTGGGCTCGATCCCTGGGTCGGGAAGATCCTCTGGAGAAGGAAATGGCAACCCACTCCAGTATTCTTGCCTGGAGAATCCCATGGACGGAGGAGCCTGGTGGGCTACAGTCCACGGGGTTGCAAAGAGTCGAACACGACTGGGCGACTTCACTTTCTACCAACAACCAGACAGCACACCACATTTGGGGAACTGGAATGAAAAAAGAAAACCCAGAGGTGCTTATTAAAGGGATGAGGATGTGAGTGTAAAAGGACAAGATGTGGTATAAGATGTTGACAGGAAGCCCCATAAGACAGGGCCCTGTCAGCTCCTGGCTGTATCCCTAGGGCCTGGCACTGGGTTTACCACATACCAGAGGCTCATCAGTACTTGATGAATGAATGCCTGAAAGAAGGTGTAAGTACTCGTGTGAGTAAGTAGTAAGGGGAGTGTGTGTGTGTGTGTGTGTGTGTGTGTGTGTGTGATGGAACTGGGAATGGGGCTGGGAGATTGAATAGTTAAGGACAGTTTCTTAAAATAGATGACTTCTGCTCTAGGACTGAAGAGAGGGGCCCGCCTCACATCTAATATCCATTTGTTCCAGGGTGAGTGGCTGGCTTTTCTTGGTTTAAACTATCTCTGATTTTGCAGCAAGATCTCTCTACTCAAAGGCAAGACAGACTTTTTTCCTGTATGTGAGGAGTACATACCAGCAGAGGATAGGGACTCTGGGCAGCTTGATTCTGAGGGGCTCTGTGGATTCCTCATGGTACAACTGGCTCCTATGGCCCTCCCTCCCCACTCAAGTCATCATGCACTTTAAGGAACTTGTTTCCATGGCAACCAGTTAGTGTCAGAAAATGAGGGCTGTGACGTCAGAATGGGGGATGGGGTGAGAAACCTCCATCCCCCATGTCCCTGGCTCCCTGCTCAGTGTCTGCAGCCTTGCAGGGAAAGCTCCAGAAGAGACGAAGTACACTGCACTCCTGAGGAGCACAGGTTCTGGGTCAGGCAGGGCCCAGAAATAGGGACTGATTTGGATATTTGACTCACCTGGCAGTGTCTCTACCTGCCATTCCACTCCAAAATGCTGGCAAGGCTGGGGGCCCAGTAGTGAGACAGTGTGGGCATACTTGGAAGGGTAACAATGATCTGGGACCATTGCCTGTCCCCTGGGAGAGAGGGATCCAGGCTTTCTTTATAAGGGGGGCTGTAAACAAGTAAACATGACATAGAGGGAAGGAAGTCTTTGTTGTAGGAGACCTGTCCTCTACAGGAGGAAAGTACCTACTTTAAATAGAAGAGTAGGGACTTCCCTGGTGGTCCCATGGTTAAGACTCCAAGCTTCCACTGCAGAGGCACTGGTTCATTCCCTGGCCAGGGAACTAAGATCCCACAAACCACACAGTGCAGCCAAAAAAACATTATTTTTTTTAATAAAAGAGGAAGAAGCTCAGCCATGAAGGCACCTAGAGAGTGTCAGAGAAAGAATTCAATGGGCACTTAGCTCTCTGAGTCTTGGTGCAGAGAATGAGATGTAACAGAACTACAGCAATTTAAGCCCCTTAGATCCTGCTAGCTTTCTGAGGGAATCTGGTCTGTTTGGGAAGGTCATTCAAATCAGAAGATGAAAGAAAGAATCCAAAGGACCTTGTCCTTAGGAGAAAAAAGAAGGCTGGGTGTTCATTTACTGGACTTCCTGGCCGAAGTAAGTGAATCTCATCACACCAGCGGGGCAGGCCCTGCTGTGGAGATGATGAAGAGGACGACGATGATGATGATGATGGCAAACAGCAGCAGCTGTGTTTCTCAGGGCACTTGACATTTTCCTCCTTGTGGTAGCCCAGTTGGCAGGTAGGCAGGAGTTGAATTGTCTGTAGGTTGGGTCTGAAAGTGGACTCTGGGGTGGAGATGGCTTTGCAGGAGATTTCCTGGGGAGCCCTTGGGATTATCACTGGAGCAGGGGAGGAACTGGAAAGAAGCAGGACTGAACTGGAGGAGAAATTGGGTTGCGCTACTCAGAAAAGGCCTTAGTTGACTACATGGAGGGCTCTGAGGCTGCAAGGCCCTTCAGAACTGTCTGGAGTAGAGAGAGGGGCTGGGCCTTCATATGGCTGGGGTGGCCAGGCACTAAACGCAGGCTGCCCAGGGGAAGGGCATGACCTTAAGCGAGACAGCTCTCTTTGGCAGAGACAACTCCAAGGAAAGCTGACAGGCCAGGGAGGCACCTGGAGGCAGTCCTTGAGGACTGAGGGAAGTGTGGCATTGCAACATGGCCTCCACCACAGCAATGGCCATTTTTCCTTTTGAAAATGAGGAAAGGGAAGTTCAGAGAGATGTCATGACCTGCCTAGTCGTAGTGCTGTAGTACAGGCAGGGTTGGAGTTTAGTTTCAGCCTCGTAGACTTAGTCTTGGCTTCATGGAAAAGAAACGTCAGTGTAAAACTCCTCCATGTGACTACAAGAGCAGGTCATTAAGGGAAACTTGCTGAGCACCATGGAGGACAGGCCACTGGAGCTAAGGGTTCCCGAAGTGGGAGGCTAAAGGGAAAGCTCTCCACACTGTCCTTGGGCTGACGGAGTCAGGATGCAGACGGATCCTGAGCCAGGTCTCAGCTCTGCTGGGTCTGGGGAGCTTCCTCCCCCTCTGGAAAGGGCAGCTCTTGCTTGAGTGTGCTCAGTCACATCCAACTCTTCGCACCCCCATGGACTGGTAGCCCACTAGGCTCCTCTGTCCATGGGATTTTCCAGGCAAGAATACTGGAGTGGGTTGCCATTTCCTTCTCCAGGGGATCTTCCCGACCCAGGGATTGAATCCATGTCTCTTGCGTCTCCTGCATTGGCATATGGATTCTTTACCACTCTGCCACATGGGAAGCCCCTGGAAAGGGGAGGCTGTGCTTCTTAGCACAGAAGTCACAGACCTGGCTGATTTGGGGTGTGAGAGAAACTTCCTGACAGTTGTGTTGAGCTGCTAGAAACAACTGGGGCTTTGAGAATATTATTCTGTCTGCTTGATGCCTGGTCTCTGGGCCCTCAAGGAGTGGAATCTCTGAGGGTCTCCCTGGGGGCTTCTAGAAGGGGACAGAGCAGTTAGTAGGGGTCGAGTCATGGTCAACCTCAGCCCCAGGACCAACCAGCTGCATCAGGAAAGCCTGGCAGAAGACATTTGTTTGCTGAGGGATTGACAGTGGTGAGGAAAGGAGTGGGCAAAGTGACAGAAGGTGAGAGATACCAAGGCGGAGAGAATAGAGAGAGGACTGACTCTCTGCCAGAACCAGCCATCCTGACAGAACCAAGGTGAAGGAATGCAGTCCCTGGGCTGAGCCATCTAGATCCCACTGAGGATTCTGGAAGTCTCTGAAGAGTGTTATGAATATGTGTGGTTGGGGTGGGGCCGGGACAGGATCAGGTGAGTGTAGGAAGTAGAGTGAAGGGAGTCCACACCCCTCCCTTACCTGCACACTTGAACTCAGGGATCTACGGGCTGTGAGTGACAATGGTTTCTCACAAGTGTCCCTGGATAGGAGGTGGGAAAGAGCCCTGAGCCATCACTGGGAAGACCCAGAGATGCAAGAGGCAAAGGGACGGGAAGCTGATGGCAGCTTGGGAGTTTCTGCCAGGGAATCTCACGAGGATCTGCCAGGCTCTCCCCAGTTGCTCTTTGCCCTGAGGACCATGGGTGTGTGCCCCCAGGACCTGGTTCTTCTTACTTTTCTGGAAGGCAAGAGTGAGTGGCCACAGTTCTGTCCAGGAGACTCTGTTCAGAAAGGGACTGTTGATTTTTCTCTTAAAAAACTCTGTCACCTCGGCCTTCCCCCACACATTTCCCTTCATGACCTTGTGACTCCTCCATTAGGTCTCCTTTCTTCTTGCTTCAAGAAAAAGCCAGGCGGGGAGGGCTGGGGACCAGGGAGGGAGGCGAGCCGGCAGAGAGGCTGAGCCAATCACGGGTCTGCAAGGTGCAAAGCAATCAGCGGAGCCGCTGGTGAGCGGGTCACTCAGTAGTGTGCACATCAGGGTGAAATCCTTTCAGCTCTTCGCCAAACCCCTAGTGAAAGACAATCAGGCTCGCTGTCACTGAGCTAATTCTGTCTATATAAAAGCAGTAATGAAATTCACGGCAGGATTACCCTCTCCATCCAATGGGCCAGCGTCGTGGTGACATATCTCTCTTATTGCCCGAATGTAACACACCATCTAATTTACGTCGTGTAGCGAGCAGGAATGAAATGTTCATAAAGAATTGCTGCATCTCGTCACCTTAACTGCGGCCCGGGGCTCTGAGGCATCTGTCAGGGAGAGGAGCAGGAGGAGGGAGCGCGGGCGGGGCTCAGGGAGCAGCAGCCAGGGGCACGGGTTCTAGGGGTGGCTGTTTCTTAATAGGGTGAAGTGAAGGCAGAGGGAGGTGGGGCAGAGGTAGGATAGGGAGAAGAGTGGGAAAGGGGGCCAACGGAGGGCTTTGGGGGAGACAGGGCTAAATAAGGGTAGGATGGAGTGGTCTGTAGGGAGTGTTTGGAAGTCTGTGTGAGTCTGGGGAGCCAGAGAATCTGAGAGAGTATGTATGTGTTTGGGTTTGGGTGACTTTGGGAGGAGATATGAGTGCCTGGTTCATTGGGAAAATGACCCTCCGGGTGCCTCCCAGATACTGCAGGGCCCCTAGTAGTCTCTCTCATTCTCTGGAGGTGAAATCCATCCACTTCTGAAGGCTGTCAGAACCAGACTCTTGGTTTGTGAGAAAGGAGACCTTTAATAGAGGTAAACAAGTAGCAGACAGACACCAGAGGCAAGTTTGCAAACCTAGGAGTCATCCTTGGCCCCTTGGGCTCCTTGTGTGCACTGCAGGACAAGACCAGCAGCCAGCTCTCTCACCTCCACTCTAAAGTGTTTCACCCTTTTCTCTGTCTCCACCACCCCAGTCCAAAGCCACTGCCATCTGTTGCCTACCTAACTCAGCACCCCACTGACTGGTCTCCACCCCCTGCCCTCTTGCCCCCTCAGCTCAGCCAGGTAGTGGTCATCTCACTACTATCGTCTCTCAACTTGAAACCCCACTATGGTGTCCCCTTGCTCTTAGGACAAAGACTAGAACCCACGTCTCTGACTTTGCCCTACACCCTCAGTTTCACGCTGTGCTCCAGCCACGTTTGTCTTTTCCTATAGGCTGAACGTGCCGCGTTCTAACCAGCCGCTGGGGCCATGCACAGGCTTCTTCTCCTTGGAAGATGCCTATCAGTGGCTGCAGCATCACCCCTGCATGACTTTAACACCCACTCTCACTTCAGATGTCAGTCGAAATGTTGGGGCCTGGAGGAAGCCTCCTGTGACTACCCACATTTGGTCAGCTTGGCTTTCCTAGCATCATTTTCTTCCTGTACAATACAGACCATGTACCTTAAAGAGAAGTTTCCTTTTGTGACCATCTGATTACAGGCTGGACTCTGAGCTCCATGAGGGCAGAGACCCTTATGCTTCCATCACCTGGTACAGCATCCAGGGATACTGTAGCCGCTCGATAAGTATTGTGGAATGAAGGCATGTGGGGCCTGCACAACCATTACAGACTAGAATCCCTGCTCCTTCCTTCTTCCATTCATTCAACAAACATGTACTGAATGTCTCCTGAGTGCCAGGCACTGTCAGGGGCACTGTGGTCACTAGGCTAAACAAGCGAAGACACAGTCTCTGCCTCTGAGGAGCTCACAGTCCAGGGAGGGGGACAGGCAAGCACAGAAAGCAACCAGGGTTCTAAACATGCCCTGTGCTGCTTTACTCCAGAGACAACCATGTCCTGGGCCCACATCAGAACCCCCATGAGGAGGAGTTGATCTTCCTGGGCTGTATAAAATTCTCCCAAACTTCCCCTAGACACAGCTCAGACATCTATGGGGGAAAAAACCTCAAAAGAAAACAAATTTATTAAAGAGGCATAACTGGATTTCTCTTACCAGTGCTAATAACAAGAAGCATTTATTAATTATGTGCCAAGCACTTCATCTCATGTAATCCTCACAATGACTGTGACTCCCACGGATTATTATCCCTGATTCACAGATGAGGAAACTGAAGCCAACTGATAGAAGTAACTTGCCCTAGAAGGTCACACACCTGGCACACAGTTAATGCTTAACAAATATTTATTGAGTGAATGAATGAATGAGAAGTTAATAGGTAGAAAGGACAGATGTTAAACCTAGGCTTTCTGGCTCTGAAACCCATGGGCTTTTTATTATTTATTTCAGGCAACAAAATTTTGGGGCTCTGGTCAGTGTTAGAGAAATAATCCGAGGTTGGACTCTGAATCTATGCTTCCTTCTGACCCAGACCCTAGTCTGAACATCCATAGCCTTCCTACAGATACACATGACACCAGATACCAGGCTTGGCCATGGCAGGAAGATTAGGTTTAGAGAAGACCAGACCTTACTGCCTCTAGGGAAATGCCCACAAGGCAAACCCTTCCCAATCCTGCTCTGTCTTCCTCCAACACCCCAGGCTTAGGTTAGCTTATCAAGAAATCTAGGAAGAGGGAGTTCCCTTGTGGCCTCCTTGTTAGGATTCCGGGTGCCCCAGGTTCAGGCCCTGGTTGGGGAACTGAGATCCTGCAAGTCACCTGATGGGGCCAAAAAAAAGAAAATCTTGAAACAGTATGATCAAAACAAACAAACAAAGTCTGGGAAGGGATATTTGTGGAAGCTAAAATGTCATTCTTCTGTGTACATATCAACCACATCTTATACTATCTTGTGCTTAAGCTGTGTTGTCTTTTCCATTGATTCAGAGATATTTACTCACCAGGTGATATATCTCTATGTGGCATGTTGTGTGTGGACCTGTGTTCATGTATGTATACACATGTATCAGTAAACTCATTCTTGCATTAGCTCTCTCATATCCCAGTGATATCTGTTCTCTGTTTGAAGACAACTGAGTCTGTAACCTGAAGTTCCCTCCCTGAAAGACATCTGGGAATATGGGTCCCTGAAGCTGTCTTTCCCTCTTGCTTCTAGCCGCCACTCCTGAAAACTGTACATAACCTTCCAGCTACTGCTGGCAGGCCACAGAGTGGGATTGTGTGCCATGTGTTTCCTCTTATTTTGAGGAAAGTTCTGCTCCCTGGCAGTGGGTAAATGTCTCTTTATCAAAGAGCTAATGCATGGATGTATCATCAAAGAGATAATATATGCTTGGCACACAGTAATCTCTCGATTCATGTTAGCTATTAACATTATTATAGCTCATTTGTCCTCCCTGACCAGAGGGCGTCCCTCCTTCTCCCCGCAGCCCTCCTAGGGCTGGCAGTACAAGTAACCATATCCACTCCTTCCAGGGAGCTGTGTGAGGCTTGGTGCACTTACAAAGACCTCATGGGGTGAGAGGGCTCCAGGCCATTGTCATCTATATCTCTCAGTAGGACAAAAATCTCACACACCCCTGACAGGCAGGACTCAGTCATATTTTTAAGTTTCTATAAAATAAGTCTCAAGAGTATCTTTAGACATTGCACCCAAAACCTTAAATGTTTTTTAAGTCTTTTGCTGCACTGCCTGGTATGTGGGATCTTCATTCTCCCACGAGGGATGGAACCTGTTACCTCCTGCAATGACAACATGGAGTCTTAACCACTAGACCGCCAGGAAAACTCAAAACCTTAAATTTCTAAGACTCAAATTGTTTCCTACACCCATCTTCCTGCAGTTAACATCTTTCCTCCTAAACTGGACCTGAAGCCAGACCCACTGGCCAGTGCCCACCAGAGAGGAGCAGTGGCAATCATAACACATGATAACCTGAACTCCTTTCCTTTGGCCCAAGTGGCCTATCCTTCCAGCTAGTGATCTGTTTTGTGGCTCTGCCAGGGGTTGACATTCTAAACCAGACCCACTTCTTCAGGTGAAGCAAGACATCATTCAAGTTGGATGGATACAGAGCATTCAGTGGCAGAGGCTGGGAAGGGTGGGGATGAAAGAACTCAACTATCCTAAAGAATCAGGATTTGCCAGACAGTATCTGCCCTTAAATTGGCATCAGGCATTCTTTTCAGGGTCCATGGAAACCCAGGGGTCTGTACCAGAAGTGAATTAAGGCTTGTTTGATTGTTTTTGTACAAGCAAGAGGGGAAAGGAAGATTCTATGGAACACATAAACTAGAGGAGATTGGTGATGGATTTAAAATTGGAATCCAACCCTGTCAATGTGTTTATTTGATTTCCACATTTTCCTCCCCCCTTTTATTCCCACTCTTCTTCCCCTTCCCCCAGACTGACATAAATGAAACCCTGATGGCTATTTCAACTGCAACCTTATATATCCAGGGAACCCTGAGTGTCCCAGCTGCTGGCCGGCTCTGATCCTCTAAACCCAGAGAGGCCAGCTGGTCAGAGTTCTCAGGGATAGCAGACCCTAAGTGCAAATTTGGCTTCTGCTACCAACAGACTCTGATCATGACAGATCACTTAGCTTCTCTGGGTACTGGCCTTAGCCGCCTCCTCCCCTCTCCACACACCCTACCTCAGGTGATACCAAGAAGCATCCTGAATTTCTTGAAAAACGATTCTAGAAATTCACCTTTGTGTTTCCCCTTATAATTACCAGATCAGAATGTAGTCCCCATGAGGATTAGCAGGATCTTGGGTGGGCCAGTCCTCTTCTCTGTTGGCCTGGACAGCTGTTTAGTCACCAGCCAGCAGGAGAGAGTGCAAGTGGGTGGGTGCAGCTCAGCCCTACTGCTGGGTGCAAGACCCATTGTGATAACAGCAAAGATAATTGTCCAGCTTCCTGGCTTGTCTAAGGGCTTTGTGTGTTCCTCCAGATACCATACAGTTCAAAACTGTCAGCCAGCCTAGTGGGCTGCCATCTATGGGGTCGCACACAGTCGGACACAACTGAAGTGACTTAGCAGCAGCAGCAGCAGCCAGTGATTAGTAGTCTGGGCATTCACCCATGAGAGTCTAGGTTCAATCCCTGATCAGAGACTTAAGACCCCACAAGCCACACAGCATGGCCCAAAACCCAAAAAGCGATGTCAGCCCAAAGTAACCACCAGCATCCAATCTGCTTGGAGTTCAGTATGACAGCAAGGGGATGTCTAGTATGTAGATAAAACTCAAAGGCCGTCAAAAAGGAGACTAATTGATGAAGAAATAGACATAAATTCTATTAAGTATGGCTCAACTCTTTTGCTCTCCAGGCCCTCCCAATACCCGAAACTTTATTTGGTGGTCATTCCCTGCTCAGTGTCATTAAATTCTCTGGTAATCTGTGGGGGTGTGTAATTATGCTGTAGTTAGTGATTGTTCACTAAGTAAACCCTTGGTGTAGTTACCATGTAAGTCAACGGTATTTACAGGGTATTTTTTCTGCCTGTAACTCAAAGCCTTACCGAAACAAATTGGAATTGCCTTCTGGAGGCCATTGTTATAAATTACAGACCCAACATCTGTCCACATCTGCAATGTCTAGACAGCCTGTCTCAGCTACGAGAGAGGGGAGAGACGGGAAGAGACGAACGAGGGAAAGTGAGGGAGACATGAGGAGTGGCGGAGGGAAATCTCAGAATCACATAATTTTTCTCTGCAGAGGTTTGCCCAAATTGACTGCCGTGCTGGCTTCTGAAATGGATCTGACTCTTCAGAAGCTAACACCAAGCTCTGGAGGGTTCAGGAACTGACCATCATCCCTGAGTGGGTTGGCAATGCAACCACTTCCTTTGGGCCACCTTTCTGTCCCCGACAGTCTCTCTGGTCACAGTGAAGCCTGAAAGTTACAAATATAGGAACTGATGATGGCCTGAGTCAGGAGAGCTGCCGTTTCTCTAAATTGCCTCCAAACCCTCACCCGGCTGTTCCCTGACTCTCACCCCCATCTGGCTCAGCTTTTGGGGGCAAGGCATTCACGTGCCTGTCTTTCCTGTGGTCCCTCTCCTGCACCCGCGATAAGGAGCCTGCCCGTCAGCTGAGTGATTGTATTTTTTTACAGTTCCTAGCACAAACCTTCTCATTTATATGTAAAGCAGCCATTAGTCATAGCTCCGTTCCCACACACTGCCTGATGTACAATCACATTTTGCAGCGGATGAATCTTTCCACACAGCTGCTCTGCTATGAATAATCCGTCTCCAGGCCCATAAATCAGAAAAAAATCATGCACCTCGTTCGCCTGATCCTTACACAAAGTCATATATTTTACATGAGGACGAGCTAAATATTCATGAGTCTTAAAGGCTTTCTTCATAGGCACTTGTTGGGGTTGTTTTCTACTATTGGGGGGATACCAAGATTGTACTTAGGTGAACCAGGGATTTTAAAGAGGATAGAAGAGGGGAAGGAGAGGGAATCTGTGTGTGTGTATGTGTGTGTGTGTGAGAGAGAGAAAGATTGATGGAGATTCTAAGCTTTATCTCTTAGTCTAGGAGTCATGTGGGACAAAGGGTGCTCATGTGAAGTCTTAAAAACATGATAAATACTTGTTCACCTGAGCTTCTATCCTGCTCAGAGCCATGAATATTGCCTTGCATACTTTCAAGGTCATTTCATAACCTTTACCCTCTGACCTATGCAGCAATGACTCTGGCCCTTCTCTGTATACGGGGCGGGGGCGGGGGGGGGGCCTGGGATCCCCACCCTGATTTGATCAAGGCAGAATGCGGGGTGAGAGACCAGAGACATGGGGAAGGAGCAGATATAAAGGGAACCATTCTGATGCTAACAAAGCCTGTGACCCACATGCAGCTTCAGGCCTTCAGCAATTTCCTGGGGTTTTTGTTTCCAATACATTCTGGTTCCAGAGAGCATTTAAGGTGGCTTTCCTGCCCCTGCCCGCTTTATCTCCATTCCCTGGTCTACCTCCCTCCACTCACCCTCTTAGCCCCCCTAGGCCCCCCGATTGCTGCAGTCAGCTCAGAGGGCCCATGCACTCTGCCAGGAATACTCTCCCTGCACAGCTCCTCAAACTGCCCCTATTTCCTGAAATGCAAGTTTTGACCCCTTCAAGAAGCCTCCTTCCACTCTCTAGAGGAGAGGGAGTGTTACTTGCCTGGCCGTGTAACCTCCCCCTGCCGCCTTCCCTAGCTAAACCACTCATCACACCCACTCG